>NW_020273108.1:4290664-4433933 GCF_003268045.1 Sipha flava
ATTATTATTATTATTATTATTATTATTATTATTATTATTATTATTATGACGGTTGCCTTAACATGGTGTCACAGTATTCACTCTAAACCACGTGTTGATATTAAATACTCTAGTCGAAGATACGCAATGGTGTATAAAATCATTATAAATCATTTAAATCATATAAAACGCAATAATAGATCGTGCACTTAAATAATTAAAATCAAAATTATTTTGATGCGTGTATAGGTCACATGGTTTGGCGGTCTGGCTGATATCGATAATTATTCACTCTCCATTATAATTATTACATATCATCATGAAAAACACATGGTTTAGTGTTATTTTATACGTCTAAGTAGTACGTAGTGAATTCGCATCGTTTTTCCGTCATGTTATCCGAATTCAGTGCAATTCAACAATAAAATATTATATACCTACATCCAACCATTTTTTATGCGAATCTGATTTGATAGGAAATGAAATTTGAATGAATGGCTTTTCGTACGAGAAAAAAAATTTGTAACCAATAACGGCTCTTATATTACATAGTCTTTCAAAAACAAACTTGGAGATTTGCTTATGATCGCTTCACTGAGCCGAACGGATTTTTTTCTAATCCGATCGCTTGCTCCCGTTATACGCGAAATCGTAATTTACAGTTGGCTGTATATAAATATTTATTTTGATCTTTTTTTTTTATTATTATTATTATCCGTAATTCTTGTTTTCTCGTGTTCTGTGCACTGCACGCGTTTATTCATAAAAACGTATTTATTTACATTTTTTTTACATTCACTCTTCACGGGAGATCACGAATTCCTACGCGTTCAATTTCACCCGTTTGAAAACGCGACGATTACGCTAAAGATCTACTACGGACAAAGCAAATGGTCGTATGTATCATTGGCCCAGACGAATGCGCCGTAGTTCGAATTATTGTTCGATCTAATAAAAGAGTTGTTTCCTTCGGAATTTGGTGAGCGTTTTTAATTCCTTTTTTTATTTTCTCAATTGTCGCTTCTTCGCTGAGTACTTAGTATTTCCAAGAAGGTACGCTAAAATATTTTGTTTTTATAAGTTTAAAAATATTCAAAAATTAACACGTACGTATAGGGTTGGGCAAAACACATGGAAACAAGTATCTAGATACGAGGTATCAAGTACACAGATTTGTTGAATATTTACGTTTTTGCATTGTTTTACATGGTTATAGTGGTTGTACGTTCGCACTTTGATGTACGAGAACAATAGAAGGTAGAAGCCCAAATAGTGGTTCCGATTCCGAAAAAATTCGAGATGATCGCACGTAAAATACACATGTCGCACCCTCGCTTAAAAATTGATACAACTGAAAAATCGCGATTTTCTAACTTGTGGTTGATGCTGTATAAATATCGTATTTGATATACTTGTATTGTACACAAAAAGTCATAATTTTATTCCTGTTTTTCACCAACAGACGGCACAAATATCACTTTTAATAATATGATGATTTAACTGAAACAATATTATCGAAAAAATGAAAAAATATTTTTTCAGTTGTGTCACTTTTTAAGCGGGGGTGCGACGTGTTACACACGTTCTGCGGAACGCGGTAGGACGTGTAAATCACAGACGCTTTCCCCATCGGAAGTGACTGCGTTCACGCGGACGACCTTTCGTCGATGGCTTCACCACGAGTGGCGAGATCGTACGTTGGCGCGGGGGGGGGAATTATATTAAAACACGTACGTTGCGCAACGTACACACTTTCCCCGCGCTGTAGTGAGGCCCACCCGGTACGCACGCGGTTACTTTCCTCTTGTCCCCGGAAGTTCGCGCGGTTCGACCTACAGAATTGCACAATACCAATTTTAGATAATATCGTGATATTATACCCACGCTCGTGGTCCGTTCGTCGGATTACGATACCGCGGTTCAATACCGTTGTAGACTTGAGCCGCAAGCTGAAAACTTGTCCGAAGTGCAACGTAACTACTTGGGTTCCCCACGGTTTGATGTTGGACCGTTTTCATTGAAACGTTATACTTGAACTGAATCTTTATTACATCATTAATTATATTATTTTGTTTAAAAGTTAGAAATTCAATAGTTACCTAAATTAAAACAATATTCAAAAGCAGAGCAGCACATGAGATTTATTCCTTACCGTTTGACGGTTCTGAATACAATTTCAAACCTAAACTCGGGACAGAACAACTTTTTCCTGTCATTTCCGGGTGTAAATTTTATTTTCAGGGCGCTTTGCAAACGGCATGTACATGTAATAATGTACTATGTGTTCTACGAAACCATCTTACGTTTTATTCGCGCCCACCGACTGTTCGTTTATAGGTATGACTTTCAGTCCAATGTCTATTTGAATAAAAATTGATTCTAGACGTTGATTCTCTAGCAGTGACAAAGATTCGGACTTCGCGTATCGGATATAATGTTTTCGTTAACGATTCGACAGTCGGTACTGCTTCTACCAAGATTTTACACGTAGTCTCGCGAAAATAAAAAAAATAATAAACAAACCAACGGTTCGCTGCAACCGGTGCAACGGTCGTATTATTATCGTAATATTTCATTGACGCGTTACTAGACCGTGCGCGGTGAAACCAAACGATTTTTATAAATTTTCTTTTTCTCTCTGTCACTCTTTCTCTGTGTTTCTCCAGACGCGCATGAACATTTCCGAGGAAACCCGTCACCGCACGTATCTCTTATCACGTGTGTTATACCGTGGTATAATATTCGTGTTATGACGTATCGTACAGTTCACAGCGGTTAATTTCCGGAATTGAACGCAGTGCGTGCGCTCGCTCCACACGTATTATTTTATAATACTGTTACGGCGGACGCGACAGGCAAGTCGAAACGATTTCATCGGACGTATAATAAAATATTAATAAAAACCGCATGACTACGGTTCCTTAACACGGTATCGTTCGCACGTTACGACAACGGTAATACAATATAATGGATAATTTATGCTACCGCGTTAAGTGCGACCATTTTACGGGCCGTCATCTTCCTCCTCCGCGTCGTCAAACACGTGGTCCGGTGACATTATTCGTTTTTTTTTCTCTCCCCCGTTATGACTATTATTGTTATTATTATCATTTTCTTCTTCCCGACGTACGTTGCGCTCGCGTTCTTTCTCCGCGGCGGAAACGCCGATCACGGCGATAGCGTTTCGTCGACGGCTTTCTATAACGATATATTATAATGCAGCACATGCACCTCTCGATTACGGTGTGATAACTGTGTACTGTAACGTCACATATCATAAACGGATTTGCGAACGGCCGTTCAACGGTCTAAGGATTGTATTGCGATCACGTGCCGCCGGAATCGATTGGGTCGTTAGATAATCGTCGCGCGTTATTTCACTTTTGTTCTTCACCCCGACCCGAAAACAAATAAAAAAGCGACAGCGCATTCGCCTGAACAATACTTTTACAACGTTAACGTTGGTTTTACTCTGTACACGTCATGCGAGTTGTCGGAAAACTGCGTTGCGATGCAGTTGCATGTTTTCGGTTGGCAGAACTGGAGAGGGGGTTGATCCGTCTCGAGTTTGTTTTTTTTCATTATTTATTACTCGTATTTTATGGACGTTTAGAAATTTTAAAAGTATGACGAAAGTAACTAGAGTACTATCGATCACTAACAAGACAACTTCGTTTGGAAAAAATTCATAATATACTACTGTTCTAATGACAAAGTATACTGGACATCGCAATGTATTGATATAGTATAGGGGTGTCTGAGGAGAAAAACGAACGTCTGGAAACGTTTTGCGTTTAAATATCATTTCGCACGCATCATATTATAACGTTACAGCATATTTTCACCTTGTTAACCACACGTTCCGTCATCTCGCGTTTTTGCCCGCCGATAATAATAAAATAATATATTCCTACGACTTATTATAACTAGCTGTCTATATATTATTTCATTTTCCGAAAGCGATTTCGTTCTCGCGGATCACTGTAGTGGTCCTTTTGTCACTACACGCGACACTGAAGGGTAACGGCAAAATGTTTTGCTCATTAGGGTCCGATGACCAAATCCGTTTTCTCGACGGAATCTCACATACCCTTGCGATTCGGTTATCAATTGTTACAATTTCTTTAATGTATTCCATTCCCGTTTTTTTTTTTTTTTTCATCACTATAAACTTTTTCGTTGCGATGCGACGTCGGAACAGTATTGTTTGCATTTTCGACGTTTTTTAGAAACTGTTCGTCTCGACAACAACGTTGGGAATACGAAAATTAAATTTACGTATTTTCGTCAAAGCCGTGTTAGACACTATAACGAACGATCAACAGCGCAAGGCCGTACCAAGTGTTAATATTTACGTAACACCACTGTAATCCTATACGCTCTCGGGAGACTGACCTACGCACTCGGTCACGCGTCAAAACAGTCACCCTCCTCTGACCCGGCGGTCGGGAGCCCGTTGCAGGCCCCGATCACGCGGCCGGTCGAAAAGAAAATCTCTACAACAGCTGATCATCATTGTCTAAAACGAGTCGGTCGAGCGGTAAAAGAAACAATAGCGTTACACGCACACACGTCGTACACGCGTGCGGTACACGAAATATTTTGAAAACGATTGTTGTTCGTTCGTCTTCTTCTTCTTCTTCTTCATCGTCTTCTTTGTCTCCGGGACGAGATCGAATCCGAATGATCGAAATCGGTGAATTCCCACCCGAATTATTTACGCACGTCACGGAACAAAGTTGGGAAAACTGTTGGGGTTTTTTTTTTCGTCATAAAGTCATCGTCGAGTCTCACAACGGTTCTTGTACACCGGTCTCGAGAACAGCATCGCTCGAACAACGATGATATTAGTACAAACGCGATATTCCGCAGTTTTCAAAATTCCGAAAAATGTGGTTTACGGTCGATACACGTTTAAGCGAGACAGACATCCACTTTATGCTTTCTACAGAAAATTCACCGCCACGGCGAAAGAAAATGCAGGAGATATTCATTTACTTAAGAAAATTTTCCAATATTGTATATTTACTGCTCGCTGTTCTGTTTTATCATCAACAGGGGCGCAATTTCAATAAAAAAAAACTGGGGGTGCTGAAGCCCTTCTATCTTTTTCATATTCCTTAATGGTTATTGACACCGGCGACCTGTATAACTCAACGGTTACTAAAATATTTGTTAAATATTTGAATATTTCTAACTTTAATTTGTTCACTTTGATTTTATATTTTTATTGTGCGTACAACGAATTACCCATCTGTAAACACAAATGTTTCATCACATGATCACATTTAGATTCTGAATGAAGCGATTCGATAAGAATATTATGGTAATATAATGATGTTTGTATTTTATTTTTTTAACACTTTTTTGGATAAAAATACTGGTGCAAAAGTTTTTTCTAGGAACTTTTTAGATTTTAAATTGGCATGTGGTTAATAGTTTTTCCAGGCGTGAGGAAAAAACTATCCTGAAATGGTAAAAATACACTATAAATTAGACTCACTTTTCAGATTTTAGTTATTTATTCATAATTCCAAAAGTAATGTGGCTAGAAATTTGAAACTCTAGCAAAGATATTTTTTTTTCGTATTTGATTAATAAATATTTGGTGGAAAAATTAATAATTTTTTTCGTTAGACAGTAAAATATTAAACAGGTTGATAAAAAAAGAACCTACCGATAATTAGACTAAAATTGATAAAATATACTTATAAATCGTTAATTTTTATACTGAACTTTTTGATTCAGAACCGTTTTGATAAAAAAATGACTTATAATTTCTTTAAAACTCAGTATATTTATTACTAGGCTTGCCACTCGTCCTGGTGTCCCGGCCGATCATTCAGATTATACCAGTTAATAGAAGCTGATAAAAAATAACATTGAATATAATTATTTTGTTTTCATATCAAAATAAAAAAAAGAGTCATTCGATAGGTTTGATAGGTTCAGGTTTAGAGATTTCAAAATCTGGCATCCCTACCTATTACTATTATCTAGTTCGAGGACCAAAAAGACGAAGGACGAACTTCCACTACCATTATTTAAATAATAAATTTATATAATTATACAAAAAAACTCTGTTTTTCTATACATAATGATAAATCAGTATTTAAAGATAAATTAGCATGAACAAATTTGGGGGTGCTAAGCACACCCAAGCACCCCCCCCCCAAATTGCGCCTATGATCATCAAAAATTATTAGCACAGTTACTGCGAGCTCGCTTGTGTGTGCATTTCCCGAGTGAAGCGTAATTGTTGTTAAAAGGTTCGCCACATTTAATGACGATATGACCGACATTTCTGTAGAGACTTTCAAATCGAACGGACGTTAAAAAATAATAACCCGACGCACAAATAACGTTTTTACAATCATGATACACTCGCATTAGATGTATGCAGAATGACAGTGATCGTTTGGTTTTTTTTTTTATTTTCAATTTGAAAAAAGAATTCTTTAAAGCAAGTTTCGATGATAACAAACTGAGCACCTCTCAACAGAATATTACGCCTGAATATATTAATAGAGCCGTGCAATTATAATTAAAATAATAGCTGACAGTATTGGAAATACGCCAATAACATTTGTAATCTTCGACTAGAGTCTTATAATATATAATGTTTTTATGCGTACGGTTTGCGTACATGGGTGTACATTAGCGATGTGTACAGTGAAAGTTAATATCAAAACGCTAACATAAAACTTACTACATACTTGAATAGTAAACTTTTAACAAACAAAAACCGTTGTAATCTAACTACCATTACCATCAGAACTAATTGATAACTTTTACTGCGAAAATAACAACGTGTCTATCGTTATTCCGATTTTACTGCAGTGCAACGGATCATTTTCAAATCGAGCGATTAAAGATTTATCATTCAACGCGCATAATAATAATAATAATAATAAGAATATGATTATGTATAACACATCTAATATAGAAAATGATTATAATACGGTAATCGTGGGTGGCTTAATAAGGTGATTTATATATTAGTTTGAATACATATTTTAATTGGGTAAAATTAAACCAACGTGATCGGGACTGCACATTAATTAGATGTCCGGAGGAACAATAACGAATATTGTAAAAAAAGAAAAAAAACAACATTTTTTTTTTTTTTTTTATCGTTTTACGGCACCGCATAACATTTAATGTGGACTCGTAGCATAAACGCGGTTAAACATCGCAGTACAATAGAAACCGTACACAACGAAACCGTTCTCCACGACGTTGGTACATATATTATCTATTATATCTTGTGTACAGCTGTAGTCTCAGTAATACTCGCGTCAGTCTTGTAATTAACATCGGTTAGTTCGAATTGTTGGATGACCGATCTATTCAATTTCGTCGTAAATGGTTTCTACTGTCTGCGATTGAAAAAAAAAAACCGTACGCCTTTCGTGTAATGGAAGTTAATTAATAATATGTACACATATATCTATATATATACGTATTCACTGCAAATGCGTTTTGGGCTATGAAATAAAAAACTGTGTACAGGGTCCGTTTTGTAGCCTCAAACTGATATGAGTGTATTACAATCGTATATCCGACTACAGGTTATATTATATATATATATATGTATGTATGGTAATAAAAGTATTTAGAAAGTGGTTTCGGTGCACTACACATCATGTTTATCATATTATATTACACACATGTTCACGTGTATCAGTACGCATCATAATATATTGTAAATACTAATAGTTTACGATTGCAATGCGTTATATTATATATTAATACGTACATAAACTCGTACGTACACCCATATACATATACCCACATATATATTATCAGTGGTTAAAGCGAAGGGAGACGGAAGAGGACGGAGTCCTCATTCTTATTTAAGGTAATATTATGTGTCTCATTCAATTTAAATTCCCCCCTTCCCCCGTCCGGAGAGACTTAAAGCTAAACGGCGTTAGTAATTATACAAGTGGAAAAAAAGTTGAGACTTCGAAGAAAATATATTTATGAAGAGATAATATATTGCGATGTGTAAGAAATAAGTATAAGATAATATTCTCGTAATCGTGAGTCAATTTAACAGATGCTGTGTCTAATTGTAACGGTATAAACATAGTTCACCCCGTATCCGATACTCGACACATAATTTATAATTATAATGGCTGTTCTAAAACAGTAGTGATATGTGATAAACAACAGCATTTAACGATTGTAAGTAATGGTCATGGCGCAAACAAGTTCAAATAAAATATATGTTAGGGAAGTTCTTAAGTTATAATTGAAAGTTAAATTCTTAGGTTTTTTAAATTATAATATATACACGGAAAAAAAATTCAAAATATATCCTAAATTTTTCCTTAAAAACTGGTAAAGTTTGTTCAAAAAATGCTTAAATCCAAGGAATATTTATTTTATTTAAAATATTTTTAAGTATGCTAATTAATTAATTATGTATAGTTATATTATAAACACAATGTAATTATTTTGATTTATATTATTAATAGTTGTATTAATTGTTGTTTGCACTTATAAACATATTCCTAACAAAAAAAAATTGTGCCCAGTAAAAAATTCAAGATAATTTACATAAAGTTTTTTCATATGTAAAATTAAAAAAAAATCACAACACATTTAATAAAACAACAAATTTATCACTAGTGATCATATTGTTAAATAATAAAATAACATTTTTATTATAGTTTTATTTTAATCCTTTTTTAATATTATCTTTTTTCCGTGATATTTAATTTTAAATTTATGAATTGAACAAAACTAATATTTTTTGCCGACAACAACACATATTTTAAAACATGAAAAATAGTATAATATTCTCTCATCCCCAAAATAAGTTGAATTGTGTAAAATAAATATTTTTTCTAAAAACTCAAATTAATAACTATAATAAATAAATATAAAAATAAAAGTTAACTTTCAGTTGTATAAAGAAACATATATTTAATTAATTGTTGATAATTTATAAACATTATAAATAGAAGACATAGTTAAGAAAGATGTAGAAAACTTAGGAGGCGAAGCAAACTGGAAGAATTTGGCGATGAATAGAGATGGCTGGAGAATTGGTTGTGAGACGGGATGGTCCTAGCTGCCGTTTAACTCAAAAAAAAAAAAAAAAATACATAAACATTATTATTAGGTATATGCATATTTATTACTGTTTTATTTAACATCAACTGTATAATGAAATATTTTAGACTAAACCAAACTAATTTTTAGTTTTTACACCCTATGAAAGTTTGTATAAACAAATGTGTGTAAAATAAAAAAATTATAGAGGTATTGTCTTATGAACTAACTAAAAAAGTTCGATAGCATTTAGACTTTGGTAAGGGAACGTTCCTTTACCATTTTTGGTGATTGTAGTTCCCCCTCGACATTCTTACCACTTTAACCACTGTATATTATGTACGTATAAAATGTATACGAGTAAATATATGTGTTAAGTATATGTATTGTAATGCGGTCGAAACATAAATCATCTCGCATTCGTACAGTAGTGGGCTTATAGTCAAAATAATAGTAATAGTAATGGTAATAATAATAACGGTATTGATGATACGATGGCGGACGATGTAAAAACAACACGGTGAAACGTTAATTATTGTATTTGATCAAAAACGTATGCGTATTGTCTAGGTTGCGGCGTTTCGGTGGCCAAACAGCAAGGAGCGCAGAGAAGAATTGTCGGAGGCGACGAAGCCGGGTTCGGCAGCTTTCCGTGGCAGGTAATAATTTCGATAACAACAACAACAACAAGTATAATAAAACGGTTGTCCGCGCGAACGTAATAACGCCAAGGCGAATTCCGTATAATACAATGTGTGTCTTTTGTATAATATTTACATTGTTCATCTTTAATCGAATGAAGGTTTATTCACCGTTAGTTCGATCGAATAAAAATCGTAAGACAAATAGCAAAAATCTTCGTATTGATGGTCTTGACGCACGGATGACAACATGTCCCCGCTTTACAGTCCTCTAACAATGAATCCAATATTATTACATCCACCGACAAAAAGCGGTCCAGATTTATTTTCAATGCATTGACGCATGTTGTGATACATCCACGTGTACGAAGAATTTTACTCGTCTGACTAGCTCCGCTAGCGCGTGATTTGTTGTTGCTCTGCGATTGTTGTTGCACTGCGATTCGTTTACCGGTTAAATAATAATAATTTTCAAAAATCCACGTTTTCTGAAAGCAAACGTCGCGTCTTCAGCGACACGTGTTCCATACTTTCTTCTGTTCGCACAGCATTTTTCGGACGGAAGACAGTACGAACGAATTATATGTTTATAATTAGACTGCACGTCTGAGTTAGCACTGCGTGAGTCTTACGTTGAACGTAACCCTCTGTTATTTGCATTTCCGCGAAATGTTTACGAGTAGACCAGATTTTGCTTTCTTCTTTCCAACTAGAAACTATTCGGACGTTCCGTTTTCGCTGTACGAATCAATTCATTCGGAATAAACGTATTATTGCGTTTAAAACTGCCCGGACGGACAAACACGGCCAACGGGATACACGTATAATAATCATTTCTGCACCGAAACATTATCTTACGGCGCACGAACATTTAGGAACTTCACTCGCGTGAATCCGCTATATTATATTTCCAACAGCCGGTTATGTGATTCGTCCGACCGAATCGAACGCAGGATTTGTTAGTTTTTTCACCGACGATTTTTCGCGCGAAACCCGTTTTTCCGAACATACTACTACCTCTACCGGTCGTCCGACTGTTTCTGAATTTCTAAAACACGTTTATCGCATTACGCGTATTATACGAACGTATGCCTACACCTTAATATACGCATCGATGTGCCAGGACGTTTCGACCAATTAATTCCGTTTAGGTTTCGTAACCGGTTGTCTTATTTTGCGAGCAATCGTAATTCGGGCTCCCGACGAAACGCGTTTCGGCACGCAATCGATAGAACGGACATCGGACATGGCGAAAACGGAATATCATCGCACTCGCCAGCGCGTATTCTATTATTAGATCGAACGTTATACAACACGATCGCCGTATAATTATAATACCTATGCCTAAAAGCCTAAACACGCACCGTTGTTGCACCGTGAATAGTATAATAAACCGTTATGTTTTTGTGTCGTCTAACCCGCACACGTTGTTATGCAAGCGATATATCTACTGCTGTTTAATATTATTATTATTAAATACCGTACGTTTTTTTTTTTTTATTTATTTTTTTTTTTTTATTGCATTTCAGGCGTACATTCGCATTGGATCCAGTCGTTGCGGCGGTTCGTTGGTGAATAGATATCACGTAGTCACGGCCGGACACTGTGTCGCCAGGTGAGTGGATCGCAGTTGTTGTAGTCGGATGGTTGTTATTCTAGCGGTACCCCGATGTCGATTGGAAAATAACAGAACGGTTTAAAACCGTGCTGCTCGTCAATCACGCGTTTCAAAACGTACACACGTCGACGGATTATTATCGACTAATCTCTCCAAAGATCCGGCAAGATTTCAAACTCTTTTCAATATCCAAATCGTTTTTTCGGGACACGAAAGTGTTTTGTATTTTCGTACCTGACAAGTAACAATTCAGCGTGAAATAATCTTAAATTCTATTAAAATACCGTCGACCGGAAACGTTTAAATTCATTAATAAATCAACTCGATCGATCACGATTGGGGATTACATAACGCAGTTCCGAACGTTTGAACGTCAACTGTTTGAATATACCACGGTTGTTCTCCGCGTAGTCCATATTGACGCGTTATTGTGCGAATACCGAAAATAATATTTAAAACTACAATGGTACCTATACGTTAAAAAATGTATGCCGAAAAAAATCAATGTGCTCGTTAAGTATTTCTGCGAAAAACATAATTTTTTTTATCTCATGTCGATTTGAAACATCATACTGTTAATCTAGTAAACAATTATTATCGCAATACTTGACTCTTGTAGATTATTATTTTTATTGAGTTATTCCGTTCCGTTCGTTGATAACCGCACAAGTAATAGAATAATTTAGTCAATTTTTATCTTCTCGCGCAGCCAACGGATAACTATCGCATCGCTACTACTCACACGCTCTCACTTATTAACGGTATAGTATTGTCCGATCGAATCAGTTTAGACACCCGTGAGCGCAAAATGCCCCTGTAGATTTTCAATACCACGAATTGAAAAATAAAAAATTAAATTAAAAAAATAACGAAAGAGAAATATAAAGTGATCCCAAACATTGTACGCCGCAGTATCGAAACCGAAATCGAACGCAACGTTTTAATCCTGTTATTTCACTTATATATAATATTCAATGAAATATTGACTGTGCACAATGACACTACAGTTGGTAGTGAGATTTTTCTGGTTAACGTTTTTTAAACATTTGTTGCACGCGTACGCTTGAAAAATAAAATCAACAGCGAAGAACGCGAACACCTTTTATTCTCATACAATTTGTTTTTGAATACATCAATCGTTGTGTTCGAAAATTGTCCGTAATATTTAATACCGTAAACGTACAACACCTTGCCGGTTGATTCGGAAGTTCTTAAGTTTTCCACCGATTAAAAAAATAAAATAAAACCCTAGCGTATGCGTCCGTAACCCAATGTTAACGTCGTCGATTGGACAATCCCTAACGTTTGATCCGGTTCGCTTTTCCGTCGGGTACCGGTCCACACATCGCGTACTGACGATTCGATCGGTTGACGCGCTACGATCGCAACACTCGTCCGTATCCAGTCCCTTTTCGCTATTTGATCGCTTTCAATTCAATCAGTTTTCAATGCGATTGCTTTTCCGAGAGAAACTCAACGTATCGGTCCCCGGGTAGGGTACAAATCAAATACACAAGTATAACGGTCATCTGTGTGTCTACAGGGCGTCGGCGCGACAGGTGCAAGTGACATTGGGTGACTATGTCATCAACTCGGCGGTGGAACCGTTGCCCGCGTACACGTTCGGTGTGCGCAAGATCAGCGTGCACCCGTTCTTTAAGTTCACGCCCCAAGCCGACCGATTCGATGTGGCCGTGCTCCGGCTGGACAGACCGGTGCAGTACATGCCGCACATAGCGCCCATCTGCCTGCCGGACAAGGGCGAAGACTTCCTGGGCCACTACGGATGGGCCGCCGGATGGGGAGCCCTGCAAGCCGGTAAATATACGCGCGACCAGGGCAGAACCGTACAGGTTGTGCACCGTTCGTGGAAAATGGCCGCCGTTTTCCAATCGGTCGCACCCTTTTGTGATAATATCGTTTAGCAGGTCTTCGTGAACGATGAATATAAACTTCGTGTTTCGCTCGGTCTGGTTCAACGGTCGAAGTACCATAGATTCGAGCAGTATGCGGGATTTTTTTTTTTTTTATTCAATATTATAATCGTTACGGTTACTGATGCCCGTGGGCTAGAATTGAACTCGTGCTCACGCGTGTGAGTAATCCGCAAGTGTTTGTGCGCTGAAAATAATTTTCGGACGAGATACGAACGGTGTGTGCATTTGTCGGTGTAAGAGGTGCGATGCCCATTATCCAATGTTTAGGCTCTTTGCGATCAGCAATACTAGTCGTAATATTATTAAAGCGATCCCCGTGTACCGTTTTGTTATGACGGAGGACGAGGCAAATTTTGTCGTGACGGATACTCGTCCCTCTAAACACGAACTTGAAGAGGAGGATTCATATTATCAACTCGGAGTCGTGCGTTTTTCGGCGTTTTCGTCTCGACGAGGTTTACATTGATCGTACATGGAATGGTCAATCTAGAGAAATAAAATGATTCTAACATTTTTACATTCAATTCGTGTTACATGCTGCGGCATGATTGTGTATAGATATTTACCACGATGATGATGAAGAGGCATTTAGTAAACTGCGCTACTTATTTCTCCTCAATAAACAAAACCATTTTCAACATTATTATTCATTATTCAATTTGTTTTACTTATCCGATGGACAGGTAGAAGAGGGAAATCGAAATTAAAACAGTAGTTATCATAGAATTCACTAAAAATAGTTTTGTATAGGTCTTTAAAATGTAGTTTGCTCAAAAGTATTCAGGTAAAATCGTTAAACTTATGATCGAGTATAGGATCGGATAAGATTTGTCACTTTTTTTTTTAAAATTCACTTCGTCGACACGATTCAGCTTTTTCATCGGTCCACTGTGCGATTCATTCAACGTACGATTACAATACGTATACTCTGAAGGTAGGGGTAACACTTGCATATACCTCATTTGAGCAAATTACGCGTTGGTATTTTTTTTCTTTTAATTTGATCGGGGATGGTTCGATATTTCACAAATACGCTGATTATAAGAATAAACGTACAGTTTAATATCTGAATAGCCGTTAGAATTGTTCTTGCCCACCGGCTTTTAATCTTTATTTTTTATTATTATTTCTACAAGAATTATTATTTATATAATATTGTGGATTTTCATCTCTTCCCAGCACTATTTCCATAAATAAATTCGTTAAATCATGTGTAAAGAAAAATAATGATAATAATAATAAATACGATTACTTTTACTACAAATAACAGTGATAAAAGTATAATGGTATTCCAACAAAAATTTTCAGCTCTAAACATACGCAATGTATATGTATCCCTCATTGCTTCCACCGTGTAAGTTTTAATGCGTCGGTTTTTTCGAGACACACAGATTATCATAAAAAATAATCATTCTTAGCTTGTTCATCATTTTAGTTCAACTGTTTGGGGTGTAATGACCCTACATAAACCATTTTAGAAGAGCCGTTTTTATTGTTGAACAATGGTAAATAATATTTAGATTCACAATTTCCATGGGAAAAATTAATAGGTTAGGTATTAACTAACCAGTTTTAATAAATCAACTTCTACGTAGTGATTTAGCTTCAGATAAAATACCACATTTACGTTTTAAGTCTTAACGTGGTGCACATTATTTTCATTCAGTTGTACTACGTATCTCTGCTACCTATGAAGGTGCTGGTATGAAGGTACAAATAAAAAAATAAAACATGATGAACCAGCGATTGAGCTAAGTAGAAAGATATAAAACTGTCATGGGCTCCAAATCCAGTGCACGATTTTCTTGATGAAAAATTGTAATTCATCATATTTCCCCATGTACGTGGGGAAATATGGTGAATAATGCGTGGGCTTAGGATTTGTAACCCCGCTAAATCTTTCTCCGACGCGTAATCACGTTACGATAGTTCAATCGCGTTTACACCTATTTATCTGAGAAATATTCGCGTTGTACGGTTTATAATATACCGCGTTAATATGAACATAAACTCATCGTTTAATATTAATTCCTATTAACATGCGATTGTTTTTGTACGACTGAAATACATGCGATTGTTTTTGTACGACTGAAATACATGCGATTGTGCGTAAACGAAAGGAAGACGGCAGAATTAGAGAGGAAACAGTGAATCTAGTATATTTACACCGTTAGCGTTAATGTACATGGCATTTGAATCAACAATTTATTTTTAAGCCTAATGATCTAGGTTAGATAAAACCATGATAATTCTGTGTTATATTCAAATATGCTATGCGGTTGTTTGAAAATCAGTATTCTTTATATTTATGCGTTTCGTACATCGACCTCGATTACGATTACGCGCGATGCAATTATTCCTGATCCTTTTGTTTTAGTTTATACCAATATCATATATTGTACCAACAGGAGATTATTTGCATTTTTTTTTTTTAAAAGAGCCATTCATTACGTTACATGGTAATCCATAGAATCACTCTAATAATTACCATGGTGTAACAAACCGTTATTCCCGACAAATATAGAAATAAAATATAACATATTATGTCGAACAATCAAAAAACCAAATGAATAGCTTTTTGAGTTCATATTTTCTTTTTGAATATTCCATTTTTGTACGTATAAATATAAATTATTAAAATACATAAATAAATAATTATTTTCATAATCGATCGGCAAAACCGTATTTTTCTCGTTTGAATAATAAATTCTTCAAATTCATTCATTGATTGCGATTGAATCGGACTATTCGAGGGAAAATATCCATTACCACGATATTGTATTGGCGAAAAGAATTATTGGTCAATTGAAAATGAAAAGAAAAAAAAATTAAAAGTAAAAGGGAACGGCCAAACGTTTGTCCGGAAAGTAGTATTACGGATGTTGCACTATTAATTTAAATTACACAGAGTGTAAACAATTGTGAATTCAACCTGAACGAAACACGAATAAATACACCTATATTATAAAGAGTGGAAAAAAAAATGCAATTCGATAAATATGACGTTTCCATTGATATTTCTTCTAGAATAATTTCGAGAAATTAGTTTTAATTAAATTATTTGTTTTTCCTGTGCAGAATTTTTTAAAATTTTGAAAACAAACAAAATTAAAATTGAATTAAACCATTTAAATATAAAATAAAATAATATCCGTCGAAAATGATCTGTAAATGTCAGTTGAAATAGTAAACGGTAAAAGTAATTGTATAGGCTTTATTAAAACATTTCTAATACTTGATTACAAATAATCAATTAGAAGACGTTCAATATGCATTGGTTGTTATTTTTCTGAATATTGTAGGCAAATAATTGCATTGAAATCACAAAAACAAAATATTAAGCAATGAAAAATCTTTTCAATCAAATTAAAAGTGATAATTTTTTCGGATTCAAATCTAGTCTTAAAAAATCTATTGATGCTATGAAAATTATTAACTAATTTTAAATTTAATAAAAATTACATTCCCAAAATTGAATTATTTTCAATACATTTTTGAATCAAGTAAAATAGAGTATTAATTATTTGTGAATTCAATGTTTAAATGCTTGAAGGAACACATATTTCTTTATTTCTCAAATTAATGAAAATTACATATATTTTTTAATTTTCTTAACTATGCTGTTAGGTAATTTATTTTAGTGATATTATTTTGGTTAGAAAAATATGAAAAATGTACATTTGTTAAAAGGTGCTACAATCCTTAATTTTCTGTATGCATCACATGCGCAATGTGGGGATGAAAAAGTTTTTGTTTTAAACGTATTGTATATTCAATTGATGTGATAAAGATTTTGAACACTGATTAAAATTCATCATAATGTTTACTTTAAATCATTTTTTATTTTTTATCCCAACCTTTTACAAAATATAATTAAACATTTTGAATGCATGGATAAAAATGAATAAGTTAAATGTTTGGTAATTTCAAATACAAAATGTTAAAAAAAGTGAGGAAGCTGATCTAAAGTACATTTTAAAAAAAACTCAAGTCAGTTTTCAAAATGTTTATTGCGACGATTGATCATTAGAAATAAGAAACGTCTAAATCCCTACATTACGCATGCGATAGATTAAGGTTAAAAGATATGGCTTGCAATCCCCTTAATGTAATTCGTATCATCGAATTTATAAATCGATTTCTGTTCATAGTCTTGTACTGTAATTTAGCTGTCAAAATATTTTGATTAGATTTCACCAAATATTAATTTATAAATTTGTGCTCGCTTTCCTTCGATCAGAACGGCAATACGTATGTTATAATTACAGTACAACGACAGAATAAAAACAAGAGATTTAGTAGGTGGGAAACGAGTGATCGAAAAAAGGAGCTAAAACCGTCGAATCGATTGAGATAGCGATATAACGGATGGCGATCGAAAATATGTATAACGATTTACGCAGTTCGATACTCCAATGGTAGTGATCCGTCGACCGTCTACAGACGAGAACAACTTCAAACGTGAACTTTCGAATTCCGGATGCCATCGGCAGCGTCAAGTGGCGGCACACGGATAACGGAGACAGTAACGAGAACTGTATTATGACAACGCATTTGATACATTACAGTCCGATACTCGCATATTTACTAGGTTGACGGCTGGTGCGCCGATATCCGCGTTCCGGTACCACCCAGTGATCGTGGCCGAAGCCGATCTCGGGGGAGAAAAAAATTCTCCGGTCCACGGCCATGGCATCGCCTGCACGCGCGCGCGTGCACAGGGTGTTTTCGAATCGTGAACGTATTCGTATAACGAAACGACGATGGTCGAAATGAATCGTTTTATGACGCTCCGTATTCGTACGGTAAACGTGCACGTTTTGACGAGATAAACGGATGCGATGCGATTTCCATTTCGGGTGGCGGCACGTCTCTGCCTCCGGGTCCATTACAGAACCGTGTACTATGTGCGTTGAACCGGTGAAAAAAAATAGTTTGCCTTTTATCGAATTCAAACGTGTAGTATCGTGCATCTCGGAAATAAGAACAATGTTGTCCGTATTCGAAACGCTGCGACTCGAATAAACCGTCACGACATTTCGTTTTTCCAAATCGGTAGTCCTCGCGGTCGCGTTGGTCCCGATGACGTATTAATATCACAACAAAATCGTAACGCTCGGACGTCAAACTTTAATCAATATAGCAGCCATTCGATAAATAATTCACGGATTCGAAAAAATCCGTTCTATCGCGTGTAAGTCTCCAGGAGTTACAGCATGTATGCACGAAGTTAGCAAGTAGTTACAAGTACTGGATGATAACAGTATTGAACAGTAGTTTCTGATTAGTATAAAGTCATGTATAAGCTACAAACTTGAAATGGACTGCAAACCTCTTTTATGTGTATGCATATGAAGAGTTATGAATAAAAACAATTATTTTTATAATTTCATTCGGTTTTACACACCTTTTCGTAATAACACGAATACACATTTTCTCAAAAAATATAAATACAAAATAAAGAGATTCATTTGATTTCACTCTTTAATCAATAATTATTACTCATTAAAATGTAATTACACGTCATGTAAGTAATTCAATGCATTTGCTTTCGAACTTCATGAAAGGAGAGAAACTTTTGTTTTTTGTTCATAATCTCATCCAAATTAGGCTGTATGTTCGATATTTTCACTTTGAATACAACCGCAGACCCTCCATCAGCATCCCGTGTACCCTTAAAGGACCAAGGATCACCTGTTGAGCGAGAACCTTTGGTTTATAACACACGCGTTACAATGATCGCTCGGACGTACGAGTGCCACGTATTTATAATGATACACGATACTAATATCGTTAAGCTGGTTCGCGTAAGCGACGAACACGAATGATATTGTGCGTACGAATAGGAATTAACGACCGATTTCGCTGCGAACATGTATGCCGTAGTGAGAATAAGGATAAAAAAAAATCATAATACAAAAATAAAAACGAAAAAAATTAATAAAGGAAATGCGTCTGCCACGCGTGTCACGAGCGTGGAAACGAGTTTCTAAAAAATCTTTGTGCCCGATGCCGTCAGCTCTGTCGTTGTCGCAGTGGCGTTCGTCCAGAGGCTAGCGTATTGTATGCGTTGTGTCGACGGTGACTGAAATCAGTAGTGTTCATGATCGTCGTAATTAATTTTTTTTTTTCATCTATCCCCAGTGTTTTCACGCGACAACTCGAAAAACGTTCGATATTCCAATTAATTCAAGAAAACAAGTCTATGTATGCGAAACATTGCACGTATTTTAAGTACTTCTATGATTCATAATTTCGCTATATTCGTCGGCTGTATAATGGGAGGGGATATTATAAACAGGGATGCTGCATAAAACTGGGAGGAAAAAATGTACACTGCTAAAATCATGCAAATATAAATACGAATGAAAAACCACCAACCACGATCGTCATGCACGGTAGACGAGTATAATACGATTGTTGTTCGCGTTGTAAGTCGTCGATTTCTTTTTAGGATCTTACATCCAGAATTTTGTTTTTGAAACATTGTACCTTAAATTTCATATTTTACCGGTGAATTTATTAGACCTCATTTATAGCAATGCAACCCAATAATTAACGTCCTAAGAGTAATTTCGTCACTATTAAAGCATACAAAAATAACGTGAATCACAGATACATAAAGGTGACGATTGATTGCATCTTATTATTTTTCCTCCGCCGTACGTTATTCATATACTCTTGAAACATTTTAAAACAGACCGTATAAATAAATTACAACACCACATTCTCTCATCGGTCATAATATAATCGACGTCATCATTCAAGTGTGCGAGTGTAATAGTATGCCATCTACTCGTAACATTGTCATGAGTCATATTGTATCGAGTCGATAGCGGCTGTAGTCAGCGACCACGTTTAGTCGATTACAAATAATTTATGGTTTAAAGCGCGTTACTATCATATTAAATTGTGACTCAAAAAATATCTATGTTTTTCAAATATCTCTCGGTGCATTGCATGATTTGATTTTATTCGTAAAACAATAAACTATTGACTATCAGTATGGTATATTGTATGATATCTCGACCAACGTTGCCTCTAGTTGTATTTGAAATTCGATAATACGTCTGCCACTTTTAGTTATTGTCCGACAAGGAAGTTTCCTGCCATAAACCCAACGCTTTCTTAACGCGCTTCGTCTCCTGGCGTATTTTTATACCGCACAGTGTGTATCAAACAACATCACGAGATCGTCACACGTTAAGCTGCGCGAAGGCGTAAAACCACTTTGACACTTGGGTTGAGGATTTTAAAAATATTTTAAATACATGTAAACAGATATGTTGAATTGTTGAGTTACAGCGTTTTGTGTTGTTGTTTTTGCGTGCTTTTCGCTATACAGGTTCTAGACTGAGACCGAAGACGCTGCAGGCCGTCGACGTGCCGATCATCGACAACAGACAGTGCGAGAGGTGGCACAAATCCAACGGCATAAATGTCATAATCTACGACGAGATGATGTGCGCCGGTTACCGGGAAGGATCGAAGGATTCGTGTCAAGTGAGTGATACTATATTTGACCGCACATATAAAACAATATGCGATCGAAAACCGTTCGGTACGTTATAGAACAGATTTACTACTATCCGAACGGCGGACGAGAGCAATAATAAGTATAATATATTCGAACTGACTAAACGCTTTCTTCACGCTGCTATAAATAATTTCTCACTGCTGAAGAGGAAAACAATTGTAATTACATTTCCCTCGAATAACCATCGCTGCCGCGTACATCCGTGTGTAATTATATAACGTATAATTTCGATGAGAAATTGTGAACAATTTTTATTTTTCGCAACAGTTAAAACAGTCGATCGAAAAATACGGTAAACTATCGTAACTATAACTTCGTGGCGCTGATCAATAATTTTATAATAATATCAATAATAATCGTATATCGCAGTGTTATTATTACCGTGTTCCCGTGTGCAAAAAACAGGTACGACACATTTTGTACATCCTTTCGCTAATCGCGCACGAATGTTACGAAAGCAAACGTCACGTACTCGATGAGATGGTGTCGAGATCTTTCCGGACGGGTGACTAACGCATTCGGTGATTTTAACGAAGCGGCTTTCTTCCGACACGCTTAATGGAAGTCGTATATATACACATGTTCATAATTTTCTTCGGAGAAAAATCAGGAAAATAATATACACACACACACACACACACACACACACACACACACACACACACACACACGCATACGTATAATATATACACTCGTAGAATACGAAACAAAACGTATCGACGGGAAAATTGTAACGAACGCTAACCGTGAAAAAAGATAATATCTAAAACTCGTGTTTTACCACACGTAATATGGTACACAACTGTAGATTTTTTATTGCACGAATCGTGCAGTACAATAATGTATGGTGACTTCATCGGTGAGATATTAACGTACACCCTTTGATTTTGTAACCTCTTCGCCCACGACCGAACGGGTCCGAGAAGAATTTTCTTGACGTGTACAATGTATTCACATTTACATGTATACATGAAATAAACGATGACACAAATGATATTGCGATTCTAACGTTATTTACAATCTTAAATTCCAGTCATGAGAGTTGATAAATCATATTGTTCGGTGCACGTAGGTGAACTGATTCCCTTTGACCGTTTTAATCCCATAACCATCATCGATTGCCATCCGAACACTGCACCGTATTTGAAACATTTGAACATGCGTTTCATGTGAACACGTTACACACATTTTTCAAACGACGTTTTCCATTGCGTATTATGTTTTTAACCGGTGCGCTGTCTTGTTCGCAGGGCGATTCGGGCGGACCGTTGATGTTGGAGAAAACCGGCCGCTGGTACCTGATCGGCATCGTGTCAGCCGGTTACTCGTGCGCTCAGCGCGGACAGCCGGGGATCTATCACAGGGTCGCGTTGACGGTCGATTGGATTTCCTACATAATCAATTCGTCGCAGTAACGAGACTCGGCAGCAGCCCTTCGACCATTCCCACCGTGTCGACCAATCTCCGGCAACGAAGACGGCGACGGCGACGACTGGCCAACACGTTTCGATTATTGCATTTCCGAACTATTTATGACGACGTGTGTGTCACTACTATATCGTATATGTGTATTGAACAACACGCACGTATGATATATATTATATATATATTTATACGTATTTTATTTTATTTTATTTTACACTTATTATTTTTAATAATATTATTTTATTTTTATTTTAATAACAAAAAAAAAATCATATTGGACCCGACGGCGACGTGAGGTCGCGGTAATTTTTAATAATATTATTGTGTTTTTTATTTTATTATTATTTTTTTTTTTTATATATTATTTAAATTATTGTATCACATTATTATTATTATTTTTTCTTTCGAATATTGTTTCGCTTTCGAACACCCGCGACCGCGATCGCACAGCCGCCGCAGCGGTCTCGCGATATATATTGTTATTAATGCGTGTATAAATGTGTATAGTGAATAATTTTACGTGTACAATAAACTCACAACGTGGCTGTAATAATAGAGTAATTAATTTAACAACAGCTTAATAAGAGTATAATATGAAAATAAAACACAAAAACCGAAAATCTTATGTATTGTGTTCAAACATGTTTGATCAGCACTGCGTGATCCAAATATGTCTTCCGTTCAAATGTTGTTTGTTCTCGGTTCCCCTTCCCTCTCTCGATTGCGCTTCCGCTTTTGTCGTATTGTCTTTATCCATCTAGGACCGTCTTCCCCTCACGGTTGTTTTCTCATCTGTTGACGACGTAATTGCGTTGCAAGGAAAAAAAGAAAAAGAGAGAGACAGCGAGATAAATTACAACACGAAACGCTGATACGATGGGACTGGAGTACGTAAGGAAACAATCGCTTCACTCAACGTACATAATATTATGTATAGATAAACGACAAAGATTGAAATAATATGACGAGGACGTGAAAACGAAGAAGAAAACAACAAACGGACCGACCGTGCATTTTGAAAAATGCGATTTCAGATCTTCGAAGAAAATCTGCCCACTATTGTGTGTACTCGTGATACGCATAATATGAATATATATATATATATATAAACACTTTTAGGCCAACTCTCGTGAAAGGTGTTTTATTATCTATATTTATTTTGTACGCGTTCAATGAATGCAAGCAACTTTGCTCGCGTTGGAAATATTTCGTGTGCGACTATCTAAGCACAATTAAACCTGTCCAATTGTCTAATTGGATATCAGAGAAAGTGAATCGTTTTTCCCCTTCTTTTTCTCGTTTTCCCAAATGGCTGAGATGGTCGATGTGACTGAGATTCGGCGGAGTGTTCATCCGATAGACGACGACAGAGATAGTCGGTAGGTATTTACAAGATGATTATAATTTACCACTTAATTTAACAGTAAACACATTAATTCCAGTCGAAAAAAACCTTAACGTTTTATACATCTCTCGCGGTGTGTATAAATTATTTCGTTTACACGTTGTTCGACAACTCATGTCCGAACTCGATGCGTGATTTTCATTTAGTAATAAACAATGTTTATTAAACATTTATTTATTTATTTTTTTTTTTTTTTTTTTGTGCGACACGTCTGGACAATTAAAGCATATAACGCAAGAAATATTTAAAACATAAATCACATATTATTTATACATTATTTAGGTAATGCAATTTAATAAATAATATAGTTATGAAAAATTCACTCTGACACCATTGAAAAGCTAAGTGTATCGCACAAAACATAGATTTGGTTCGGTTAAATAATCGAATTATGAAAAAAAAATCAAATCTACTACACCAAGACCTTATGACAAACAACTCTGTACATACGATATATTTCTGATTATTTTCGCTACTTTTGTGTTCATCTTATTGGTTTAATTAATTACCAAGTTATCTTTACGTTAATAATGAATTTATTTAATTAAAAATATAAAATTTGAATCATAAATCTGAGTTTTAAAAATTAGAGTTCATAAATCAATCGAATAGAACTAAAACTCTAGGTAGGAGTTAAAAGAAATTCAATAAAATTAATTCTTCATAATATACCTTACGTTTCAACTGCAGTACATATAGTAGTTCTAAAGAAAACCTTCATTACTTTTAAAATAATTTATAATACCTTCAATAATACAGCTCAAATATAAGCATTGTTAAAAATAAATTTCGAAACACATTCCAAGTATTAAAATATAATTTTTCATAGAAATGTGCCCTGGTAATTATTAACATTACAACGATGTTAATTACTATCAACCTCATTTTAAAATTAGATACAGCCATGTAACTAATGGTATAGAGTCAATTTTAGATATTTTAAAGATCTGCGTGGTTCTGCGCTATAATTGCAGAAATTAAATTTTTTTCTAGCTGCACATTTAGTCTTTTAAAATATCTATCTTATTTTTACCACCATTGTATAATTTAAAAAACCAAACAGATCGCTTGACTATACACCACTAATGTGTTCGAAATATTGAACATTACTAGCTATTGTATTGACGTATTATACATAGATAAACTTTGAGATATTTTATAAGACAAATAGAAAGATATACCAATAATTTGGGGGGGGGGGGGAATGTATATGCAATTTATATGTGACATACGTTTAACACACAAACATGTAACGCAGTATTTTGTTACGGACATACTATGTAAATGATTACCATTACGCTGGTACATATATAGCAGTATTAAGAGCTCACATTATAAGAGGTCTTATAGTAGTCATAGGGACCAGTAGCACGGGTTTAGTGACTAACAGGTCGTAGAATAAAACAAATACACATCACACAATGTTATACCGTTTTAAAATATAAACATACGTGGAAATTATCTATATGACTCGCAGCAGTAGTGGAACATTCACCACTCAAGTATACTATAGTTAATAAGATTTAGGTAATAATTAGGGCCCAAATTTCAATGTAGAAGGCATCTTTTTTTTTATGACCTTGCACAATATTTTCCAAGTAAATAATTTGTTGTACGTAACAGACACTTCAAAACCGAAACTTTTAATTTGCATTTTTTCAGGGTTTTTTTTATATTTTTCAATGTTTTCTCATTTTGAGAGCATTTTTTAGTATTTTTTGGTAATTTTCTTTTAATATATATTTGTACAGTATACGAGTATAATACATAGTATTTTTAAATATTATACATTTCAAATGTAAAGAATATTTTTTTAAAAGTATGTTCTAGAGTTTTGAAGTTTAGATTTGTGGGCCTAACTATTTCTTTACCAACTCAACCAATATCGACATGTTGAAAACTTGAATAGAAGTTACAGTATACTGCTGTGAATATTTTCAATTTATTAAAACAGTAATCAATTAATTTGAAGAAAACAATGCCATAGTTATAAAAAAAAAAAGCAAAATATTAAATGGTAGTTAAATAAATGTGATCAAATTTAATATTTATAAATACTAACCATGTAAATATACCAATCTGTATAACTTCTATATTATGTACCTTAAGTTGTGTGATAATAAGTATCAATGATAATTGGTGTCGTAAATGAGGCCAAAACTTGTATTTAAAATAATACAAGTAATTATCAAGTAATGAAGAAATATTTGGAAAATATTTTAGAAAATAATTATGATTGCACTATAATGGAAACAATTTTATTTTATTTATTTTAGAAGGTAAATAAACCTTTCCAACAAAAAACCAGAAGAATTAACACCAGACGATATTTGCCACTTTAAATATGCTTCTCATTCAATACCATCGTCGCCAGTCACAATTTTTTAATAAAATCATAAATCATCTAAAACTTAATTGTTTAGTATATTTTAATAGAGTGGAGTAAATTGGATCTAATTTCTGGTGGTGCAAAGGCATATTATTAACTTATAATTTCCAAAACACCAATTTTCCAATTTCATAAGTAAAATTCTTCGCAATAAACTATATATTTTCCCATATATTTCTTTAAATAACAAATAAATTTGAATTATTTTAGCATTAAAACCTTTATTATTATAATATTAATAAAAAAAACAATCAAGTTTTGTTTTTTGTATGCTGATTGAAATAAAACATTATTTAAAACAAAGTGTATTATTCTCTTGGGAAAAGGGAAGACCATAGTATCATCGATAACGGGATATATAATGCAGTTTCGAACAAATCAATATTGAGATGCGTTTAATTCTGGTACTGCAATATTAAATTTGTCAAAATCAGGACAAATTGTTTTTTTTTTCGTTTTTTCTTAATGATACAACTTTATATTGTTTTTTTGATTATATAGGTACAATTATCACAAAAGTGTATTTATTCATTTATTATTTACCCCCATGACATACTGCATACCAAATGCCCCATTTGAAAATATACGAAACTCCCCTGAAATAGAAGAACACTACAGTGATTAGTTGAATAACTACAAATGACAAAATATTAAATAATGGTTGGTTTGTTTAGCGATAACTACATCTACAGTAAGAGAACGTATATACAAAAAACGTATTTGACAAAAAAAATCTTCACTTGTCAGGAAAATAATTAAAAATAGATTAGTCATTCAATTATTCAATTTTTTATTTTACCATGGCAATAATATTATGGTTTTTCAACTTAAAATTTAATTAAATACAAACATTATTGAAGTCTCATTCCGGATTCGTCTCTTTCCCGAAACTCATCATCGGGACACCAGGATACCTTACTCAAAATCGGTATCGTTGCAGCTAAACCGGGACGTATGGCAAT
Source organism: Sipha flava (assembly GCF_003268045.1). NCBI lineage: Eukaryota > Metazoa > Arthropoda > Insecta > Hemiptera > Aphididae > Sipha > Sipha flava. The sequence continues at coordinate 4,317,621 of NW_020273108.1, forward strand.
CTATTTTAGTCCGATCATAGCAAATACCTTTCACGCCAGTTTACGCAATAAATAAATTAATTTGACTTAAAACTATTTTGTTAAGTTAATAAATATTTGAACTTGGAATTATTTGCAATTAAGTTATTATTTTAAATTGAGAGTTTATTTAACACACAAATATCATATAATATATTGAATATTGAAAAGCTGCTCAATTGATTGTGCTTTATTCTCGTTGCACTAGCCGGAACGCATTGAACGGCACAACACAATTTAAATAACTACATCTCAGTTGGGCCTGGAAAAACTTAAAAAGAAAAACAATTACCTATTACGGTATATCTAGTTGGATCCGGCTTAAATAATTAATGTTATACAGACACATTGTAGTTTAAATCCCAATTGTTACGAAAACAACAATGTAATAATAACGATAACTATAATGAAAGCATTTTGATATCGACAGGCCTGCAAAATACTGAAGGTGACTATTTACGCTGAAAATAAGTTTCAATAAAATCTTGTATGAGGTGCGTTATATTATACGCGATTTATTAAAAATATAGAAAGCAATGTTATTATCCATGCGTGTTTTTAAAATAGTAAACTCTAATGGTACTACCATAAAATCTGTATTTAAAATAACATAAATTTCTAATTTCCTACTTACGTTAAACTTTTAATATTTTAATTAACTAATTAAATAATAAAATACTTTGATCTGAGATCAATTAAAAATTGGTAATAAAAAAAAAAATTATTATTCTTTACGAATATGATTTTCCTTCAAGAACATTTTATTTGTAAATAATTTATAAACAATTTTTAACTGCAATTTATCTACATTGAAAATCTTTCAAAACAATATATAACAATCATTATTGTTTATTTGTACTGATGATTGTATTCCCTTGATTTAGTTTTCAAAACCTGAATGTAGTTAGTACATATTATTAGCATGAGATCGAAGCAGATAAATTCGTCAAGTCTATAAATTCCGCTTGTAGATACGATCAAAAAACATAGTTTCTGATCGTAAAATAATATTAATAGTTATTAATTCTTGGGTCACGGCACAAGCCAACATTGTGCTAGTGTAAAAAATACAAGTGTAAGACTTTTTTTTTTTTAATCAACAATAATATAAGTAATATAAACAACGCGATAACGTAAATGTACAGTGAGTAATAATAATTGTAATAATAATTATTATTATTATTATAGTTTATTCCTACGGTGAAAGTCGTGTGCTGTTTATTGGCACATGCAGCTTTTATATTAAAATAGGTTTCGAAAATCACACCACTTTTGATCCTGCTCTCCCATACCCTCTTCTTTTGTAACAGACATTTTGTCAAATCGATTTTATCTAATTTTTTTTTTTTTTTATTAAACGAATGTTTTAGATAGTATTTTTAGATACATAACAACCACATACATCGCCGTCGTCGAGGACGAAGAAAGTGTAGTAGCAGCCGCTACCGTCACCGCAACAGTTTGTTTTTTTTTCTTCGGCTTTGTTGAATGCGTTCCCAGGCGAAGTTTCTTGGTTTGTCGAAAAAATTATAATGACCAAATAATAAGGCAGAATGATGATTTCCAGATGAGAACGATATTATCATTTTCATCTTTTGTGACCTTATTCCGCGTCGACGAACGAACGATAGGACAACAATTTAAACTGTCGTCGTCCGCTGGCCGTCGTATTTCTAATTCAATTTCAAACGCGTGGACAGTGCAAACCAAGGAAAAAAACCAAAGTAAAATACGAAAAAAAAACACGTAATTATATTCGGCACCAACCTGTTACAACACAACAAATATAGCATTATTGTCGTAAAACAATAATGTGCAGGATCTAATCGTTTCCGTTTCACTTTCAACAAGGTTTCATAAATGTACGGATATTTGTTTTTCCATCGGTTATATGAGCAAGTATATTCCAAATAAACCGTCTGGACAGAAAAATCACAATGTTATCGGCACACCCGATCGTCAATCGCGTATGATGAACGCGCATTCTCCGGGAGAAATTAATGTATCAACACCCGAAAGGTACAATATATTTTATACACGCCAAAGCCGTAAGGTTATCAACGAATCCTGAGACAAACACACAATACGCTAAATATATTCCATTATTAATATTCAAAATGTGTACCACACTGGACCAACGGAATATAATTATTATGTCGTTCTAGATTTCGTAATTTCTCTTGAAAATTGTGAATACTTTGGTTTTTTTTTTTTTACAATACTAGATTGTTTTCGAAAAATTGTTTAATACGACTAATGAAAAATTTCATCGCCACTATACGTATGAATTTAATAAATCGAACAAGCTTATTTACTTATAAACTATCATAATTGAAATCTCGCGTTTTTCGAATGAACGCATTGAAGTAGAAAACTGTTCGACTTTCAGTCAATTCGTGACTAAGTCGTTTATAAATGATTGTGTATTTATGTAGAACTCTTGTTAAAGTAAATTTACTCCATTTGATGCATTGTTACTCGGAAATAATTCTTTCTTGAAAATAACGAAATTCTTATTATTCTAAATAAATTGAAAAAGAAAACATAATTTTACTAAAAAAATTAAGAATAAAAAGTATCTAAAATAATGAATTGTTGTTAATTTCGAAATTTAATTTTGTAATAACTTTCACCTAATAAATTAAGCTTTAAATTAAAATTAATATGTTTTGCCTACTATGGCTTTATTGTTTATTAAAATTGAAAAACCCATTTCTTCAGAGCTATTTTGTTAAACGTGATACAATTAGTACATTTAAAATCAGCACATAAAACAACCACTTGAATGACTAGCTCAGAGTTTTTACATGATGTGCAAATTTTCACCTTCTTAATATTACAAAATATTTATATTACATAAAAATATAAATTATATGCTAATAGTTTTAAATGTAGTTTTGTTTTTTTTTTCATTTTTACGTTGAAACTTTTATAAACTTTTTGAATTTTAATCCTCAAGTTATTTAACTTTTTAAACTGGTATTTTTGAATATCTAAACGATATAAAAGAAGCCTTAGCCTTAACTCAGTTAATTTGTGTCTAATTTTTAATTGTTCATTCATTCATCAAATAATATTTTTTTAAAAATAAATATAAAATTTGGACGAAATTAAATCGAAATCAAATAAGATGATTGAATAAAATACAATTTAAGAAATATAGTAGTAATATTACCAAATAAAAAAATACAAATATTTTTGTTATCTTTATAGAACATTTTACGGATAATATGAAAATAAAACATGTTTTATTGCAATTTGACAGAATATACTTTATATTATATACGTGAAAAAACTTTAGATTGTTATAACTTTAAACAAAATAATGCAATTGGTGATTAATTTTAATAAATGCTCATTGAAACGAAATTTAAAATATACATTTGAGATTTTTAATCACACATATTGCAATGGTTAAATTGAATATATATATATATACATAAAACTAGAAGAGTAGGATTATATTTGTATGTATGCTATTCTATTTATTTAATTGATATTAACGGTCGAATATCAGGTACAAGTGATTGCGAAATAGTATTTACGTTTACAGATATGTTTCGTTTTTTACTCGCTTTTTAAAATTATTAATTATCTATGACTTGTATGGAAATACATATATTTATTATATTATTACAATACAGATAACTTGAGTTATCTGACAGATAAGAAAAAATTGATAAATTTCAGTTTTTCAATGTCGGGGTAGACCTTATTTGATGGATATTGTTACGGATAAGTTATCCGTTATTTTTTGTATCAAATAAATCTTATTCGACGGATAATTAACAGTTGATAACATAAAAATGGTTAGTTATCATAATTTTTCATATTTTTTTAAATATATATGTGTATATATACACAATTTCAATTTCAACATACATGTATTTATTTGAAGAGGATGATTATGAAACAATTCAATATTTGAACTATTGACGTCGTCTGTACTCTGTATACGAAAGAATAAAACATATGCTGGCGTGAAATGACCATGACTTTAGGATGAGATTCAGACTTGGAAAAAATGTTGTTCGTAATTTATTAGTTAACACTTTATTTTCTAATGCGTGACGGTTTTGTATAGCATTTTTCAATAAAAGTTCTTTTTCATAAAATGTGAAATTTATTTGTTTTTTGGATATGTTTTTTTGAGACATGTTGAAAAAAGAAGTGAATATAACTTATATCGAGCGAGAGTCAACACTCAACACGCAACAAAATTAATAATTATTGATTAGTAATTACATATAGTATTACAATAAATAATAATGTGTCAATATCACCGAACGATTCCTTATCAATTTCATCATTGACCAATCATAATCAAATAAATGTGTGTATTTTTTTCCTTAATGAACAGTAACTACCTTCTATTAGTATAATTTTACTGGCAAAAACTTTATCTGTCAGATAGCTATCTGGAGAATAAAATTACATTGAAAAACCGGAATCACTTTATTTGAAAGATTATCCGCCAGATAAATTTATCCGACAGATACGTATCTAGCGAATAATTGAATTAATGAAAACTCGGGCCTTAATGGTTTGCATTATTTTCCATAAAAAAGCGGAATATAAATACAGATCTATATAAAATACAGATCTTATTTTCCGTATTAAAATATAATGTCAACAATGTAATCCACCTATGTAGTCGTATAATAACATAGTATCAAATATCAATATCTATATCAATGACCTAACCCTGTGAGTGTATGCCCTTGCTTTTCAGGCATCATTGAATTCATATAGGTGTGCATAATATGCATGCATATTTAAATCATTCAATCATTAAACAATCAATATTATTATTGTAGTTAACAATTGTAAAGACAATTGTTTTTTTTTCAAACGAAAAGAATATTGTATTATGTCATTTTAAATATTATGACACTTTATATGTGGATATGACCTTCATATTTTTAATACTATCAATCATTTCATAAAATAGACATCCAATGAAACTTATCCGGATTCGACACGTTTTTAAATCTTTGATTCAATTTATAGGTTATATTAGATTTATAGAGTATACGATTTATACTCGATTGCAATAGAACACTTTTTATGAACTTATACCCGGAGGAGGTAGCATTTTTTTAATGTATCTTTTTTTTTTTTTTATATACATATATATTAAATAAGTATTAACATATTAAAAAAACTTATATTCTGTTAAATTGCAAAAAAACATGTTTTATTTTAATATTATCCGTCAGGTTGTCTATAAACATAACACGATAATAGGTAATTTGGTTTCTTTTCTATTGATTTATGTATAATTTGATTTTTCTTTTAACTTTAACTGCCCTTCCTTCATTTAGAAATCTTGACAACATTAGTGGTACCGAAAATGTTTGGTTTATAATATTCGGCAAAAATTACACAGAAAATTTCTTTCAGTATTTAAACGATATTTTAGTATCTTATTAAGTATCTATTATACGATTTTATAATATTATTACACATTATTGTATGGTATTATATTTTCCAACGAAGTACAATTTATTTCTCATTAATTCTTATTGTTAAACTCAATTTTTAAAAAGAAAATCCTGAATAATAAAAAATAATAAAATAGTTTTATAATTTCACTACGAGTTAAATGTTCCAATCAGTTACACGTCGTGTTCAGAATTTAAAAAAATGATGAAGATAGATATATGTTACAATAATCTAAAAATTCGCTAATCCGATGATCACTATAATGATCATCACAATCGTATTTTCACGTTATAAGCCATGAATTGATTGATTATGTGAAACGATGAAATAATGATTATTCTTTTCGGAAATGAATCATAAAAATTATGGATATCTAAAAAAAATGTATTTTAAGTAATATGTTATAACAATTCGAAGTATAATTATTATGTTCATAATAACACAAAAGTTCTATTGTTATTGTTATTTATAAATATAACATTATATACAATTTAAATCTAAGAATAAGTTTCTAAATTAATGTTATTGAAAGTGTTTGACTAACCTTGAAAAAACACAGTATAAATTGTTTTTGAGTGTTGCAAAGAAACTAAAAGTTGAAAAAAAACGTATAGGTAATATTTGTACAATTATATAACAATGACCTAAATACATCATAAGGATGTTACATCATAAAATTGTTTAGTGCTTTTTAAGTCCATTATTTATTTGTTTTTTTTATTCTCACGTGAATTCACGATGCTAATGGACGTAGGAGTATATTACCTGTATAAGTATACGATATAGCATTTGGTCACATTAGAAAATGAAAACTATAATACTAAGATATTTTAAAAATACCATATAATCATGAATTAATTTAATTTATATTTGTCTTATGTTGACTATTTTTTTATTACCTATTAGACGTTATTTAATTATGCCATTGGTTCTGTTAACAATTAAATTAAACAATACGTGGATTGTTTATTTCCTAATATTTATCTTAACATAAGTCATTTAAATAATATTGTAGAATATAAATGATAATATATACTTCATAATTTTAACTAAGACTAACTGTTAACCATTTATTAAAATTAACAAGTTAAAAACAAGATTCATATAATGGACAATCACTCTTTATTTTAGGATAATTAAACATAATTCATGATGCATCATAGTTTAAATTTCAATTATTACTATTTGAATTTCACAAGTTTACATTTTAGTTATTTATTTCTAAAATACTTAAACTTTATTTTACTATTCAATAGTTTGTTTTCAAATCAAATATTAATCTTTCATCTCGAACACAAGTATTTATAAATAAAATGTAACATTCATTTATTGTACAGAATGTTTACCTAATACATGAATGTAATACGGAAATAATTTTCTAGGTACAGTAAATGACTGTTATGGGTTTTCAATTTAATTAGTTTAGAATATAGATTTTATTTATAATTATATTTTATATTTATATTATAAAAGTTTATTAATAAAATAATATAATTTATTTATAACTTAAAATTAATCAAAAAATTAAACATGTACAAATTTAAAACATATAATGTGTAGTGTAGTATATATTATATATAATATAGTAGGTAATCGTCTAAAATTATTGGAAACTCATAATTATTTAGTTAAAACGTTTAATTAATACGGAATTAATTAACTCGTGTTATGAAAAATAATTGTTTTAAGATGATGTACATGACTTTCTGTTTGTCCTGTTTTGTAAATGGTTACTTTACACATTCAAATTACGTATAGGTATGGCATTGTTAAATAAGATTTAAACTTATTTCTACACGAATTATATATAATACGATTTTTAAAAATCTTTGAGTTGTTATATAATGAATTTCAACAATAGTTATTTTTTAAATTTTATCTACAACGGATTTGAAATATTTTGATATTCCAAATCCGTCACTGAACATTCATCAAAAAAATATTTTTTAACATTTTTGTACAGTAAATTTAAGTAATAACAAATACCATACCCAGAGATGCATTTTCAGTAACTACATTATTATATATTTTTTTAAATAAACAATTCGGAAATTTTACTAAACAAGTTATTTCAATATCATATTCTCTTTACGGCATATTATGACATTTAAATGAACGGACTGAACTAATTTGGCTTAGCGCGAAGACAATCAGGAATATAAACAGCTTTCCGGTCTAATAGAAATAGGTTTTACCGAAATCAAAACTAGAAATTTAAAATAGAAATAAATATTAAAAATGTCTCCAAATATGATATAAAAAACATATAAATGTATACAAAGTATATAAATGTATTCTATATAAGATTTATGGTATAGTTCAAGAATATTTGATGAGATATAATAGTCAATTACATCCTTAAACTATTTAGTAAATTTAAATTAATAAAATTTAACAGTTTTTTGTTTTGTAAAAACACTTATAAGCAAGAACATTAATGTAGACGGAATTCTTGTGTTCTGATCTGTACCGATAGTAATTTCTACGGTTAGACATGTACTATATATATATATATATATATATATATATATATATATATACATAAATTATTTTTGTTTTGTGGAGGGAGTTGAAGGATGGAATTTAAAAATCTGCCCCATGTGGCAAATTTGTTAATGTGGCACTGTACAGCAGGGTTTAATCGTACAATATAGAATAGAAAAATGGACTAAGCAATTTAAACCACTCAACTTATTCCAGGGACAACTGCAAGTGGAGAAATCACCTAAATAATTTTTTTCAGAGTCCCTCAAAAGTGAAAACTATGGAAAATAGCTATTTTTATACATTTGCGAAATATTAGCATTTGTTAACTTCCGCGGACAATCCGGCTCTTGCCTAAGTTTTGTTGTTCGGCGTTTATTACCCACCTGATAAGCTCGTTCGGAAAACATGTCCTCACCATTTGAAACGAAACGTGTTGAGTAAAATCTAACTGATAAAAGTTTCAGATTGTTTTTTCACGCGTTGTCGATACAATTATGTACTAAAAGGTTTACGAAAACTTTTTGTGTTAGTTTTTTATCCACGGACCCGCACTATCGACGCACGCCGTTACGGTATCTCGATCCCCGAAAGGATTTCATGTGCCTGCCCAGTAAATCTGACAGCCGCATGCGTTTATATTGTTTTAATAATAGAATCATATAAACTATGCGTACTGGTGTACTGCTATAGACAAAAGGTCAAGTACACGGTGAAATCTGCTGCTCATACGTTTTGTCCACAGTCGAACCACGAAAAGTGTAACGTACGCGGACGTGATTTTTACGATAAGACTTGACTGCAGTTGACTTCTGTGGGGAGGAAAATAAATGCAAATAAAAACCGACATCATTAAAATGTTAAACACCCGTTTCGCGGATTTTGACGAAATCGTGTGCTGCCGCACCATTAATCAAACGAAACACAATAATATATAATAAAAAATATTATATTATATTAAGATGATTTCTAGGCTACAGCGTGGTATAAATATTTAACTACTTTACGTGACGGCTCCACGTCGTAGAATAAAAATATCCGTTCGATGATTGGCGACAATTATTATTACTATCGTTAAACAACTCTCTTTCTCTTCTTCTACCTCTTCTCTCCCTCCTCATCTATTTCTCTGTTATTTTCTTTCTTTGTCTCGATGGTATGCCGAAAAAGAAGTTTAATATTTTTAGTATAATGAAGTTGCAGATCAACGGAGGCGCCATGAAAGTGTATGAATATTTATGTTGCATTAATACATGAGTACGCGTGGTAAATGAACTCAACAATGAATCATGTAAATCGTCGAGCGACAGAATTAAATATAGAATTAGAAAAATGAAAACAATATAAATTCAAAACTAGAAAAATAGAAATTTCCAAATTATAGCTTATAAAACTACACATTATGGTATGTTATTAATGATCGGCTGTACACTATGAATAACCGTGGTTAAAGGTGAGAAGACTATTAATAAATTAGTGGTAAACTGCAAAGCGCATGTGTTATATAACAATTACAGTGTATATATATATATATATATATATATATATATATATATATATAGATAAATATTTAATTGGTGTAAGAAAAAAAAAATCTTTACTAAATAAATACGGTAATTTCTATTGAAAATTCTACCGGATATATCAGTAATTAACACTAAACTCACAACAATTCTATAGAGAACGTAATCATCATAAATATAATAAAACAATATGATATGCTTGATTGTGATTTTGAAAATCGATTATTATTTTGTAATTTCATCATTGCCTTTTTTAAATATAATCAAAAAAACTTGACGTAGAATTTTTTTATTAAAATAAAATAATGATTTCCTTGTGCAGGAATATTACAATATTAGGTAATCAAAAATTACACGTCAAATGGTTTCTCTCCGGTATCACAACTAATATGACAAATGTACTTACTAAATGTTGACATAACTAAATTAATAAAATACAGATCATTTGGTTTTTTTATTAACAGATGTCTTATTCTTGATTGATTATCTACCATTGATGATGAATTTTATTTTTATTTTTGTTTTATTACTCATATACGAATGATTAATATAACAGTAATTGTATTTTTATTTTTTAAACACTGACAGTCATTAGAGTGTATATTTTAATAAATATATAGATTTATAAATGAACATTTAACTTGTACGAGTATATGCATTTTTTAACAAGATAGTTAATTATTATTATTTAAAGTATATAAAGTATTACATCGCGTTCTATATAACTGAAATGGTTATTAAAAAAAAAAAAAAAATGAGTAAAATATTCACTGTTCAAATTACATTTTATCAATGACACTCAACTAACATAAAGTTGCGTGTAATTATACAAAGATTTGTTGAATGAAAAATTGTTAACATAAAAATAAAAAATAAAATTGCTTATTGAAAACTAAAACCTTATTCATTATTAACTCGTTATTCACTAAAAATCTTGAGTTAACTAGTTAATTTCTTTAAAATTAAAGAATGTCAATAAGATTAATTAATTGATTTTCAGATCAACTCTTATCGTGGTTGAATCAATTTACTATAAATTATTATGACTTGACAAGCTCAAGTTAACTTTTATTTATCTGTCCGAACTCAAGGTAATGGTTCTCATTGATTTACTATGAGTTATTTTTAAACGTGGAATGTAAAATTAGTATAAGATATTAATTATATTCTCGTGCTATAATTGTTTGAACATTCTATAACAATATTCGAAGACATATTTCTTTGTTCACGTTTTAAATGTATTTTGGATGTTCACTTTGAATTGAATTTTCTCATTTCTATTAAATATCGTATGCATATATATATATATATATATATATATATATATATAAGCAATAATTCATACATATTATAATGCGTAGCTGTAGAACAATACTTTGAAGAACTACGAAAAATCGCCACCTGCCACCACATCGCTGCAGCGATTATCGTCACCAACACAAGTGTTGCAGATATTTACAGTCGAAACCGTATCCTGCAGCCGCAGTGCACAGCGACGTGCACTGAGTCGACCGTCATTAGGTTTTAGTTTTTAAGATCGTGATTTATTATTCCATACACGTAACTGGCTCGCCGAAATAATATAATTAATCTCCGTCTCCGATTAATATTTTCTTCTCCTCCGCCCGGTGGTGTCGGCGTACCATCAGACGTTTATCGTATGTATTTTTTCTTCACATCTTCGACTCGCTATCAACAACCTAAGTCTTATTATCTTCACGTCCATCCATAGTGTACATTTACTCCTCGCAAGATCGACGCCTGTAGTTTGCCCTCAGGTTCAACACAATTAGAGTTGATGACATGTTGTCGTATTCAGTGGCGTGATGAACTCATTTTTGGTGCATAACATACATTTTATTCAAGGTTTCTCTTTTCATTATACATCCTAATGGTATTTCCACCGCAGCGAAAAATCTTTGATTTACAAAACATGCATATATATTTTTAAAAAGATTTGTATAATCGGATGTACTTACTCAATTAGTCATACTCGTTTGTTAACTTGTATCTTGATTTATGTAGTGTATATAGATTTAATAATGTTGCTAATATTGATATAGCTGCTATTATATTATAATTATACCATCCAGGTATGAGCAATGGCGATCATTAATCGAATTTCTTTAAACCAAACACTGTTTTTTCAACATTGTAATAATGCATTGTAACCGACCGTCGACGACCGTCTACATCGACAGACTGATGTCTTCGGCGCACTAAGTTACAACTAAATTGTTGAACTATAATTAATAAGTTTTATGCAGCAGAAGGTAGGAGGATGTAGATAACGTAAGTAATGTAGGTAAGACACATATTTGTAAACGTAGTATATTTCTATTTTCTACTGAGACAGGGGAACCACTGACGTAACTAGTAGCAAATTATTGCGATAACGAACACTTTTATATGCTTCACCTTCTCCCATATAATATTAGATAGTATCACGGAGTACAGATAACATATAGTTTTCATGTTATCAATTTCTCTGTGCTACCACCACGATTGAAGATTTGGAGATCTATTTTCAACCGTGGCTACCATCTAGTATGGCTACCACCTTAGACCGTATATGATCTTAAGTTACTACAGTCAGTGTTATCAAATATCGATGATACGAAAATTCACAGCTAACATTTTTTTTTTTTTTTTTGATAACCACTTAAAGATAACTTAATACTAAATATCCAACCCACTGACGCAGAACCTTTTATATTAAAATATATACATATTTTTGTGATAAAAAATGATACTCTTGCGACCCCATAAAAATGTTTGGGGTCGCGACCGCTAACCTTCGCTACACCATAGTGTTACACCACTGCACCCGTCCACCAAACATTTTGAAGTAGCAGTTGCTCCAAAATAATATCTTCGCCATGCCACTGATCATATTAATATTACACAATATGATATTGTACAATTCTGTATATATTTAAAATAGCGATGAATATTTATTTCTAAACTTTATTTCAAACAACGAGATTAATGTTAAAAAAATTTCAAAAGAGAGGTATATTCATAATTAATAGAAACGAAATAGAAAAAAGTATAATTTAAGATGAACACATTATTGAGATAATATTTCCTTCTGTGTTATATGGAAATTAAAATTCATAATAAACATTATCAAGCATAATATAACATATCATAACAAACACCATTGGTTATACAACGGAATACTGATAAAATACAGTTATTAATACGGTATTACTAAATCATTTAGCAATAATTAGTTCAACTTTTTATTTACGATTTAATTAATAATGGAATCTAAAATAAACGAATAAGTTCAATTATTGCACATAATACAGATTCTGAAAAAAAAAAAAGAAATATATGGGAATTTACATTACTTTTTATTTTTATTGCTTTTTAAATTTATTTTTAGCAATTTATTAAAATAGTTATACAGTTGTAATTGTTATACTTTATAGATAGAAAATTGAATATATGAATAATTTTTTATTTAATTAAGTTGTTTTCCTAAACGCAGCGAAATATTTGAAAAAAACATCAAAACATTTTCTCAAACCTTTTAATACACTGTATCAGAATGTTTTTCCTACATTAATGGTTTGATACTAAAGAAGTATATTATTTGTCAGATCCCGGTAATCAAAACTCATTTTTGATTATCAATATCATCCATTTTTATACATTTTGGGCAGTTTCTAGAAGAAGTTGGCTATTTATTGTAATAAATAATATTATTATCATACTAGAAATCTACACTTCAATCAAATTCATTAGATCTATGGGTCGTTTCAACCCATTATAAGCACACATTCCTGTTATATATTTTATTTATTTTATTTTTTATTTTATATTTTATTTAAATATTCTTCGAGCTCTCTCTGCTCAACTTAATTTAACATATTAATTTCAGAATATGTTCAATGTATTTCATTATTTTATTCCTTTTCTTTTTGCTTAACAATCACACGTTTTTTATTTATTTATTTTTTTGCTTTCACCTTTCCCTAGTGTTGAGGTAAATTTTGCGTGACCGTGTCACAGCGACGGTTAAATATTCAAGCCTGCGGCTAGCGACCCTCGTAACACTAAGACTTCAAAGTTGTATCCTATAATGACTTATAACATAATCGTGTAACTCAATAATAATATGAGTATTATATTAGTACAAAATTATGTTTATTTGTAAAATCTTTACATAAGTAAGCTAATCTATGGTACAACCATATACAACAATTAAAGAATTAAATTTTTTAAAGCAAATCGTAAAAAAAATTAATTTAAATTATTATCAAGGTCAAATTAAAAAATTTTTTTAGTTGATAAACATTACTAAAAATAACCAAATATCTAAAACAAAATCTAATTAAAGTGATAAAAATACCAAAACTTAATACAACCTATAATTTTAAAAGGAAAAAACCTAACTATTATGTTAAATACTGCAGATATATATGAGACATAAGCATTGGGAGCTTGAGTGCATCATGCCATAATGTTCTAAAGTGTTGAATATTACTCAACCTAATATAAATAAGTCTATTTAAAAACTATTCTATGTATCTAAAGCTTTTAGTTTATAGCACAATTATAGTAAACTAAAAAAAATTGTAATCAATAATAATTTTGAGAAATATTAATAAAATTAGAGTATAAAACTGTCTAGTGAAATTCAAACATTTCAACATAACTGACAACTAAATACAAATAACAAAAAATACTGCCTGATGTTGTAGATCCTGCCGAATGAATGCAGCGATGGACTTATTAATATAATATGGCGTTTTAATTTATAGTGGTTATAAAGAAAGATTTCCACTTAAAGAATCTTTAAATTAAAAAATTAGACTTTACTACAAACGAAATTTTTTATTTTTTATTATTCAGACAGAAAATAATTAGAAAAGTAATAAATTAAATTTTAATTAATATTAAAAAATAAACTTTGTTATACACAATATATTATTCAATTTTAACTATAAAAATAATATTAGTAGCTGAGATATTTCTCTTAATGTATATTGTAACAGAGCACATGACTTAAAAAAAAAAAAAATTAAAAATTGAAAATCGGAATTAGTTGGTTTTTCATTCCACATAACGGATAGTTATAATGTATCAAAAAATATAAAACATGTGTAATATTGAGCCTAGAAAAGTGTATATAGACAGATCAATAAATACTAAATTTATTACTGATAAATGGGAGTAAACTCGGGCAGTAAAATGGTACCGAAGATAAAAATAAGATATGAATATATCATTATAGTCACCTCGTGACCCACGATGTTTAAAGTAATAATAATATAATCTAATGTAGGAGGGCGTCGATTCTCGTACACATCTGACAGGTAATTACTACAAATGTATACAATTATATATATTTCTGGTCATTACCTCTGGTCAAACATAATCCATACAAAAAACTATTAAAATAATCAGAAAAAAGAATGAACTGCGATAGAAGTATAAAATAAAAGAAATATATTGAATCAGAAGAGTATTTAACACATTATTTTTAAATCAAATAATTACTGTAACCTTTATTCCTGCTATGCTAATGTCCACTCAGAATCATATTTAAATATATGAGCATCTTTCTGAAAACTATATACACTTGAAAATTAAATTTTAACTATACATAACAGGATATGTTGCCCAATTTATCACTGAGATAACCCTTGTATTGATGAAATTGTAGTATTAACCAGTTTAACCTTTAGTCATCCGTTTGTCAGTACATAATATTAAAATTTAAGATTAAAAAAAAAATTTAAAAAAAAATTATATCTCAGACACTTTTATTTATATTATATATTTATTTTATTTATGCTTTGAAATTTTAAGAATAAAAACATAATTAATAATATTTGTTACATCCGATATTTTTCATTTTACAATGAGGGTACCTGTTCGATTCAGGATCCCAATATTTTTAGGGTTCTTGGGTTTCAGAACCGGTTCATTTGGGTTCGGTTCGAGCCATTGCTTGAGAATCTCTTTTTTTGTTCTGAATTCAAATTTTCATTCGTAAATCGTAGAACACTTGAGTCCAATCATTGAATTGAGTAAAAGACAAAAATCAATGATTATGTAATTGTATGTATTAGTTTGTTTAAAAATATTCTTTCGATATCTATGTTTCTTCTTCTTTAATCTCATAATTCACCCAAAATCTTAGCCATCGCTCATACACTGCTTTCCATCATCCCCTATCCTAAAATTTTTCCTTCCAACGTTTAATACATAATCTGCCCTGGTTTATGTTATCAAATTATTGTTTCCTTTGCAAATTACTTGGTTCTTTATCAACTTTTATTTTATAGCATTAATATCGTTCGTAATCTCGAAACGAGTTTTAATAATAAATTTAACGTTATTACCTCACCTGTGACGAGCGTTTCAAATAATTTGTTTTTCATCTCTTAAAATTAGATTACAAATCTTTAATGTTTAAATATATTAAAGATTTCACGCTTGATTTATACATATTATATGAATGAATGCATTATAATATTCATCCACGTGAACATAGTTTCATAAAAAGAAAAATATTAGAAATATTTGTTTTTAAAAAGCGTTTCAAATCACCAATAATATTAATAATAATAAAAATATATCAAAATTATGTATTTTTTGCTATAAATATGATTAAAGTGATTATATTAATTTTGTTATAAATTATAATCAACTGAAATAATTCAAGTGAAATATTCAATAACTTATAGAGTTTCTTTTCATCCTATGTATTGGCTCTGATTTTTTTTTTCTTTATAATATATTTACAATCTGTGTTTGACATCGCAATAAGTAAATTGGATAATTTATGTACATGTTTAACTTGAATAATATGAAGAGGGAGACCAGCCAGTGATGGAACCCAACGTGAATTTATTTTAGACTAACAAATCTCTGCAATATTTTTTTTTTGAGCCTATGGAT
Organism: Sipha flava; assembly: GCF_003268045.1. NCBI lineage: Eukaryota > Metazoa > Arthropoda > Insecta > Hemiptera > Aphididae > Sipha > Sipha flava. The sequence continues at coordinate 4,334,009 of NW_020273108.1, forward strand.
GGGATTTATGGGTTGAATAGATAAGATTTGCGATACTAATGGGTTAGTATGGAAAGGTAGTTTGAAATAGAAAGAACTGTAATGTTTGGTGGCTAAACCCTTATTTTTGAATTAGTTGTTGAATTGACGCCGTTCTTAATTGGTTTTCGTGAGTTGTGCATTGTGCGTTATCGGAATGCGATAAGGGAATACGCAATAGGTCGGCCGTGGCCACCTCAGTGGATGCCGGGGACTTTTGTTACGTATTTTATAGACCAATTATATTTACCAGTTTTTGGAAAAAAAATCTGATTTGATGTTTTTTTGAGTTCCTTTTTTGAAGGGTTGAGTGTATTCAGTTTCGTTTCCCGCATCCGTAGATACCGACAACGCCACGTTTGGTTGTTGATATGAGTAGAAATAAATAATAAAGTGTATAAGAAATATACACGCATATGCATCGAATGGCATACCATGCGAGACTGACTCTGATTCTATAGGAAAATGTAAGAATATGATTGAAATGAATGAAAATAAAATGTTGAAATCAATTTTTATGATGATGAATTAATTAAATTGAGTTTAGTCAGTGACTATAATAATATAATAATTACATTTTTGTGAATTTAGTACCAATTATAAATAACTATATAATTATATTTCTTAGAGATCAATTTCGTATAGTGTAAGAATAAAAAGGCAGTACCAACAAAGTCCACAAATTAGATAACAGATAAATATGAAAGTCACAGTTTTGAATTTTCGTAATTTTTTAGTGTAAAAAAAAATAATAATAATGATCAGACGGAATATAAGATCTATAGAATATTGAATAATATTATAATTAGCATAGAATCATACGAATATTATTTCTATAAAATATGATGTTGAATAAATATCAATTGCTATGACAAACTAATAATCATGTAAGTAGAATATTAACAATATGTTTATCTCGTAGTCTTTCAATTTCTTCCCATTCTGTATATCCTATTTTCTCGCATTAAAATTTATTTATTTTACTAAAAATAAAAGTAGTACAACCTTTATAATAAATTGTAAACGGTTTTCATATAAAATACGCCATAAGATATTTAATCGGTGAAAAAACTACATTGCACAATAACGCAAGCGCATGTAATTTCCCATTTGCAAGTAACAAACGTAAGTGATAGAGCGACTTATCGAACAACATTCATACGTACATTTTCCATGAATAGGAAATTATTTATGTAGGATTTTAAATATGGATCGTGATACAATTTATATATTATACACTATTTGTACTGACATATTGTAGAATTATATTATATAATTTTAAAATCAAATAAAATTGACTATATCAAATTTATTTCCAGACTAAAAACAAAAAATATGTTCAGAGCTCTCGAAAATCATGTACAAGTTCTTAAAACTATGATATTACACAGGATTTAATTATTACAATATTTAAGCTCTAAATCTTAAGGTAAGCAAAATAAATAAATATATTTTTCTTTGTGCTTCGTAAAGAATAAAGTATAAAATGTATTTGTGATTAGTTATACAATGAAAACTTTGGAGCCTTATAGTAATTAATGTATTTTATATTAAATATAGAAAAATTTTTTCATCAATTATTTCAATTGAAAAACTAATCATAACGCATTCGCCACGGCGCACTATAGTCGCTTAATACTGACGTGTATAATTATTTGCCAGCTCAAATATTCTTAAGGTAATATAAGTTCAATAAAGATTTTTTAAGGTTATTATATTAATTAATTACATATTCCTGTACATTAGTGTTAATTATGAAAATGATGCACCAACAAATTTTTAATTGACGTTTGTCCACCATTTAAATCAGTGGCTCTCAACCGGGGTGACACATTATCCAAGGGTGACATGGATGCAATGTAAGGGTGACATGAAATCTCCAAGGGAAAGGGAAAAGAATTTAAAAAATAATTAATTTTAATAAAATCATATTATTGCCACAACTACCATGTAAATAACATACCTTTAAGTTTGTGTCTTTATATTATTTAGATCCGATAAATACGTGTAGTATATTGATTTGCGAAATTGCTGCAATATCGATTGTCTTTTGGTTTAATTGGAGTCATTAGTTATTTTGCAGTCGCTGGATATGTAGTGTTATAGCTCTACAACTCTAGAAGAAAATATGAGACTCGGTCTTTCCACCATCAGCCCTCGACTCCCTCAACTTTGTAAAAACCACCGAGCCCAATTTCTCATCAGTTTTCATACAAATCATTATTATTTTTTCTCTTTTTTTTTTTAATTTGCAAATTTAAACTTTTAACTGACAATGTTTATTGAACCCTGCAACTCAAATTAATCGTAGGTGTACTTAATATTTTTCTGTGTACTGTATTTTTTTTTTTTTTTTGTTATTTCAAGAATTATTCTAAAATACACAGTTTATTATTTTGATGTTAGGGTACGCGGTGTTTTATTCTAGTGGCTAAATGTGACATGAACGAGAAAAGAATGAAAATCACTGGTTTAAATTATATTACGAGCTAACTACATAGTATCATGGAAAGAACATTCAATTTCTCCTCACCAACCAATAAGTTTGTTATACAAATCGTCTAAAATTAAGAATATATATACATATAAGAAAATAATATTTTACCAAAAAAAAAAAAAACCTGACTATATACAAGGATATAAGTTTTAAAATATTTTATATGTACCTAGTATAGGAATCTAAAACTATTATTTACTCACTAAAATTTTTAATAATTACAGCATGACAATTTATTGTGTACTTTATTTTCAGAAAATAAGATTAAATTATTGAATATTGAACGAATTATGCAGTATAACATGAACTATGTTAATACCAACAAGTTTATCAAAATTATTAAAAGTGTGAAAAATTAAAAATCACTTAGAATGTTGAAACTATTAACTACAAATTCAATAAAAATATTTTTACCAAAATCAATTTCGAATATCATGTTTTATAGATATCGAAAATAATTTAGCGAAAAGAAATACCTTGATGCTTGGCAGTTTATGTTGAAATATTTTAAAATTTGCGAAAAAATAGTATTTACTTCTTACGAATTTAATTGATTGTAAACTTACTTTTATCTACCTATTGCTGTTAACCATAACTGATGATATAATGAATCTAAAATTTAAATTCCAAATTAATATTAATCAACTTTTAGTTAATTTGTATTCTGTATAGTATCTGTGTCATTATGGAAAGTTGTTAATATTATTATATAAATAAATTTACTATATTATTTAATATATAAAATAATTAAATAATACATATAGAATATATACTATGTATTTTAAAGTAGAACAACGAATTCTCGAAAATTTTGAAATGTGGTGCTGGAAAAAGATACTATGAGTGATTTGGATAAGACAACGTACCAACTAAAGCTTACTCAATGATATAAATAAACTCAGAGAGATACTCAAAACCATCAAAGTAAGACGATGGAACATGATTGATCACGTAAAGAGGCACTAAAATGAACTAATACATAAAATAATAGAAGAGAAAATCAAAGGTAAGAGGGACCGAGGACGCCTAAGAACTTCATTTGTCGAACATACTATTGATATTTTAAGTAATGTATACTACTTCAAATTAATATTTCCCATAAAATGTAATTGTTTAAAAAATAATGGCCAATTAACATTGGATAAAATAGTTGTTTCGAATGTGAATCGTAGGTATCTACACATAATACATTTTTGCATATTAATGAAATATCAAAACATTGCAATGTATTGCGTACGATTTGGGACAATTTTATATGGGCTAAAATAATTTTGATGAAATGCGCGTGTTTTTAGGGGATGTTGAAAGAATTCAAGTCAATGGGTAATACTGGTCAACGATGTTTCTGGAAAACTTTTCTACTTAAAGTTTTATAAAGTTTGTTGTGAAATAAATATTTATATTGTAATTAAATATAAGTGTTCCCAAAATTATCAAATAATTATTTCCCGCCTAAAATGTGTTGTAATTTCTTATCATTTTTTACTCTGAGAAATTCAAAATTTCACCTACAATTTAAGATGAGAATTTTTACGTTATTTTTATTAAAAAATAAAATAGTTGTACATATATGAGTAACAAAATCATAGTCAATTTTTAAAAGATATTCACAAAGGGATAATATAGGTCATATAATATAGCCGTTTATAAATTTCCGTGGTAAAAAATATTTTTAGTGTTCTAGTTTTTATACTTATTTATAAAATTATTTTTAAATTTTTAAAATTAAATATATGCATATTCATTTTAAAAAAAAATATAGTCATTTAATTTAACTTTAAATTATTTTCCTTCTTAAACAATTTCACCTATCGAATGATTATATAAAAATATCAGACTGATTTGAATTAAATTATTCATGAATATATAATCCGAAACTGAAAACACAAGAATGCGAAACAATACATATAGATAATTAAAACTTGGAATTCCCAGCGGTCTGTTTTATACTACTATCATGGTAATGATATAAAGATATTGTTTACACTCGAGCGCATTCCACTTCAATTTTTAATTCAACTTGCGTTTCAACATTCAATTCCGCTTTCATCTAACGCATCTAACTTTATTGAATCCAATAGATGTATGCTTTTTACTGTTCCAGGTTGTTAACAAAAAAATACGTCGAACTTACATGTATTTCTGGGTGTTAGTGCACCCTACTTAATTATCACAAATGCAAATAAAAAACGTAAGGAAAAGCGTTATTATTGAGTAACAAATTATTTAAAAACTTTACACGAATGTTCAGAGTAAATTTGTACTCAGTATTAAATATAATTGAATCAGAAATAATAAAACAAACAACTTATTTTAGAGAGGCGTAGTAGCTAAAATTATTTTACAAATCAAATCAAATAATTAAAATAAAATAATTAGCGAAATTCAATATAAAAAGCATTGGTTGTTGAACGGATTCCTACTGAGAGCGGAAAACTCCGTTGTAGCGTGCATTACGGAAATGAGCCGTTCAACTCGAAAGGACATCACTATTGCAAGTTTTTTTTGTTAAAGTGACCATATATTTTACTAGTCAAAATGGGACAAAAAAAAAAAAATGTCGTTATTTTGATTTCAAACATTTTTTTTTTTGTTTTTAATTAATAATTATTAACAAGATTAAGTACCTGCTATTATGGTTTTTAGGAACAAAAGAATTTCGATCATTGATATAGTTATAGTTATAGTTAATAATATAGTTATTTACAGCCCCGACGAAAGGAGTGGGGGCAACTGGGGCTGTAGCCTAGAAACGCGGACTTAAAAAAAGGTAATTATATATATATTTACGTATGGTTACCTCAGCTATGACGCATGCATCTAACACACGAAAAGCGCAAAAGTGCAAACATATCATAATACGATCCTACGTATGCCAATGCAAATACCAGTACTTATTGAGAGCAGGGCCGTGCCTAGAATGGTGTGAGAGGTTAGTGTGCACCGCGTGCCAAAAGCTTTTTCATAATCTAAGTAATATTACTGAAAGTTAACCATATTATTTAACTCACAATATTCAACACTTTCAACGCCATGGTCTCATTGCGTAGTCGACATAATTTACATTATCCTGATCGGCGGTATTAATAGCTTCCTTTTTATTATTGGTACTTGTTTTTCCCCTGAAATTACGACGTCATCGATAACAAATTAACAATAATATACCAATTATACTCTATTATTTTTGTTACTTGATATAATTAATTTAATAACATAAATAGGTAATATAAGATTTTATGTTGAACCCCCACTTATGAGTGTTTACATCATAGTTCATAAATTGTATAGATACCTTATTATTTTTCATCGTCAATTATTTAAAGGTAAGTTATTTTTTTGTGCAATCGAATCCATTTGATTTGTAAATAAATTATCTATATGTTTTTTTCCACCTATACAGTTTGAGTTATATTACTAGTGTCCTATAATTGTTAATTATTAATTTTATTAATTTATACAAAATAAGTTGTTATATAGAACCATCTATTCAAATACGTATATATTATATATTATATCCTATAGCAGGGATGGGCAACTCCAGTAACTAGATGGTCAATTTTTAGAAAATTAAAATCTAGGCGGGCTAGAGCATAAAAAAAAAAAAATGTCATTCAAAATATGAATTTTCATTAGCATTTATATACAAGGTAATAATAAATTCAACACACACGACAGCACGATATGAATGATACGAAGAAACTAAATAGCCCGGTACAAACAACTACGGTTGAAAGCTATACTTATACATACATATAACATTTAGACATTTAACGATGTTTAATACTAGATATCGATAAGTTAGAGTACACTCGATAAACTTTAAAATTGTATGATGCAATTTTAAAATATAACACAGGCCAGATAAAAAGGCTCGCGGGTCGCCAGTTGCCCACCCCAGGCCTATAGGTATAGCAATATTCGGTAGAGAGGGTGGGGGCGCTAAAAATTATTCTTGGCACCGGGCGCTAATTATATACTAGGCGCAGCATTGGCTGTGAGTAATAGAATAATTGTATTTTCCGTGGATTTTTTAAGTCTGACGTCTTGCGAATAGATCTATATATTCTACACGTTACGAGTATGTAACAGACAATCGTTTTGGTGTAGTTCCGTCATGTAATTCGTAGAAATACATCTTTACTGTTTACATTATAGTGTTTTGAATAATTATTTACGTACTGCGAATAATAACTCTCTAAAGCAGAAGATTAATCAACGTGTAATTAATTAACATAATTAACACTGTGGGGTTTTTTTTTTTTTTTAATATTATTTACTTTGGAATCGAAAAATAATTCTATCTTAAATAGAATCAAATGTGGCACATCCGTTACCATATCGGTGCCTATTATTATGGTCTTTTCAGCCGTCTGCTATAATACAGTAATGGATAAGCTAACTACGTATTGCATGGTAGATATTTGTTTATTTATTTATTTATTTATTTATGCAAACAAGAAATGTACAATAGATATAGTACATGGTGATGATTACAATCCATCCGAAGTCCACTTCCTTGAGAACGCTCCAGCAATGACCTTAACACTTGGGCGCAAATATATAGTTAAACGGGCTCACGTGTACGTTGCCGGTCTCGCAAAAATGATTACATTCACTTATTGTAATGCGAACAGTATTTAATGTAGTGTAGCGATTTCGGAAGAAATTGATGACTTGCAACGTTGAACTTGCCTTCATATGAATAAAATTACAAAGACAAAATAACCAGTGTTGGGAGACGAACATTGTTGTTAAATAAATCGTAGCTGTTGTTAATATCCCTCTAATTACACTTTTCCGGCATAAATCCTTTAAGCTTCCGACCTTGGCGCCTTTATTATGCCAAAGAAGAACACAACTTTGTTTGGGTTTTTTTATTCTAACTCTAATATCCGTAGTCGGCTGTACGATTTTGTTATTTCACACTCTACACGCACATTGACCGCTCGACTGTATCAGATTATATTCTTATCTCGTGTTATTGTTACAATACTTTGCAATAATTGTGTTTTAATTTAATATTTTAGCGATGTTACTATAAACTATTCCTTATTAAGTCTTATACTGTCTTACATATTATGTAACACTATCATCAATTCTCTTGTAGCCGTCGCACAAACAGGATATAGACTTAAAAAAAATCATGAAATTAAAAATTCTTAAATAGTTATGATGAAAATAACACTAAAATATCTTAAAAAACCATTGAAATAATATTGTTTTTTTTATGTTTATTTAGTAAGATTTGAGATAAATGTCGTGGTGCTAAAACTTAACACATCGATTTATAATGAACTGATCCATGTATGAAAATATTGCCAATAACTATTGCCACAGACCAAAAGTAGATATTTATTTTTATTTTTTTAATGAGTGTTTCAATTACAATAATCGTAGTTTTATGATTATATTATTAGTTTGGCATTCTGAAATTATAGTCTTATATTATTCTTGCTCTTGGATGTTCATATAAAATTAGTACCAAGAGCTCTGATTAGAGTAATAAATTCTTGAAAATTATCTCAATTTACATTTTCCATTTGTAATTTAGATCTGCTGCTTTTTCGTATTAAATTATCAAAGGTGTAATATTCTACAACCAATATACAGTTTGATTTGGTAGCAGTTTTTTGGAACGGTGGAAAAATATTGTTTTTATTCGTTGTAAAATGTATCATTAGATTATCAGAATAGAACATAATAGAATCAAAAATTTCTCTTCCACCTCAAGTAAATTATAATGTGTTCTAAAACACGATTTAAATTTTAAACATTATTTATCAAATAATAAAAAAAAAAAAAAAAAAAACATTAAGTGTTAAATTTTTTTTATTGGAGCATCAATACACAAAATACGAGTATAATAATACCTTTATGGCATCAACATCATTGATACGTCGTACATCGAGCACCATGATCAATTTTCACGCGTTCGATATTCTCTGCTATTATTCGTATCATAATAATTAATTATGATGGAATATCAATTTCACCGATAATAGTGATATATACATAGCCGGTATATAACGATTCTTGAGACGATATTCGTAAATGACACTGTGACTGAGTTTTTAGTGACAAAATAGAAAAATGTTACTCAAACACTGTGAATGGGATAGTAAAATAGAAAACGAATAAGAAGTAAAAACATTCCAATACTTTCGTTTAATTTTATATCAACTTTTCGACACTACAATATTTAATAAATTGTATTCAGGTTGTCATAATATGGTGAATAGATTATACTTAATCGATTTTTGCATGCAGAGTATACTGTTCAACACACTTTCGTTCAACACTGCATATTATGTTAAATAATTACAAGTATTTATTTCTTATAACTTCAGATTCATTTTATTTAAATAATAAATGTACATAAATCCAATAATGGCTTTATTGAGTTATTTTGAAACACTTTAAAAATATATTATTTCTATAAAATAAAATGTTATATGCATAAGGAATAGCCCATAAATAATTTACCTAATAAATCAAAAAGTAGTAAAATATTTTACAAAAATAACATACATCATCTGTTTAACCATTGTTTATACAAAAATGTTTCCTGAACGGAATAGACTCTAAAAGCCTGAAGGACACACTTAATTCATACAGTTTAGAAAATAAGTGTTTTTTAACATAAGCAATTTTAAAACGTGGTAATTTATGTGTTATCAACTTTAATTAAAATTTGATACTGAAACAATAAATTTTCATTAGAACAAACGACGGAAAGATTATATTAAGATCAAATTAATAATTAAATGAAAACCACTCATCAGTAATTATATTTTTAAAGTTATTAAGGTAAGAAGTAAAATATATAAAATAATAGTAAAATATTCTAAAAAATAATAAAATAAATAGGTAATTATAATTCGACTACATTTTTAAATTTCTGTATTTATCTGATAAATAATTAAAGTAGAATAATAATATAATCCATGCACTCTGTCTATAATATATTTTATATTTAAATTACATAGATATTAAAAATGTACAACCATCTATCTTGTAGGGTTCTTTAAAATATGGTTTTTCATATAATGTGCGTCATATATATGCTAAAATATACGATGTTCATATTTTAATAAATATTTGTAAGAAGATTATTTATTTATTGTACACTTTTCTCGTAAAAAAAATTATAATTGTAACCAATTTCTTAACCAAGCATTTTTAACCTATTTCAAAATCTTACAATGTTTCGGTTTAAAGTTTTTAGAAGAAAAATATAAATAAAACTATGGAAAAACCATTATTATAACATTATACCTGGGACTTGTGGATTATATCCAACTGAAATTTAAAAAATAAGCATAATTATTTATTTATTTTATTTTGAATAATGGCCAAGTCGATCAAACAATTAAATCATGGCATTTTTTGAGTTATATTGCTTCGGTTTCTAATAATATTTAACTAATGTTATTAGACATTGTTTATTTATTAAAATGAAATACGATTAAGAACGAATAAGTACTTTTTCAATTTCAGAAATTGTATAAACTATAAAATAATATGTATTATATTATACTATACAATATGCATATTAAGTGTCAATGAATAATTTAAAACAAAAAAATCTTTTAATTGTATTGCTGGTCTATACTAAACAATCTCAACAAAAACTGAAATATTGAGCAAAAGGGTTGAATTGTGAATAACCGAAGCAGTATTGAATCTTCATCGTCATTTTCCGTATCAGTAATAAATTTACAAAGGGAGATAATGAAAATTTCATTGACTTTTGCACCGAGTTCTACCCTACTTTATTTTTCATAAATTGCTAGTTAACATTTATTTATTTAGTTATGACGATAAATTTATAAATCATATACGAAACAAGCTGTTGTACTGAGATAGAAAAAGGTATGCTGAATATTGATGTTACGTTTTTATTATTGGTTTTGGATGCAAGTCTAATTATTTATTGAAATTTAAAAGATGATATAAATTCGTTTCACGTTAAAGAGCTCTATTCAAATTGGAGGCTTTAAAATACGATTATATGTTATATTATATATTATACGAGTATATGTTCATAAAAATAAATTTTATTATAAAAAAAAATGATTTAACTTTAAATTTTTATCTCCTATTATATGTATACTATACACATAATACATCCATTTTTATTTAATAGGAATTAAGAAATAGAAAACAACATTTCTAAAAACTAAAATCTAAATGAAATTTATCATTAATTCAAGCTAGAGAAACCAACAAAAAAAATCAATACTAACGTTCTTTTAAACATACGACCCTTGTCTAATTTTTTTTCAAACACTATATTATGATTCTATAATTGCATTTTACGATACAGAAATTTGATCCTGAACAAGAAAAAAAAACAATCATAAATAATCATACAACTATAATAGTATACAAAACCTAACCATAAAAAAAAATGTCTACACTAAACATTCAAAATCAAGAGTTATCATTAAACGATAACAGAGATAATATTCACAATTATTCAACAGGTATTTCATTTTATTATAGTTTTATATGTATGTATTTATAAATGTGCAAATTTATCTAAAACATAATTTATTATTCGACAACTGAGTATTACATGAAGTTATATTACTATCCTAGTATAACACGATATCCCCACTCTTGAAAATTCGTTTTGGTTACCTCTAGCGTAGTATTAGTCCTGTATATTTACTTGTATGTGTGTGTGTGTGTGTGTATTGTAAACTACCTCCTATTTCTTATACGTATATATAAGAAATATTAAGAACTACTAATCACCACAATCTAGTCGTAGTTCGGACGTGTCCGTTTTCGCGTGGGCTATTAAAAACATCCACACCTCCTAGTAGGACACTTCACTTCACCGTGTAAATTGTACCGAAATACATTAATAATATTAAAATATAGTATACATAAAAAAAAAAAGTGTATAGATATTTTGACGGAGTTTTTAATGGTAAATGAAGTGATTTTTTTTTTTTTATATTTATTAAAAATAAAATAAACGAAAAAATAGGGCAACTAAGAAAAAGAGGGAAAACTAGTTCGCTTTTTTCTTTTCACCTTCACCGTCACCGGTTAGAAAATCATCACTTTAGCCTACGAGTTCAATTCGTTATCAAACCTTGTCGCAGTCTCTTACGCCGTCGCCAATTCTACCGTCAGGATTCATGGAAGGAATAGCGATGCTGCCGATCCTCGTCACGTTTGCCGTCGTCCTGCCATCCGCAATGTCAATCACTTCTAAACCAAATATTGTTTTCATAATGGCTGACGATTTGGTAAGAAATTATTTAACCATTTAAATATACATGTGACTGAACCACCAAATAATTATCGATTTTAATTCGAAACTAAAATTCAAACTATCTATTTCATCGAAGTTACATTATAAAAAAAGCAATTGTTTATGCGCACCTAAGGATTACACCATATGAAAATATTACCTGAGAACAATTATTTATATTTCACAACTTTATTGTCTATTTTCAGTATTTATATATATAATTATATATACATTTCATTAACTCGTTACATGTGATTAAACGTTATCTTCGCTTATACGTTACATTATAGGCAGAAATTTGGTTGAATTTTCAAGGGGCAGTAATAATACAATATAAAATTACCACAAGGGTTTCGCTCTCGTAACCTCTTCTACATTTAATTATAGCATATTACTATAAAAAATATAAATATATTTAAATTATAATAAAAAAAACCATAAATAAAATATATTTAAAAATTATAATTATTTTATTTTAATAACAAACATCTAATTTTATCAGAAAAAATATTTAAAATATTATTCCTATTAATATTTTTGAACATATATTCATCAATATACAGAATTAAAAGTTTGTGAAATCTATCCTGAAACATCGATGTTCTCAGGCAGGTTTTTATTTTTCTCAATGCACTGAAACTTCTTTTTCAAGTAGTTGAACTGATTGGTATGGTTAATGTAATAATAAAATTAGGTAATATTATTTGATTTTCTGACATAACTATTAAAACATATTTTATGTTAATATTCATATCACAATTTATTGAACTACAAAATTTTTGATGATTTTTTTGTTAGCACTATTTGTTGGTTAAATATAATTTTACAATTTTCAAAAAAAATGAAAAGATTATTATTAAAACATATAAAAGTAATAATAAAATTTTAAATTAAGTTTCGATTTTAGGAGATCTTTTGAAAATGTTGGCTAAGTCCTGTAATCTCCCTGATATTCTTCTATGTATGACAAATTCGTTAAAAATTCATAATGGATTCTGTTTTTATTTAAGATATTAATGTGACATTACATACATACCTCTTTACTTTTTTTACATATATAATATAAAAAATAAATATAAGTATAGCATTTTAATATTACTAATTTTCGTGGAATACTCACATGCTGGTACATATTGTATATAGCATTATATAATATGTAAAATATTTGAGATTTCTTATGCAATTTCAGCTAAGACACTTAATATACCATTACTATAATGTTGACAAGTAATAAATATGTATCACATTATAATACATAAGTAGGTAAGAACATTAAAAAAATAACTAAAACGTGTCTACACATTTAAAATTACAGCATGAAAAAATTAATTATAATATTATCTATTTTCTTCACCATATTATTTTTCGTAGTATGTAGACTATGTTAAAAACGTTTTATAATGTCCATCGTAAGAAATTATACCAAAAATTAAATCAAAAACAAGATATTACATGTATAATGTAACTCCCTAATGATTATAAACGAATAAAAATAAGAGGAAAATTTGTAATTAATTTATCTTTTCTTACATTATATTTACAAAAATCATTAGGAGTGAATATACGGTAAAAAACGTTTCCTCGCAATATGTATTTTTTCCAATCAATTAAGAAATAACGTAAAATCTGAATTTGAAAATAATAATAATCCATTTAAGTATGATTTAAAATTATATTTTATTTAACGCCAATGATTAAGAAATATCAGGCTAAGTAGGTAATTAACAACAACAATAAAATTTAAATATAAAGTACTTGATCAGAAGTAATAATTGTACATCAAGGCCATTACCCCTTAATTATAATTTATAATTGGTGGAACCTAAACATAATATAAATATATAAAGATTAGTTGTGTTGGCACAATTGTCACACAAACAATTTAAACATAAAGAAACAATATATAGATTATATAGCTAAAAATTATATATCAAAACTTAAAATTTATACCCGATATGATTTCTATGAGAATAATTTACAAACATAATATGTAAAACAATCACGTGAGTAAACATTTAACATTTAATCTTATTTGGGACATTTTCATCGTAAAAATGATTGATAAATTAAAATATATCAGTGAATTATGCACAAAACATTTGAAGAACTTCGGAAAAAATGGTAATAATAAAAAATCCAAAAAAATCTGAAAATTATAATATAATTGATATTATCACCTTGCCATTTATTTTATTATTAATTTTATCAAAATTTAATTAATACTCATCAATATATTTTTTAAATTATTTCTTACTTTATCCCATAATTTATTGAGTTCTGAAAATTAAAACTGCAACATTAAACAGTTTGGAAATATATCCTATTATCGTTTGTTCTCGTAGTCCTTTAATTATGATATGTATTATCATAGTTGGTATTTTTCAAATAATGTTTACAAATTAGAATATATAATGACATACAAAATATTTTTTACTGTTTTACCAATTATACAATGAGTACGTTTTTAATGAAATCATATACCTTAATAACGATTTAAAAAATGAAAAATAAATATAAGGAAAACTTCAAATTAAATTTAAAAAAAATATATTATCAAATTAATACATTTAAATTTAAAAAAATGTATCCAAATACATTTTCTACTTATCTTTTTTAACAAGTATAAGATATATTTGCAACATTTAAGGGTGCAAAAAATTCCTAATAAATTTCTATTCGATATTTACATTTAAGAAAAAAAATTAATTTTTTTATAAATCCTAGCTTCTCCATAAAATAAAAAAAATCCTTTGATTCTAATCGAATAATTTTATTTGACAATCTGAACATTTTAACCACTATACATAATGGTGAATGATCACCATTTGATTTTGACTGTCCAGCGCTTTTGGCGTGGCCGCAAAATATTTTCGTTATATTCTGTATCCGATCGGATCACGTACCGATTATAACTACCTAATTATTGTGCGTATAACATTTTCAGTTTCGTAATAGAGTCCTCGAAGGTAATCGTACGACAACGTACATTATCCAACACCGAAGCGAGTAGCCGAATTGTGTACAGAAAAAAAAAAGGTCACGATCACTTATATTATAGATAAATCGGGGCCCGAGTTTATTGAAACACACGTTATTTCCGTCTTGATATTTCTAGCCAAATATTGATCAACGATGTTGACAGCAGTTATGAAATAATTTCATAATAAACATTTCCAACCACAAAGTTGTATTCTAAAGACGAAATCTGATTTAAACTATACCTAGTCTTCTTAGTTTTTAAACCGCATGATAAATATACCTAATTCATTAATGTTAGCGATTCTGCTCGAGTACACGTTTATAACTCGTCACATATTTCTATCTGCTATCAATAGTTTGCGTGAGTGAAAAACAATATAAAAAAAATTCAAAACGTTGACGCAAACTTCGAATCACTATGTGTACAATTATCGATTAATCAGAAACTCGATTGTCCATTACACCGGCATACGCTCTATGGACACGGTCCGCTAAATTATGACTAGGTTATAGGTTATTACTAGGTATCTATATGTACATAGTCGCTATTAAAATATTTGCATACGGATTTTTGTGCACCACTATCACGTACAGGAGCTATCCAACTGTAAAGAACAGGGATAAATGGCTCCTAACCGATTTTCACTTATTGATTTGGGATTTTATTTTTTTATATGTATATCCTTTTGTAGTATTTTAGTTCTAATATTCAACAGTTAGCTTAGAGCGATTCTAAAGTAAAGGACGTGTAAATTTAAATGCGCATAAGGTATAAACTCGTATTAAGTCATAGCGGATTTGAGTGCGGGCGGGTAGTGATCAATTTACTCTTTGGGTACAACATCTTCGGACTACCACTGACCGTGTGTACCTATGCCTAGTATTATGTGTACAACGAGAACCAACAAATTAATAGATATTAAAATGATATACAATGATATGTACGTATAAACCATGTATGATAGAAGAAATTTAGTTTTCCAATAGAAAAAATAATCCAACGCCAACGGCACCGTGGTTGTTGCGTCGTGGATAACATTGAATCGGATCGCGTACTGTTTTCACGTTACAACCCGGTTATGAGACCGGCAAACCCGTTCCCAACCGTTACGCAAAAAAACAATCTTGATATTAATATATTGCCCGGTAATTCTCTAATATCACAACATCCGTCGTTGTTCGATCGACGAGGAGAGCATTGACATTGCGAGTGATATTTGCAAATATATTGCGGTCTCTGCGGTCTTCGCAGCTACGGTAGCGACGCTCGACGGCGAAAACGTTCAAAACACCTCGCGAGAAACGAATGCGATTAATAATCTCGGAGAGCCCGATAAACCGACTTGCATGACGGTGAATAGAAACCTATAGTAATATCTACATCCAGAAAATAATCTGTCAAACGGGGAGAGGAGAACTATAATTGAATCTCGTTTTATCCCGTATTTTTTAATAACTATTCGGATATGAGGTAGTCAAGGACGTTTTATTATAGCTTAGTGGCTACTGCTCTTTCCTGTTTGCGCTAAAAACATTTGTCCGCATGAAACGCGTCTTACGGCAGTCGAAATGGAACATTGTTCGTTGCGCGCAAACTCGTCTGTACAACTTATTCCGGATTCATTAAAACGGAATTATTATAAAAATCAAAACGTGTAGAAATTTCAACAATGAGTATTAGTGCAGCATTATTATTGCAAGACTAAGCGGCACTGTGTGAAATTCATTGTCCCGGGTGAAAATCTCGTTTGTTATATTATATTTTTATAACATTTCTTTAATTTGCCAACTTCATAGGATGAACTTTAAAAAAACCAGAGATGAGAAACGTTTTTTATTTTTTCGTTTACGTTTATTGATTTAAAAAATATCGTTTTTGTTTAACGTTTTTAAACATTTTTGTTTATTACGTTTTTGATAATTTTGTTTGTTTTTTTTTATATATCCTTATTTCTTATACCTAACTTATAATAGTTACAATGAATATTCAATATACTGAATATAGGAATGCACATTAGTTATAATTAATTATTCTTAATAATTAAAATTTTAATTTTAAATCAAAATTATAATTTATATTTTATATGAAAATAATAAAATTCAAAATTTTAAATTAAAACGTTTTTAAAAAGTGCATTGGTAAGAGTAAAGACTAAAGAGTAAGTAAATACGTAAAGTAAAACACTATTTCAGATTTCTATAGATTTCGTTATAATATTTTTTTTGTTTTCGTTTTTCTTTTTTTTCGTTTAATAACGGTTTTTAAAAACGTTTTCAAAAACGTTTTCCATCCCTGAAAAAATACATGACTGAACTGTTTAAACCGACAACAGCAGTATAGTTATAATGTCTAGAGTAGGTACTTAAAATACAAGCACACTAGACGAATAGATAGTTACAATCACTGACAAACAAGTTATTATAATAAAAATATACAAAGTATATTGAGTAATAATTAAGGTTTAATACCAATCTAACGTCTATATAAGTGTATTAGGTATTAGTATAAGTGTACGTAATTATTAGATAACTTTTTTTTTAGTTTTCAAAAGTCTTTTATTCAATCTTTTGCAATATAGTAGAATAAGAACAACTGATAAAAATAAATAAATAAAAAAGCATTTTTTAAACACACAGAAATGATTGATGTGAAGTTGACCTATAATATAGATCGATACACCAACACGTTTTAATTTACATCGTACTCATTAAACAATGTTTATAACTATTTGTAACATATTTAGGTATACATTGTCGATGTGCGACCAATAACTCGTATCTCAAAAAAAAAAAAAATCAATTTTGCGATTTATAATTAAAAAAAAAAAAAGGAAAAGTATCCCATTTTTTGATAAAATAATATCTTATCTTTATTTAATTTTATGGAAGTTAGAAAATAAATACTAATTCTGTGGTAAATCAAATTTTTAGATAAAAAAATGTCTGGAATGTTAAAATGTTATCAATCAAATATTATTAATAGTAATACACTATGAAGAAGTCATATTTCAAAAAAAAAAAAAAAAAAAAAATTATTATTGCCTTAATTAAAAAAAAAAAGTTACATTTATCTGTATCATTGTATTTTCTAACCACGTTTTAGTCTTTCCTTAACTTTTTTGAGATACGAGATCGATCGCCCATTCGCCCATTAACGATATATGTATTATATATATAATATATTTTCGTATACTCCCGGCAACTGGCCGTGATACTTTTCCACATATATTTTTATAAAACCTATCGAACACACGTGAATGAACGCAAAATAGTATTATTTATTGAACTATTTTTCCAATACTTTTCATCCGTTGACTTCCACGTGCTAACGCTTGACAGTCTGTCATGTTTACGTGAGAAAACATTTTCATTCACTTATTTTTGACAGGTTAGTCGAACATGCATATTAATAATGCTATATATATATATATATATATTATTTTTTTTCAATATTACTATATAAGCTTGTAAATAAAGAAGTTTTCATTTTTACGATACTGTACTAAAAGACAGTCATTCATTTATTCAGACTATTGTGTGCTTATTATATATTTTATGTGTCACATTATTTGGATGAAAAGTATAAACATGGGTATGTGTAGAGAGTGGAGAGTGGTACTACTAGGCATTGAACTCTCTCGAATATCACACAATACCTTCCATGAACCATAATCGATCTGTCTGAATTCGACCCTAATAGTTTTTCCAAATTATTGAACTTGTTTATTTTTTCGTTTCGAATTTTCAACGAGAATACTGTTTATATCATTTATACGTTTTCGAATCCGAATGGAAATGTACAATTTTTCAATGATTAAATATCTTAATATATGATTAAACTAAATGATGATCATACCAAGCACATTTTTAAGATATAATTATAATATAATAATAATAATCACATCAAACATTTGTTGCGAACCATAGTACATTGTTACAAAACAAATTTAAAATATTATCAACGTGTTACGTTGAACCGACATAACAAACACGACAACACAAATGATAGAAAGGTAATATATGATGTATGTGTATATACAGTGCAATATGTTCGCTGTACGCACAATCTTTCGGTATGCGACATTGACCTTCATACAAACGACGACAACAAAAATAACAAGATCGAAAATTAAATGCCGGACACCGAACACCCGGATGTACATATATTATTAGAGTCTTGATTCGCTCAACTAAGCGACCAGTACTTATCATTTTATGGTTTTTTTTTTTTTTTTTTTTTTTTAAACCCGATCGATGAATCGATAAAAAACGATTCGCAGAGGAACTCAATTTTTGCCCTAAGGTTTATTTGTAAACAAATACAATTCAAATTTGTTCGTTTTTTTTCGTACATTTTATTTTTTTCGTTTGGGAAAATGATCACACGAAGTAAAATGATTGTTCATTAATTATTTGGAATTTATCTTCAGTGAAGTACATCGTAAATATGTTCATTCATCATTTGTGACTCCTCACATTTTATTAATCCCTCAATAGACTATTCTAAAATTACAATGTTGCGACATATCATTATTATATAATTTTTTCATCAACATTATAAGCATATCATTTAATATTTTAGTTGATATAAATGTTATGTTAATTAATATTTATGTTAATATAAACAAAAGTATTTTACTTGATAAAAATAATGAATTTAATTCATAACACTTGACTATGAAATGCTCAACACAATAACTCACGCGTTTTAAGATAATCACAAGCTTATCGACTTATTTGAAATAATTGTCTGCACAGGAAGTTCCTTAATACAGTGCATTTACATAGAGCGAAATAAATGATAACCGACTAAATGTATGATTTCTCCACACTATTCATTGCAGCTAAAGCACGTGCGTGCAATATAATTTCGGCTATTCTCTGTGTGATCTCACACAATTTTACCGATTATTGTAGACCATTTAATATTTTAAAGTAAATATGAAGTGATATAATAAATTAATACCATAATGATTTTAAAAACAAATAAATTTTCATCGATATGCCTTCTTCAGAACATACTATCAATCTAACTAACCTAACTTGTTGTACAATATGTTTTCACGAAGTATTTTTATTCAAATTTACACCAATATTAATCGAATAAATAAATAAATAATTTTTTGATTTACTAACTACTGTTCAGAATATCTCATTTAAAAGTCAATCTCATACTATCGGAATTAGATTCTGAGGAATTAAAAATAAAAATTTTAAATAAGGGAGAAAAATGGTTCAAAGAGAAAGAAAAATATTATGTAAATATTTAAATATTTTTAATGATTTTTACTGTTATCCTAAATTAGTTTAACACTTGCTTTTTGTTAGATAAATAAATAGGACATGGATATTTAAAAAAAATATGGAGTACCGTTCTCTGAAATTCAATTAAATATTTTATAAATATTAAATGAGATAACTCAAAAATAAATATTTATACAATTTTTGAAACTTTGTGGTGAAAAAAACTGTACCTAAAAAAACATTATCTATATCAGTCGAATTTTGGACCTAAACATCCGTTATAATTTCGAACTACGTATGATGAAACGTAATTAAATTTAATTTATTATTATTTTACCGTATCTCAATATTTTTAGGGATGGAATGATTTAAGTTTTCACGGGTCTGACGAAATCCCAACGCCCAACATCGATGCTCTAGCGTTCAACGGTGTTGTGCTCAACAACATGTACACGCAACCGGTGTGCACACCGTCTCGAGTGGCTTTGATGACTGGAAAATATCCGATTAAATTAGGTAAGGAACAATATTAGAAACATCAACCAATGATTTTTTTTTTTTTTTTGACACTTACTATTAAATACGAACGCTGCTGTTGGATTCTTCTCGAAAACAATTAGTTTCAAAGAACCATACACCGGCTGTAACTAAACATTATTACTACATTGTATTTCTGCGATGTTAAAGGTATGCAAGGTCCTCCGATTTACGGTGCCGAACCCAACGGTTTATCGTTGTCCGAGAAACTGTTGCCGGAATACTTCAGAGAATTAGGATACACGACTCGAGCCATAGGAAAATGGCATTTAGGTTACTACAGGACAGCTTACACGCCCACGCGACGCGGTTTTGACTCGCACTTTGGCTACTACACTGGATACATCAGCTATTACGATTACATCCTACAAGATGTCGTAAGTATATTCCCTTTTCAATGTCTGAACTTGAATGAAAATAACCGTTTAGTTCCACGATTGTAATAACGGAACTTCGATTGAAAATAATGAAGGACGATATATTTAGTTTACACAACATAAAGTATATATAAGCACACAATTATTCGTTGGATAATTTCAAATATAGAGTGCGATTTATCTATTATGTGTTTAACACTTTTTTCGAACACGATCAGTCATAATCTAATAAGAATTGCATATGATTATAATTTTTCAAAATCTTTAAACGTCACGGTTGCGGTTCGTTTGCAAAAAAAAAAAAAAAAATAATAATCTAAAAGGGCTTAGTTCCATTTATACAGTCCCTTCGTTACATCTTCACCTATACGCAGATCACGGTATTAAAGTGTATTGTAAGATACGATAAATGTATTATAGGTTTGACATTCCTAGTCCGTTTTTAACAGATTCCACAATACCACTTATTAACATTCACGAACGTGTACAGTGCATGTATAATTTATGTAAATAATTTTGTTCGGTTACATTTTATCTGTATGGTGAAATTTAAATTTATAATAAAACCATGATTTTATTTATATTGCAAATTCAGTACCAGAACTTCGGCGAGTTCCACGGATTTGATATGCGCAGAAACGATACGATCGCTTGGGACGTGGTCGGCAAGTACGCCACTGACGTGTTTACCGACGAGGCGGTACGACTCATTAAAACACAACCGACCGATAAACCTCTGTTCATGTATTTAGCTCATGTAGCCGTGCACACGGGTAACAGGGGTAAATACTTGGAAGCGCCACAGTCGGAGATCAACAAATTCAGTCACATATTGGACCCAAACCGAAGGACTTATGCAGGTGCTTGAACGACGTTTACAATATACTAACCAAGTTTAAACAAACCAATGGCCTATTGGAAAATCGGGATAGTCGAATTGCACTTATTATATTGCACTTGTATGAATAAATGTTCGAATTTCACTTGGATTGAAAAAAAGTAATGGTTGAACTGCACTCGTTCAAAAAAAAAGAGTTATATTGGAAAACCTTCTAAAAATATTATGAATCTTTCTGTTGAAGAACGCTACAGCGTACTTATTTAAAAGCATTATATATTAGTTCGTGCCATTTAGATAACGCAGATAATATTATATAATAATAACATACATACTCAGAAGCGTATTACCAAAGTAGAATTTTTGAATACAGTTAGTCATTACTACAAAAAATGATCGAAATGACAAAAAAAAATTATAATAATGACAATAATTAAATTTAACGATTAAAATATATATATACCTAATAATAATAATATGTATAATATAATATAATATAATGTACAATCTAACAGTTATAATGTAAATATATATAATTAACATATAATAATGTGATGTATAAAACAATAATTTTTAACCACGCTAATGATTACTAAATGGTAATAAATGTAACTAAATAAAATAAATCTAACCCCTTCAAATGCATGATAATTTTATTGAAATACTTTTTTGAGTCCAAGTGCAGTTCGATCACTACCTACTTTTTACCCGAGTGCAGTTCGACCATTACCTTTTTTAAACCCAAGTGCAATTCGACCATACCTTGGCAAATAGTATTAGCATTAATATTTACCCGTAATTAGGTTTTACTTTCCAAACCGTTAAAACAGTAATTTGTAATATTCATTTTGGGACGAGAGGTTTTGTTTGTTACGTATAATCCCTGATTTCTTAGGTGATATTTATTCTTATTAATACAAATCGAACGGAAACGTAATCGCAACATTTCAGAACTCGTTCAAAAATAAATTAAATTATGTTCTTCTTCATATTACATTAAATTAATGCACCCCATTGTATTACATATTAAATGTAATTTAACATTTTTGTGTTGGTTATTAATTTGACTATTTAACTCGTGTTAATATTCTTTATTGACCGGTTTAACTTTGATGAAATGCGTGTTGCAGCGATGGTGTCCAAGTTAGATGAATCCGTTGGTCGTGTTGTACAAGCACTAGACGAACAAAAAATGTTGCACAACACCATAATCGTTTTCATGTCGGACAACGGTTCGCCGTCTTTCGACGACTCCGGTCGGAATTTCGGATCTGCCGCCGGCGTTACTCCTAATTGGGGTTCCAATTTTCCCTACAGAGGTGTAAGCGTGTGCAATATTTTAGCAGTGTATAATTGTTCACGAGCAGTGCGTGAATTGTATCGGTTTGTGTTTTATGTTCGCAGATAAAAAATACGTTGTGGGAAGGAGGCGTCAAGAGCCCGTCTCTTATCTGGGCACCACATTTTCAAGAAAATCCTCGCGTTTCCAAACAACTCATGCACATCACCGACTGGTTACCTACGCTATATTCGGCTGCGGGTATGTACAACTGGTACTATTGTGACAAACACGTTGTGTAACTCAATCTCAACTCAATTTTTTTGTTCATAAAAATTTAAAACATGATTTAATAATGAATAGGTATATTCATATATATATTTATATAAAATTAAAGGTTTTCAACTTGACGAATGTAACATTATTTCAGAGAAAGGGTGAATAATTTTAAAAACCATGAAACATAAAAACGTTATTTCTAATTATGTATTATGCAATATTGTTGATTACCATTATTATTGATTACCATCAATAATCCGGAGAAAATACTTTTGAGTTAAAGATAACGATATATTTATCGATATAAATGTAATGAAGTCTTATTTATATTATTTTTTTTTATCCGGCATTAAAATCATGACATGTGCATTATACATATATTAAATGAACTTCATTATTTTAATGGCCTCCTACAGTTGTTTAAAAGTGGGCATGAACCTGAAAATATTGAGAACCTTAAATTTAGTTTCTAAAATAAGATATAATACATCACAAAAATTCGGTCTCATTCGAATGATCACGAAACAATTAACTCTGACTATATTTTTATGAATACAATTTTTATCAATTTTTTTGTAACATACATTTTATGATTTTAGGAGGAAATCCGGGATTTTTACCAAAAGATATGGACGGAACCGATCAATGGACAGCACTTACATTGAATTTACCATCACAGCGTAATTTCGTTTTGCTTAACATTGACGAAAAACAGCGTTACGCGGCAATCATTAAAGATAGCTGGAAATTAATCGTCGGTGAGTTTTTAGTTAACCATATAATTAAATGAACCTGTTTTATTTAACTCAGATCGTATCGCTAAATCAATAACTATAATTAACCACGAACGATTCCAATAATTAAGTTTTCTCGTTTTCGACCAGATATCAGTAGTAAAAATCCAACAAAAACCGATATAAAAATGTTTAGAAATTCATTACGAGCTCGAAAGTCATTGTACTTAATATTATTTGTTTCTGCGGTGCGTCGCAGTTCATGAAATACTTTAAAAGTGCTCAATAGGATTCAACAGAACTCCATAAGATAGAGTAGTTACTACTAGTTTGTTTGGTAACGTAATACCAGTTGGTTTAATAATTTATTACAAAATCCTTGATATTATCAGTTACGAACGCACTAGACCAGCCACGTAACCTATCCGTGGCCAATTCTTAACATCTACTTTCGCAGTGGTAGAAGGAGTACTGAATAACTTGTATATGAGATTTATTCGTTGAATAAGACTTATTCATTTGGCCCCATCGGACCGTTAAGAATCTTCGTGCAAAAATACCGAAAGCACCGGGGTCCGTGCAGAGCTCTGGTGCCGCCACGTGCGTGGAGGGTGCTCGGAGATCAACCCTTCCCGAACCGTCTCCAATCCTTCTTTAGATAGCCCCTGCCCACTTACCGCTGGTATTTTACCGTCTCGAGCCCTGTGCTCGCGGCGTCCTCGACGAGCTGGTTCGCTAATCCGACGCGCGTTCCGCAGGTGCGACGGCCAACGGATCGCTGGACGGGTTCTACGGCGCGACCAGGCCGCGGACGCCGTACAACGTGACGGCCGTGATGTACAGCCCGGCCGGGCGCGCGCTCGCCCGGCTGTCGGACGCGTTGCCGTACGCGAGCGCGGCCGGTGCGCGCGACCTGTTGGCCATGCGGTACGAGTCGACGGTCCGGTGCGGCCAGTCGGCCGGAGGGCCGCGCGCCCGGTCCCCGTGTCCCACGGGCGAGGCGTGCCTGTTCGACCTGCTGGCCGACCCGTGCGAGACCGTCAACGTGGCCAAGAAATACGTGGCCGTCAGCGCGCAGCTGTACGAGGCGCTCAAGTACTACCGGCGGCTGCTAGTGCCGCAGACCAACAAGCCGTTCGACCCGAACGGCAACCCGGCCAGGTTCAACGGCACGTGGACCACTTGGACGTACTGATCACCGTATGCCTGCACACGCACCGGAATCATTATTATCATTATTATCGTTACAATTATTTATATTAGGCACCGGATATGATGTTGTGATGAGACGAGGGCGACTGAACGTGAACTGCAACCGACATCTGTAAGATATAATTTATGTTTTTTTAAAGCTGTTCGTCTATTTTAAGTAAAAATCAATCGAATGTTCACCTCCCGTGTACGTTAATAATGTATAATGTAAATTGAAACTACACGTATAGATTTCTGAGCTATTAGAACACATTTTGAGTTAAAAAAAAAAAAAAATGATTTCCTTAACGTTCAGACCTTAATCATTATCATTAATTGTGTTCGCTGTGTTGTGTTCGGGGATGCCATTCGTTTGCTCGTTCGAAAGTACTGTGGTTTTCGACTGTCCTCCTGGCAACTACATCTTACCCGTCCGACCCTTAGGCTAAATATCTATGCCGGTACCTATCGAGAATTCATTTTAATGGGAACAACTGATACCATCGGTTTTCCGCTGCGTTGTAGATGAAGTCTCTAGGTTATTGAAATAAATAAACGGGTATCTTATTTTTATCCTTTATTTATATTACCGTTTTTTTTTCTTTTTTCATCGCAGTGGGTTTTCGATTTTTCGGACCAATATATGTTAATGTTTCACTTAGAAGTTGCGATTTTATAGATTTTGCATCAAGCACACATTTACTATTGATTACTATAACAACATAATACAAATGTGTAACATTTCATACTACAGCCTCATTGTACGTGCAATAGTGTTAACCTTAATGCACACGTAAGGTTTTTCTGTAAATACAGGAACAAAGTACATTTTAAAATATAATTAATTATCACCTATAATTTTTTTAATTTTTCCACGATATATAGTATATACATATAATGATTTTTATCATTGTATGTAGTATTGAATATTTGAATTTTAGCACTTCAAAAAAATTAAAATACTAAAAATTGTAAATATTTTGATTTATTGTAACGTTTTATGTTTACTTATTAGACGTACATTGCAAACAAATTGATCTTGTTCAAATTATTTATTTAGAATTATTTATACTGTAACCATTATAATTTTACTTTAGCTATAGTTTCAACTTGTATATTTTATAAATTATCATTGGTTAATCTTGTCAATTTAATCTATTGGTAAAAAATGATAATTATATATAGATACAAACATTTGTAAAATAGTAATATAGATATTCATAATCAATAATTCATACATAACTGTCATACAAAAACATGTTTATTATAAAATAACTATATTTTATTAGTTAAACAACTATAAATATAGATAAGTGAAATAATTGATTTTAACACTTAATAAAATATGTAAATTATTATTGTGTCAATTAAAGTACTTATAAAATATAGAAAATTAACTAAATAACTGAAGTAGTTTAAATAAATACTGAAATAACTTGGGTTTTTCTTATTTTATTTGGTAAATGGTCACTTAATTGATAACATTTGGTAAAAATGTGCTTATTTAAATTAATTACACTTGAAATGAAAAAATCAATAAGTAAAAGTATTTCCAATTTTAATGCGTTCCTATAATAACTATTGTTTAATTTAACGGTAAATGATTTAAAAATCGAAAATACAAATATGAAGTAAATTTGACGGTTTTTGGATAAAGTAACTCAAATTAATTTTTTCCATTTACTTATTTTTGAGTTATAATAAGCATACATATAACATATGAAAAGACAATTGTGTACAATAAATTAAAGGCACAAAAATATAAACAAAGAAATAATTTTCAAACATAAGCCATCTATTTTAAAATATGCACTGTACTTTGTCGTTAATAAAAAAAATGGTAAGACCTGAAAATTGCGAAAAGTTGTTACAATACAGGAGGAGTTCTATTGAAATTAAATATGATAATAAAATATGCGAAAATAATGGTTCTGAATACAAAAAAGTGGTATTAATTCATACTTTTCTTTATATATATATAAAACATGGTTCTTTAAAAATGATAAAAATCAAGTCAAAAGATTGTTCAATAACAAAAGAGAAAAGCTAATACAAGTATAAGACTAATTAATATTTAATTTTCGTTTATGAACTATTAATATATTTTTAGTACAAAAAAAAAAAAATATAAAAAAAAATGTACACAAACATCAATTAATTGATGTATGAATGAGTTATTCGGGTGATCTGAATCGCACAAGTATTTTCTTCGACGCAAGTGAAACTGTTATATCACTGACAGAGATCTTGTAAAAAATAATCATTTTACATTTTGTCCAAATAATGTTTTATTCGAATGAATAAATAAAAAATAATTCGGAGTAGATAATATTGTAATACGTTTCGATAAATTTGTCCGGAGTGAAATGACGTAGTGTTTCGAACGGGATTTAAGGGACTGGACTCGGGAAAATGAAAAAATAAAAATAAATAAAAGACATTAGCCGAAGATGACACGGCTTGTTTGAACGAAAGAAAAAACAAAAATAATGCGCGACAACGTATACAGTAAATGAAAGCGAAAGTCTCGGGAAAAAAAACCAAAATTAAAAAACGCCCCCGAAAACTGAATACCGCCGCGGCGCCTCAGCGGTACGCAACGTGACGGTCAGTGATTGTGGAATATGTACGACTCGGGAACGTAGCTGTACTGGTGCCCGTGGACGGGCGCGTCGTACTCGGACGGCTTGGGCTGTTCGATCTTCTTCACCTGGGCGCGGAACCCGTGCTCGTCGTCCGCGGTGTACTCGACCACCCGCTTGGAACCGTCCGGCTCGACCACGGTGTACGTGCCGGTGACGGTGCCGTGGCCGTCGCTCACCTCGTTGTGGCTCTTCTCGTCGCCGGTCAGCGGGTCGTGCACCGCGTACTGGAAGTGATACGTCTTGCGCGACGGCTGCTCGCCGTGGTGCTCCGGTTCCGGCGGCCCGAACGCGACCGCGTGCTCGTCCTCCGCCGGCACCGCGTAGTGCGACGGCAACGCCGCGCCGGCCGCCAACAACGCCGCGATCGTCACCATCATCACGTTCAACTGCAATGCGTCGCGTCCTGTACACCCGTACGTACACATGTGCGAACCGAACCTACCGCGAACCGTCCGCGAACCGTTCGCGCCGATCCATCGAGAGTCGGTTTTTTTTTTCGACGAAAATAACCCAGTCCAAGTTGGGACGCTGTTGGTTCGTCGTCGGTATTGGTTGGCGAGCGGATCGCCAGCGTATACGTGCCATTAACGAACATGACACGAACCCTTCGCGAACGGCGAGCGGTATGTTCGGCTCGCACGTGGATACGCGTTCTGTGTCGTGCGACTGTTTTTTCGGGCGGTTTTTTTTTTTTTTTCGTTCACCGATAGAATGCGATCGGTTGTACTAAAAAAGTACTACCGACGGTTACAACGAGAAACTTCGAAACGCGCCCTTACGTATTTTTAACTCAAAGATATTACAATTGTTAGATATTGTATTCAACAATTGCTCCATAAAATGCAAATTTTTCATTTTCGCACCCGAAACGTAGGTACCTTCACCCCCCTTAGTTACGATCCAGATCGATTAACTCGATGTAAACACATTAGAAATTATGGGTAAGCTCGTAGGTGCCGTAAGTTCATCATTACGTTGATAATTTCAAGTAGAAACAACATTTGTATTAAATCCGTTTACATTTTGTTTATAAATCCGCTGTGTTATCCAGCGTATCGTGTTCAAATTTTTTTATTTTCTGTTCGCTAATTTTTAATTTGTTCATTTTTTAGAACATTAAGAAATTCATACACTCCAAGTATAATTCGATTTAATTTTTTTAACATATTGATGTATTGTGAATCATAACAGATAAAATTACAATGCACGGTTGAGTTTAATTATTGATAAATGACAAATTACTACGTCATGTATGTTCGGATAGTAAGAACAAAAAAAAAAACCGTATGGCCCAAAGTCAAGTATAAACTGTAACAGGTCATGTCACCAAAGATATTCATTTTGAATTAAAGGCTTTAACTTGTAAATTAATACCCTTAAACGCGTACTGGTCTGACATATTATTTTGCAAGTATGGTAAATAGTATCAAAAGACCATCGAAACCTGAATGGGAACCTGTTGTTCGTAAACACTCAGAAACAGACATTATAACGATTATTGAAAAGAAAAGCGTTGAATATTATTTTTGATTTTTCGATATGGTATGTGTAAGAAAAAATAATAAATACGAACAAACGAATCAATCACGGTTGATGTTACGAAAATCAGTAAGATAGAAAACCAGAGTAAAAAGCTCTACGACGACGACGAAAATGATTTTTCGTAAACTCCGGTACCCACGTTATTACTCACCTTAGAAACCATGTTTTGCTCGGCGGCGGGTGTTCTGTGCAGCGGGTGCAGAGTAGTTTGGTGTCGGAGTCGATGTAACGTCGTTTCTTGTTTCCTGTACCGGGACGCAGCGACTGATGACGGTCATCGCAAACGTCCGGCGGTATTTATACGCATCCAAAAGGGGGGCGCACCCGCGCGAGTGGCGAAAGTAGGGGTTGAAAGGATTGACCGTGGCCAATTAACGGGGAATCGTCAGCCGCGCATCGTTGTTACGTTACGAGTACAACGCGAAGAGTTGCAAAAAACGACCGAATATGTCCGTACGTCAATCGGTTACGCGTCCGCACGGTCCGGTGCTCATCCCAGGACCCGAGGGTCAAACGGTTGCCCGTCCGATGCGCTCGACGGACGTCAGAATGTCGGTCGGATCAAAAGTCAGACGTCAGTCGTCGTTCTGTGCCGCCACCGTTGTCGTAAGCGCGTACGCAATACACATGATCTCGATCGGTCGAACGTGTCGCGCTAGACCGTGAAACATCGTTTCTCAACCGTGTGCTCGCGCCGTAAACGAACTATTACGTCGTAGCGTAGCAGCTCTGTAGTGCCTACGGTTGTCGATTAGAACGTAATCGTAACAATAACAATAATAGTGGCTACAATGCCGCGCACGTGTTCGTGTCCAACAGTCGCAGGGACGGATCTGGGTCGCGGACAGTTCGGGAGTTTTGTCGGTGGGCCGCTTCTTCGAATAATTATTTTAAACATTATTTTACGGCCAATACGATTCCGTGACACTCAAGCACTTAGTTGATGATATTATTATTTGTTCTTACGTGGCTTCTCCGAATCGGCATAACTTTTGGTTTGTTTATACCGTCAACGATCGACAGTCGTGGATAATATCGATAGAATAAAATTGACTAAGTAATGAATGGAATAAAATATGCCGGCGGTTCCCAACCGTTTTAGCAGTGCGGACCACCAATTTCGTAGAAGATATTTGAGCCCTACCAATAGTTATTTATGTATAATGTGCACATGTGTTAGTTATTACAATTTATTTATTAAAAAACAATTGTTTATGAAAAAAAAAAAAACTTCATTGAACTAGGTTCTTCAAGAGCTAAACAATTTAATGTAATTTTGGATTGTCCCCCACGAAAGAATCAATATCTGGATTAAAATGAAAAGTTTTAGCCTTAAATCGTTCAAAATTCAATTTATTCCATCATTTATTTTTTAAAAAAAATTAAGTAGAAAAATCTCGTTCACACAGCGAAATACTATGATTTTCTATAAACACTTTTCTAGGAAAATAACTCAATGATTATTGAACATTCTACAAGTGTATTTTTTTTTATTCAAGAAACATTTTTATGAAAATAATAAAATAAATAAATAAAATGACATTTTATTATTATTACTATTTTAAATTAAGATGAAGAATTAAAAATCAAAATTATTTTTATTACTTTGCTTTGCTTTTTCTATATTTATAATTTTATAAAATATAAGTGCATATTTTTAGAGCATATTTGTACTTTTTTAAGCGCATAAGTGCATGTATATTTAGTACTTTTTAAATGCATTAAGTTCCGAGCCCTACTTATGACCAAATCGTTGGTCCCCTGTTAATTCTTAACCTGGCAAAAAAAGTTCCCGGCCTGAAATATTAACCCAGTCCATCCCTATTTATATAAATAATGTTAATATAATATGGTTCACGGCCCAGTATCACCTGCTAACGGTCCACTTATGGTCTGCGGCCCATGGGTTGAAAACTACTGAGTTATGCAAATATGCAATCACTCGATCAATACGAAAAAGAAAAATATTTGTTATAATTTATGTTAAATTTCTAATTTTTTTTAATACATTTTTTAACATAATTGATACTTAATATCAAATATTACAAATTTTGTAATACTCTAACAAACATTATTGCCCAACATTGTTATTATAAATTTAATTGCCATACCAATTATAAAAATATAAAAGGAATACCGTAATGTTTAACTGTTATGAAATGATTTTTCAACTTCACCTCTCCGTAATAACATGAGCAAGATCTTCACCTGAGCCCGTATTTCGGAAAGAAAATAGTGTTTAATTAACACTGTTACTTAAGTAATAATTTTTACATTTAATTCAAAAATAGTATACAGTGTACCTTCTATTGTCCGCGGTCTTACGCGGAACGTTTCATATACAAATTTACATATAAAAAGAAAAACGTTTCTATACGTAATAAATATATACATCATTACGATTAGGTTCGTTGTTAAAAACAACAACTTGTTAAATTTTGTCGAAAACTAAAAATAGTATAAATATTAAATGTCATTATATATGATTTTTTTTTTAATAAAAATAAAAGGTGTAATTGTTTGATTTTTCTTAAATATTATATATAGTCACAAGATTTAATTTTCGTTTCAATTTGAATTTAACTGTTAGGTTCCGGTCGGGAGTAGTTTCGAACTAAACTACTGTCCAGTATTGATCTATAAAATGCAATATATAATATGCAATTATAACAGTTTCGGATTCTCACGGAAGTGTGTAATACGTGAATAATTGCTAATTTTCTAATTTCTTTCGCAAAAGCCGAGGACCGATGCGGGATTTTCTGTTATGTCGTTCGTAAAACGTGAAACGTTCAATCGACTTTTTCCCGACAAGACATTTATCCGACACAAACGGTCACGGTTGCTATGCGCGTGCCAAACATTCGGTACGCTACGTCCGGCGATTTGTAATAGCCCGCGGATGAGAGCTGTATGACGGGAACGCGCTCGCGACCACAGCCCTACTGAACGGATTCGCGGCTCGCAGTGGTCGTGTAAAACAGACGGGGTTATAGTAAGGTGACCATGACGTACAAGACGTTCGTGTCGTCCCGCAGCCAGGTGACCGCAGCGCTGATGATCGGCGTCTACCTGACCATAGCCAGCCGAAGCCACTTCAACCAAATGTTGGTGGACGCTACTGGCGGCCGGCACCAAGTGTACTCCGCGATGAACGTCGTATACCAGGTGGCGTACGCGGCCATCCAAGTGCCCGCGTCCATGTGCGCGGACCACATGGACCCGGTGCCCGCGCTGGCTATCGTACCACTCATGTTGGCCCTCACGTCGGCGGTCGCACCGTTCGTGCTCTGGTACGTCGACTGGACGGCGTCCGCGCCGTTGCCCATCAGCTCCATCGTGGCCATCGGCGCGCTGTTCGCCGTCAACGGTGCATCGCTGGGCGCCTGGTGGCCGTTCATGAACGTCATGGTGTCCAACTGGGCGCCGCCCGACAGGCTGGCCGTCATGTACGGCACTATCAACACCGGGCTGCCCGGTGGCATAGCGCTGGGCAACGCGGTCTGCGGCTTCGCCTACAGCGTGCACGAAACCACTTTCCGTTACAGCTTCTTCGTCGTCAGCGTCAGTACCTATCATGTTATTATAAAATACACCCTGCGCCCGTCACCGCGCGTACCAGTCACAATACCGCCGACGGATTCCACGGTACCTCGTGGCATATTTACCGTTTCAGGTTCCCGATCGCCATGTCCAGTGTCGTAGCAACCAAACACTGCTCCCGGGACAAAACTTCGAAATGCGCCCTAATGTATTTTTAATTTAAAAATATTATACTTATTAGATATTATTTTCAATGATTGTTTTATTAATGTGAAGGTTAGGTTAGGTTGAAGATTTTGTAAACAAAATAGACGACGTTGACCGTTGTAATTTTTATCATAATACATAAAATGTAAGATTTTCGTTTTTACGTTCTCCCAGGAATTCCGCCGGAGCATAGGCACTTCTCGCCAACCCCCTTGCTACGACCCTGGTCCGAGCTCTCTCTCTCTCTTCGTCTTATCGTAAATTTCCTTCTAAATTTTCCCGCACCTGCATGTTCAATCATTCATAATGATGCGCGATCCGTTTATCTTCACACTCGATCATCGTTAATTGCTTCTGGTTAGGTGTAATAGTTGTTATGATTATGTTCAAATTTCCAGGCACAGATTATCATATCCTAATAAGAAATTCATGCCGCTGTTATTATGTCGTACCTAATGTTATGTATGTATGTATTTATATATTATATAGCTGTTGAGCTAAATAGATCATATACTATTATAGATAAGAAGCGTTTAAACAATTTGCAGTAACTTCTATACCGTATTACACTACCCATCCGTACAACATGTGAAACGGACTTTTGAACGAATTTCCCGTCCATGTCGTCCAGAGCCTAGGTTTCTTCGGGCAGACATTTGTCACAATTCCAGATTACAATTGATAATCGATATATTTTTTTTTTATATTAATTTTTTTTTCTACTGCCTTATTACGATTTGAACCCGTGGGTATCGACCGCTTCGTGTAAGAGGCACCCGTTCAACAGAACGTGGCGGATCGGCCTACTATTAACACTTACTAATCTGTTCGGAACACCGTTTTAGTTACTCACTCACGAAAGGCGTAACATTCACGTGCTATTTATGCCGTGAACGTCTACGAGTAAAGATTTCGCTTTAATATTTAAAAAATAATGTTTCTGTAACCACTTCTCAACCTTATCTGTGTTTCTCGTTTAGGTAACATGTTATGACGGTAACACGTTGTTTCTATCGATTATATTAATTTGCCCACATTTCCCGAGTACCTATTCCCAAATGGATCACAATATTACCTTACTGTTCAGTTTTTCGATAACGGCCCTACAGATCGTCGGTTTAGCGTGGGTCTGAACGGCTTTCTCCGGTGAAAACGAAAAAACGGTTTTAGTACGTAAGGGATGTTTTTACAAAACTCTGCAGTCCCTGATAAAACTTGATTCGTAGACGATTGCCGACTATACAAATAAGTCGTCCGTAGGCGGGGAGTATTGTACCCAACACACCCTCCAACGCTGGTCCTGTTAGGGACCTAACACTGCTATCGTTGAGTTCCCTGTTGTGCAGACGGTATGACCGGACGGGGGTGTCAATACCTGGTTATAAATTCGGACACCGATGTCGACTCAGATGTTAGGGATTTTTACGCCCGGGAAAAATGTTAAAATTACGCCCTATCATAAACCAATAATCAAATACTCTTCTCGAGAATTTTTTTCTAATAATTAATATACAATCATACTTATTGAGTTTTAACTTAATAACAGTATTTAACAAAGTTAAAAATATCAAATTAGTTGTTAATAATTACAAAAATTACACCCTCGAAAATGTTACCCCCGGGGATGAATCCCCATTTTCCACCCCCTAGTTCCGCCCTTGTGTCGACCCGACGACACAGCGCATGTGTGTTGTACGATGGTATGATCGGTTGCAGGCGGTCTGCGCACTGTGGAGTGCCGTGTGGTGGCACGCGTTCTACCGTTTTCCGGCAGACGACCCGGGCGTGCGGCCGGACGAGCTCGAACACCTAACCGCGGCCATACGGCCCAAGATCAAGTTGCCCGTGCCGTGGCGGAGCTTAGCCACCTCAGTGCCCGTGTGGTGCGTCGCAGTGGCCAACTACGGGTCCACCGTGTTCTACACGGTGCTCATCATGTACATGCCCGTTTACCTAAAGGAAACGTTGAAGGTGGCCATCGGGCGCAACGGGTTCTTGTCCACTTTACCGTCGCTGGGCCAGTTGGCCATGTTGTGGTGGTCCGGATGGTTAGCGTCCGCGGTGCACACTAGACAGTGGACGGGCGTGACGAACATTCGAAAGGTATGTTACGCGGGAGCGAGTGTGACGCGGAGCGTGGCCGCGCACAACTACCCCGACCGCACCGCGTACACCCTGTACTGATTATTTAGATTTAAGAAATGCGACAAAATAAATTTTTTATGTATACCGGTTTCCAGGCTGTGCGGCGTGCCGTACGGGTCGTCGTTGGTGCATGCGTGACATGCTAAATATAATATTGTTGTTTGGTTAATCAGTTTTTTTATTACACGCCAACGGATTTCTCTAGAAATCGCACTCGACAGACGATCCACACATTCCACGTTTTGTTCTATGAGATTTCCGTGAGATTAAGATAAGATAAGATATTTTTCAATGAAAATTTTAAGCGCAAGACTCTGGACAAATGACTCGTTTGGCCTCCCCTTGACGCCGGTCCTGCGTGTGCAACGCGCGCTCTCCTCGATGCGGCGCAACCGATTCGCTTTTCCGTTCCAGGCGCTGACGGCCGTCGGCATGGTGGTGCCCGCGCTCGTGCTCCTGACGGCTGTGGCGGTGTTCGCCGACCGGTACGTGTTCTACGGCTCGCTGGTGCTGGCGTACGCGCTGTCCGGCGCCGTGTTCTCCGGGTTCCGGGTCAGCCAGATGGAGATGGCTCCGAATTTCGTGGCCGCGATCACGGCCGTTTGCGACGTGGTCGGCAGCCTGGCCATGAACTCCACCCACGTGGCGTTCATAGTCGCGTTCGGCGACACCGCGGACCAGGCCACGTGGAACGACATCTGCTTGGGCCTGTCCGCGGCGCTGGTCGCGTGCGCGTGCCCGTTCCTGTTGGCCGGCAGCAGCGACGTGCAGCCGTGGAACGACGGGCCGCAGTCGTCCAGCCCGTAGCCGGCCGCGCGCGAGCACGTTCGCTCCCGGACAGCGGCACTCGACGTCCCGTTGTTTCGCGTCAGGTCCCGTCACGCGTTCTCAGACGGCCGATCGGCGCGCGCGCGCGCGTTCCAGCGAATCGTCTTCGTTGCGACGGACCACACTAGTCGTCGACGGTGTATTACTGTTGACCGGGTCGACGCGTTCGACGTTTTACTCTCTAAATATATTATGTTTACGTAGTTACATAGGTACACCCGTACAATTGTTTTATTCGTCTTATCGGTAGAGTCGCGTGTCCGTTTCACATTTTCAAGTGTACAACGCGTTCTTTGTGGACAATCGTAAATCGTCGGCACCGGTATCTAATAAGACCCGTCGCGATCGCCACCACAAATCGTGAACTAAAATATGAATCAACGTTCCGTTCTCTACGGTTTCGGAATGCGGTACGATTTACGGGAAACAAATAAATAGGTTTTCCGTTTTTTCGCTGAAACACACTCTTACACGGACGTTTAACTGTCGACAATTGTTTAATTCCTAAGGAAAATACGTGATTTATTTATTTTACGATAATGTCATGTTGAGGAGACGAAACGAACTCGAATCAAAGCGTTATTTTCTAATTTCTGGAAGGTATATAGGTTTAATAGGTGTAGATTATACATAAAATATTATAATTATTATTTTATATTAAATGCCTTGTCAAACAGAACGCGTTAGTATCGTCGCGTTCTTAACGCTATCGCGGACGTTATCCACGTCGCACAGAAACCAAAAAGCGTCGCATGTTCTATGGTTCTTAATAGTCGATATTGTTCGTTATTTTTATTATATTTTCTCGTATTGTTCGTAAGTTCTCGAGGTGTGTGGTTTATATTGAAAATACGTCCGCTAGTTCAGACGAAGAAGAACTTTTACTTTCATGCGCATTAACCGAAGGTCAACAAAAGAGGTAGCGAATTATTTATTATTAATATTTATTTATACTCGTATTTATGTATTATAGGTATTCCTTCTTTCGCCATTATCTGAACGCCAAAAATAACGCACTGTCGCGCGTGATTTTGTGATTTTGTACAACGTCGCGTTCTATCGCGCCGGCTGGTTTAAGAGGATGGCTAAGGGGGCATTGACCCCCACCCCTTGGGGCTAAGCTAAGCTAATTTTACAAAGCAAAGTATTATTATATATTAATAATTATAATAAAATATCGTCAATGGATGGTCATTGATGAATATAGTACCTATTTTATATATTTTTTTTATAAATAAATAGCTTACTTTTGTTGTTAATTATATGTATTTATCAGTGGCGTACGGTGGTAAAACATTATGGGCAAGCGCTAAAATAAGCATATCTACTTACCTAAAATCAGGGGTGTATTTAAACTAACTTCTAGGGGGGGGGGGGGGAATCAATTTTTTTTCTTTAATTCAGGCTCAAAATTTACAAGTAAAATTTTTGGTAACATTTAAATCAGATGAATCCTTAATATTTGTGGTTTTTAGATTCTGATTTGGGTTTTTCGATAAGAATTAATAAGAATGAAAGCGTCCATCGATGGCCGGTTCTGCCGACTACCATGGAATATGCCATAGTCAAGAACGCGCTGATATAATGTGACGGTGGTGGTGGCTAATCAAATCCAGTCAGAAGTGTTTTGCCGAGCGCTTTCGAGGACCATGTAAAATCGTCGTAACCTCCCCCCCCCCCCCATCTACCACACCCAGTCGTTCTAATACTACAACATAGGTCGAGTCTGGAAAAACTGAGAGCTTACTTATGTATATTAAGTTGCCTATACAATAAAATATTTTCTTAATTTTTTTTTACAAATTATATTATTGTTTGTAATTATTGTATTTGTAAATTCTTCTGATTAAATCATTAGCAATGACATTTTATATTATTAAAAATAACCAATTAGTACTCTTTTTTTCCCTTTCTTTTTACTTTAATCTGAACATGCACCGCTTACCTCGCTTGCCCTGACTGCACGTCACTGGTATTTACCTATATTTTAAAATGCTTTCAGATTAAAATTGATACCAATATTGTAACTATTTAAACTTTGACATCATTGTGAAAAAAATGACTTACTTATGAGGGACTCAAAAACATATTCTATAATTTAAAATCTTATATAGATTTAAAAAACCAACTAACTAAATTCTTAAATCTTTATTAGCCCCTCCCTTGGTTAGTGATAAAACCCGCCTCTGTTTTATCGTCGCGTTAATCACGTCGACAACATATATTTGACATTCAATATGACTTGGAATTGAATACAACGCGACGGTAATAACGTTTTCACTCGCGTTAATAACGCGTTTTGTTTAACAGAGCCTTAAATATATATATTAAATTACTTATGGATAAAACTTTACCACGGGATAACGATTTCTGGGAATCATAGATCTTACTACAGTAGAACTCCGATTGTACAGAATAATTATTCTCAACGGTGTACCGGGATAACCAAATATTCGGATAATAAGCTCCAGAATGAGACGACCCGTACTCGCCTTCAGTCAAACCATCGTCAGTTAATTTTCCTCTCATTCAGTATCACCCTTTCCACCTAATTTATGAGCTACTTTATCATTTAAAAGTATGTGGTAAGTATCCTAGAGATGATTTTTGTCCACAAGCAACCACTCATTTGTATTATCTTCATCACTGTTCTCTAATACGTGGACTTGTACACTAACACAATACAATTTACGATTAACGAGTAGTTTAAAGAAATAAGACTGACTTACAATTTTCAACATGCCGTTATATTTGATAGACAATCATCATGGGCGTAGCTTTGTGTATTATTATCTATGAGGGCTATTATATTATAGGATCAGAAAAATGTATTCCAAAAATTTCTTATCTTTAGTTTGAATTAAAGCGAAAGAGAACATTTCCAAGAAAAAAAATGTATAGGTGTCTCATTCTTTACCTAACGTTTTATTTTAAAATACATAAAAAAAAAAAAAAAAAAAAAAAACAATTAATTTTGAGTTATTAAATTAAACTAAGACGTCGGTGTTTTTCTACAAAAATATTTAATATATTTTCCGATTCTATTGCATATGATAAATCTCTTTCAATATGAAGAATTGATAAGTTTGTGAACCTAACGTTTGCCATGGTATTTCTAGTCCAATTTTTTATTCGTCTCATTACAAAAAATAAACGTTCACATGCGTGTTCTATACAATTATTCGTTATCGTTATAATCAAGGCTCGGAACTTTAGGCATTTGCATATTTGTCTAGAAAGTGCATATTGAAATTCTGATTCGATACAAATTCGATTCATAGTATGTATATTTCAGATATAAAAATTGTTGTTGCATAATTTTGTATAATTTGTTACTTTTTGTACCAATTCGCATATTTTGAGTTTAAGAACATTTATATGCATATTTCATGGATTTAACAAAATTTTTTAAAAAAATGTATAGTTTAGTAATAAAATATTAGATATATGACAACCAAAATTCTAAGTCTTATATCATTTGGCAAAATAAATTAATTCATCAACGGCTATTATTTATATTGCTCCGGCTCTCAATGCATTTAACAATAATATTATAATCTTTATAGTACCGAGAACTCGTAATAGTGACCACCACTGGCCAGTACCTATTTATTTTTATATAAATTTACCACTATATTAATATTTTGTAACATGACAAACAAATTGTATAACCATAGGTAATTCGTAAAAAATTATGTTTAACCATTAGGTTATCAGCTTATACACAATATTATTTCTATTCATTATAATACTGCATACATCTGCATGCAAGCGACTTCATTGTACAGTGTACACTAGTCAGTAGTCAGTTTATTATTATTTAAGCAATTATTTTCCAATTTTTTACTGCATATTATACCGCATATTTTGATGTTTTTAACGCATATGTATGCGCATATTTTAGTACTTTTTAGAGCATAAAGTTTCGAGCCTTGTTTATAATATTATCATCGGACGACGCGACAATGCATGGCCTGACGGGCGTATTCGACTCCGCCAAAAAGATCTTTTTACTCGTAAAAACTTAAGCTATCGATTGCACCGGCTATTTATTGCGCCGAATGTTTTTATATATCGACTCCGCCGAAAATATGTACCGTATGTTCACCAATTTAGAGAACACTGAATTTCTCGGCCGGAAATAAATACACATTTTCAGAAATTGTTGGTTAAAATTGTTAACCCTCTCAGTACGCGCATCCACAATGCAACTTATTGTTTTTTTTTAATAGCAACCGGTATTTTTTATATCAAATTCGGGTGGGCTGTATATTTTTAAGTCTTTTTGATCAATTAACCATGACTCTAAAATCAAAATTGACTAAATGAGATCCATTTAAATTTTAAGATTAACTTAATATGGATATACAATCATTTAATTAAAATTGTTTACACAATTAGTGACTTGCTTACCTTCAATTTTAATATCCCCCCCTAATAAAAAATACTAAAAACGCCTCTGGCTAATATTGATTATAACATACTCCATTTTCAATTGTAAAGTGTCTACTAGGCTACATAAACTATCCTTAGATTCCATTCGATATAATACAAATACAATTTTATAGGTCACAAATACTTTACTTGAAAAACCAATAAACGTTTTAAGAAATATGATTATGTAATGCAAAGAAAAACGTACGATTCACAGTATCATATTGTATTATAATATAATATTTTCATTTATGCGGTCAATAATTGTACTTCATAAAAAATATAAATATTATATAGGTAAATAACGCTTATTTGTAAAAAAAAAAAATTACAATAAAAAATTAACACTAAACTTAACAAAAATATCACACGTAAGTATTAAAGCCAAATGTTATAAATTTACAGTTAAATACAGATCCTACCTATTTCAATTTAAAGGCGAGCGATAAACGGTTTACTCTCACAATGACCATAAGACATTCATAACAATGATAAATATTAATATTATCCCATTGTCGGTCTTAAAATACAGGTTACCATAACTGTAGTAGAAACATAACGTGTCCGAAAATTTGTACAATAATAACCTGTTCGGAATAAAGTATCCGAAAACTATTAATTGTACAATAATTATAGAACACGATGATACAACAATTAATATTCATATTTTAGTTTATAACTGTACTATATTAATACACATAAATTAATCGTGTTTATGTATTAGATTTAGATGGTATACCTACACTTTGTCATTAACAATTATCATACAAAAAGAATCGTATTTTAATAATTGCTTTCCAATTAAATGATAATGCAAGTGTTATTTTTTAAATTATGTTATAGAAAATAAAGTATAACAAATAATATACCACTAATACTTCCCTAACCTCCACCCAACCTACATAACCTCCACGCATAATGAATACTTGAACCTAAAAACGTAAGCTATGAATAATCGAAAAATAATTTAAATAAATCTATTTAAAAATCAAACGACTTATGAAATACGAGTTCGTCTAGTTATAAAAAATTACTTTCCGTCTCATATTTTAAATGTTAAAACCACGTTGTTTGGTTATAGCACTTCGACAACAGCGTCTATGTTCCAACTGATCTTGATAATCAACCACATTATGTATAAAACATATCGATTTTATTGTGCAGCAGAAAAAATATGATTAATATACTATTACATTATGCATTCCTGTTAAATAAACTGTAATCAGATATCATATCTTATGTAGGATATAAGTTATAACCTACATTAAATATGATAAACTTATAACAGTTACTCAGCTCATTCAAGGGGAGGGGAGGAGTTTAAAACCATAAAATAACGCAGAAGTTTCCTCTCAACACTATAAATTAACAATTAATAATTAGAAATATTACATTTAAAATTAATTTAATATTGGTTTATTTAATTATAATTCTGAAAACATAAAATTAAGAATTTTACTACAAGTTGTAAATATTTATATTTATTTTTAAAACAGAAATATTACAAAAAAATATTACAATATTTTAATAATGCAACCTACTTCTTTTTTTTCCGTTGGTAAATCTATTAGGTAAAATATTAATTTATCCTACTCATAATAATAATAAATTTTCATTTGACAATTTAAAGTTTAAACAAATAATTCACAATTCAGAGGAATGAAATAGAATTATATTAAAAAGTAAACACTGCAAGTGAACTTTTCTGATAACAGCCAAGAAAAAAGTATGATGAAGTCAACGAGATATATAAAATATATATATATATATATATATCTGAGATGTCAGCATAAAAGGTTATTAATACATGGATGATTATATTATTATCATTTATAGGCCAAAATAAGATAACAATGGCATATTATATCATTATCATTACCTAACATTTGGAAACGTTGATAAAAAATGACCAATAACTAGTGAATTATGAAAACCATTTCAACAGTTAACAGGTAAAACCACATTATAACCATAGGCAGATATCAGGGGATTTGGGGGGGGGGGGAAGCTTAGACCCCCTAAATATTTTAATAGCATCCCCCAAAATCGAAACTTTGTTAGACATTTTATTTGTTGTTTTTATAATTTATTTATAATTATCTGTTAATTTTTTTTGAAAATCGTAAAATAAGAAATAATGAAAAACTATTTACAATAGCATTAACCAATTACATAGTTTGGCTATTTGCGAAAGAAGTTTCAGTGCAATGAAAAAAATAAAAATTTGGTTAAGGACATTGTTGGTTCAAGATAGATTCAGCAATCCCTCAATACTATATAGGTATTGAAAAATATATATCGAAAAATATAGAAAGCGATGATATTTTGAGTATCTTTGCTAATACAAATAGTTATTTGTCATTAAAATAAATTATTAATTATTTTTAAATATACGTTATTTAGAGTTTTTTTAATACAATTTAAATATATCTATATTTTTAATAGTAATAAGTTTTACTTATGTATGGGAAGGGGTGTGGGGACGAAGCCCCTGCGGGTTATTTTACATTGAATTATTATAACCCCCCCAAAAATTCAACCAAATGTCCGCCTATGATTATAACATTAGCAATCGGCTAAAAAAACTTCTAAAAAAATCAAAAATAAATTAATGATGGAGGGGGGGGGGCGATCGAATGCCAGAAAAAATTATAATACCTACCATAACAATAATATAGCTTTAAATGTAATTATCGATATATTATTTGTAGGTAGATAAAAAATAATTGATAAAAGAAACCACCCATAAATTACTCTAACAAAAATATATAAAATAAAATAAAAATAAAAATTCAAATATAAGCATTTTTTTTAAGTATGAATCAAAAATATATAAATACTTTGAACAATATATTATAAATAATAGTCAGAAATAATAATTCAAACAAATACACTTATTACAAATTTAATCAGATTTCACTATATTATACCCAATATTTGTTAAGAACAAATCAACATTCAATTCTCCCCCATTAAATTATATACAGTAGTGCCTCGATAGTCCGGACGAATTCAGACCGAGCATCGTCCGGATTACCGATTTTTTCCGGATTACCAGAGGTTTCTCAAGATTACCAACTCAAATGACTAAGATTTTATTTTTAATTTCACCATCTTTATATTTATTGCATTTTAAATTATAAGAATAACAAACAACTTAATTTAAAACTAAACTAATGAATTACAAAAAAAAAAAAAAATGTTTATAATATGTAGAATTTAAGTATAATAATCGGTAATTTTTTTCTGAATAGTACTTTTAATTTTCATTTCAAAAGCGAGTTCTCTGAATCGACGTACCAACAAAATATCAGTGCTATCCATGTTCTCATCTTCCGCCCATTGCAATACAGTATTCAGTGCATTCACAGCTTCTGAAGGAGAAACTTTACTTATACTGATTGAGCCACTTTCATCCTCGTCGTCAATATCCTCTTTTGCTGCAATTTGTAGAATTTGATCATCAGTTAAGATTTCATGATTCGCTAAATCTTCGTCTGCGCCACGGCAAGCCCATTCCTGTGCTTGAGAATCAGATATTTTATTCGTACATATTTCCTGTATCTGGTTTATGAGTGTAGAAAGTTGAATGTCATTAATTTCAACAACTTCCGTCGATTTTATTTTCTGTTTGGAAAGGAAGCAAGTTTTTCCACGATTTTTTTTAAGAGCATTGGCGGGACCAATTTCCAACAATATGCAAGACTAAAAACTGCGTCTTTTAAATTTATGGCCTTTAGAGCATCAATAAGGTTTTCACCATGCACCGGATCAGCAAGAACATTGACTAAGAGAGACTTACGATAGTTTAATTTAATATTCTGAATTACATTTTGATCCATCGGTTGAATAAGCGCTGTAGTATTAGGGGGTAAAAACATTGCAAAAATGTTGCCATCATCACTACGTAATTCTTCTGCTGATGGATGTCCAGGGCAATTATCCAACAACAATAAAGCTTTTGGAGGTAAATTTACATTTAAAAGGTGCTCACGAACTACAGGAACAAATTGTTTTTGAAACCAGTCTAAAAATAAAAAAAAGTGGCCCAAGCATTTTTTTTGTCCACGATAGTATACGGGAAGGTTAACTGATTTAAACGCACGTGGTTTTTGTGCAGTACCAATGACGAGTAAAGGCAATTTATGTGTTCCACTTGCATCAGCACAAGGCATGAATGTTA
The DNA here is from genome assembly GCF_003268045.1 of Sipha flava. Classification (NCBI taxonomy): domain Eukaryota; kingdom Metazoa; phylum Arthropoda; class Insecta; order Hemiptera; family Aphididae; genus Sipha; species Sipha flava. The sequence goes on from NW_020273108.1 coordinate 4,378,777, forward strand.
TTCTAGCTTTAATCATTTTTCTTCCAGGGGCGTTTTTCTCATGACTTGATGTTAATGTATGCTCTGGTAACATTCGCCAGAATAAACCGGATTCATCAGCGTTATAAATTTGTTCTAGGTCCAAATTGTTTTCATTTTTGACTCGCAGTAACTCATTTCGAAATGGTTCGATTGATGCTTCGTCACATGAAAGTTTCTCACCCGTTATTTTAAGGCGCCTAATACCATGACGATGTTTAAATTTGTCTAGCCAATCTCTACTAGCAGTGAAACCATCTTCCTGCTTTGTTATTTTACGGTGAAATAAACGTGCTTTTTCGCAAATTATTTCACCACTTATCGGAATATGTCGTCTCTGCTGTTGCATAAACCATATAAATAAAGCACTTTTGAGAATAAGATTTTCCGGTTCTTTTAAAGTTTTACGTGTGCCTGGACCACGTTCAGTTGTGCTGACAAACTTCATAATTTTCTCTTTATTTTTTTTTATGTCACCAACAGTCGATTTACCTATTCCGTATTTCTCAGCAATCATACCATAGTTCTGGCCATTTTCCATTAGCTTAATTATTTCAATTTTTTGATCTAAAGTCAAAGTTACGTGTTTACGAGGAGCCATTGAACAAACAAGAATAATAACCCCTCGACAAGAAAGAAGTAAACGAACTGATCATCGGGCATCGATTTATTACCTACATATGTACATATTAGTCTTTACTAGGAACAGTAGATAATAAAAATGACGAAATTGTATTTGTCGATAACAATATCTTATGCATAGATTAATTGGGTTCCGGGAATTCTCGTAAAATCTATTTACGAACAAATGGAATTTTGCCGTCCGGATTACCGCGTTCACCGGATTATCGGGGGTCCGGACTATCCAGGCTCCACTGTATGTCTTTTAGGTTGTCGCTTATAAGTTGATTGCCCAATATTACTCAATGTTAATTTCATTTTATTACCACTTCGTTTATCATATATTTCAATAATTTCCAAATTGATGGATTATTATGCCCAACTAAATAACTAATTAACCTATTATTCTACTTTTCACACACGTTATTGGTTTTACTACTATTTAGTAAAGTAATTTGGTGTACATTTCACATTGGAGACGGGAATTGAGGAAGTCAACGAAACCGAATACTTAAATCATCATCAGTTCCTATTCTACTAGTTATTTGATAGACGCGTATAATCATTTGTTCAGATTAGTACGGTATACACAACCCATACCTATTAGATAAAGTAAAAATATTATATTGTAACGTTTATTTCGTAAATTACTCAGGTTGAAATTAACGGGGGGGGGGGGGGGGTCCGGGGACTCTTTTATCGGAGACTTTTTCTGTTTACCGGACTTTCGACACATCGCCTAACATTATACACACCACTATATTATAACATACTTCGAACAGATGCTCTTCAAATTTACCAGTGTTTACCAATATATATATTCATATTTTTATACGAAATACTGTCAGGTTAATAGGTACAGATAATAAATACAAATATAAAATAGATAAAATTGTATCGTGCAATGGTTAAACAGTGGAATAAAATAAAATAACATTTTCAGAGAAGTAATACAATTAAGTTAATAGAATGAAATAATTTTTTTCACTAAATCATCATACTAACAATCAAAATAATAACAGTTGAAAATTATTGAATATATAAAAATGAATCGCAAAATGTGTTGGTAAGCGCATAACTCAACAACGCCTGGACCAATTTGGCCAAATCTTTTTTTCAAATGTTCGTTGAAGTTCAAGGATGGTTTTTACGGCGAGAAAAATTAGAATTATTGCTGGAAAAACCCTAAAAATAGCCCTTTTTGACCCGGTCGATAACTGCACAATTGAAAATGAATTATTAAATAAAACTATTAAAAAACTATTAAAAAACTATAAAAAAAAACTATTTAAAAACTATTCATTTTATTTTTGGTAGTAAATGACGGTTATTGCATAAATATTAAACAAAAAAAGATCCCGCAACAGGTGTCAAAACAAATCAGAATGTTAGTTCGAAAAATTATTATGCATATCGGTTGATGATTAAACGATTAAAGATAATAATAAATAATAAATGATTAAAGATCAAGACAAAATTATTCTACGATATCATGAGCTTCGTCAACAATTCATGGTCGAAATGTATGTAAATACAGAGAGCGAACGATTTTGATACTTGCGATTTAATCAAAAAAAGCTGCGTGCAGAAGATTCTCAAAACAATTGTTAGATATTGGAGATGGGAAAGTTACTACAGATAAAACGGAATGTATAAAATTACCGACCGATTTCTGCACAATCATTTATTCGCAAGATGCTCTCATTGACTAGATATTTTCCAATGTACACAAACAATACATAAATCATGAGTGGCTGGCAGAAAGGGCAATTTTAGTAGTAAAAAATGTGGACGTCAACGAATTGAATCTCAAGATAAACATTTATTACCAGGAGACATGGTGTCATACAAATCTATAGATATAGTTTGCTATGCTACTGAAGCTGTAAATTATCTAACAGAGTTTTTAAACTCATTGGACTTACCAGGCATGCCACCGCATAATTTACAATTGAAGGTTTGTTCTTCGGTTATTTTGCTTCATAATTTGACCTACCACGGTTGTACAACGACACGCGATAAGTTGTTAAAAAATTAATGAAAAATGTTATCGAAGCCATAATTTTAAATGGCAAATTCCGAGGTGAAAATATATTATTACCACGAATCTCTATTATACCCACAGATGTGCCAATACAATTTAAACGCTTTAAATTTCCAATTAGATTGGCATTTGCAATGACTATCAATAAGTTTCAAAGCCAAACAATGTCTGTAGCTTAGATTTGAGCACATCATATTTTTCACACGGATAATTATACGTGGTGTGCTCTCGAGCCATCCAGTTTGTGTTTGCGAAAGATGGGATTACAAAAAATATTGTACACTCTGTTGCATTAAGGGATAGATATTGTTTTTTACTTATATTGTCATAATTAGCGATATATATTATTTCAATGGATCAATTTTAATAAATTATTAAAAAAATAAATGTTTGATGTTTTTTCATTTTTATATTTCGCTACCATTCATAGCACGCCATATATCTTCCTTACATCCTTATACTTACCCACATTCTTACATGCCTATATTTAATTAGTTATTTTTTTCTAGCAAAATATTCTCTAGAAATAATTTATATGACAAAACAACGTTTGTCGGGTCAGCTAGTTGAATATATAGCCAACCAACCTTAATAAACAATAATAAGTTACAGCATTTATACTTGGATGACCTAAGACCTAAGTGTGAAGTTACCAAAAATCATAATTGTATAATCAGGGCTCGAAATGGACCGGAACGCACCGGAACGCAGTTCCGGTTCAAGACAAAAAAATTTTTAGCGTTCCAGTTCGTAAAAAAAAAACCGTTTATCGTTCCGGTTCAAACAAATTTTTACTGTACCTACCATATTTCTGTAAAATTTAAACATTTTGCAGAATTGTGCATTGTAAAATATTTAATAAACGACAAACGACCGCAACGCATTAGTAAATTTATTGCTTATCTTTAGATAATCGTTGTCCGCCGATAGTGTAGTTATTGTCTATATTCACACGATACGCACCTATGTGTATTTTTAACGTACGATAAGAAATACTATGGAACGGCACCATACGACGGTTTGACATCCCCACGTGCCTGCAGTTTTGTACATACGTTCCCGCAAGTTAGCCGGAAATTCTTTATCAAACGTAAAAGTTTTGATTTTTCTGAGTGGCAGCAAAACATGTGATCATATTGATACCCGTATGTTTTGATTAGCTTTTAGTATCATTTAAGCTGCAGTAATACATGTATTATATTTTGCTTATCATTAATTACATTAGTTTATAGCATATATTATTCCGTGCGAAAAATATGAGTTCTTCTATACTAAATTGGGTAAATAAACGTTCTAAGTCCAATGATGAATGTGATAATTCGACAAATAAAAAACTGTGCGTTGAAAGTGAACATACATCATCTAATAAAGAATCAAATAAAAATATGGAACTTCACGAAACTAGTGATTTGCCCGAATGTTGGAATAAAGGTCAGCACGAACATTTCATGACTGTAAATGAGTGGCTAGTAGTTAAAAATAAAGCATTAGGTTGTTTGATTTGTAAAAATATAACAAATTTAGGATTATCTGTTGTTGATAAAACTCTTCGCTTTTCCAAACCTTAGCAAGACTGTTCTATAATTTCGAATGGAAAGTCAAATGTCTAGTTTGAGAAAAAAAATATTTGAACACAAAAAATATGACGCTCATCTTAGAGCAGTAGAATTACATGAACAATCAAAAGAAAAACAAATAGAAAAAAGTTTCGAAAATGCATTGAAATCAAAGTTCTCTACTACTGAAAAAGTTTTTATAACTGTTTATAAAATTGTAAAAACTCAAAGGCCTTTTGTTGATTTACCAAATGAAATAGATTTACAAGTTTTAAATGGTATAAATATGGGAAACATTTTACATTCCGATAAAACGTGTGCGGATATAGCACTCCACATTGCATCAGAGATGAAAAAAATTATTTGCCAAAATATAATTTTAACTAAAACAAATATATCTATTTTAATCGACGAATCAACTACTCTTAGTAAATTAACAACATTAGTAGTTGTTGTTCGTGCATTTATTGAAGATTTTCCCGGTGAACCTTATACTTTTAATCTTGACTTAATTGAACTCCCTAATACCTCTGCTGAAACTATTACTAAATCATTACTTGATTGTTTGGGTGGACACGGATTTGATCAAATTTTTTTAAATGAATGTTTTATTGCTTTTGCATGTGACGGAGCTTCTGTTATGATCGGAAAAGATTCGGGAGTAGCCACGCGACTTAAAATTCAATTTCCTAAATTAATTATTTGGCATTGTTCAAATCACCGTTTGGAATTGGCATTAGGTGATGTTATTAGCGAAGTTTGTGGTATAAACTATTTTAAAATATTTATTGATAAACTTTATACTATATTCCATCAGTCACCTAAAAACCAAAACGAGTTAAAAAAAGCTGCTAGTTCATTAGAAGTACAAATTTTGAAAATTGGTAGAATTTTGTCAGTTCGATGGGTAGCATCAAGCAAACGGACAGTTAATGCAGTCATAAATAATTTTTCTACTTTGTGTGAACATTTCAACTTGGCGTCAATGGACTCTACCAGAGACTCTAAAGAAAGAAGTAAATACTGTGGATTGTTTAAAATGATAACAAATATAGAATTTGTTAGTAATTTAAATACCATGTCTGATGCTTTAGACGAATTAGGAGATTTATCAGAATATTTACAAAAATGTAGTATTACATTAGTAGACGCTGATAAATCTATAAGAACAACAATACGTGTATTAGATTCTATGGCAACCGATCCAGGTCCAAAATTAACTAACGCATTAAAAGAAATAAAGAACGAAATGTCGTATAAAAATGTAATATTACATAGTGGCAATGTTCCTAAAATAAATTCTGCACAATTTTAAAAAAGCCTAGCTAATAATTTAAAATCTCGAATGATGACTTCCAGTTTATCAAATGTCAGTCGTAATGAAAAACATCGCCAAGACAATGAAAAAACGTTTAAAAACTTACTTGATAATATTGAAAAATTGAATCCAAAAAATTGGCCTCTTTCGAATGATGGCCAAATAGAAAACATACAATTTGGTGACTGTAATATTCGTAATTTATGTCAACAATTTCAAATTGATGAAAAGAGCACTATTCAAAGTTTTAGAATTTATAAAATGGACTTGGGCAAAAAGGAAATTCCAGAAGATTTGAAACCCCTTTATAAATCAATTGCAACGATTCCAGTATCGACTAGCGAAAGTGAACGAAATTTTAGTTCTATGAACGAAATCATGTCACCACTAAGAACTTCATTAAATATAAAAACTGTTGCTGCTCTTTTATTTATTAATTGTGTTGGACCACCTCTAACGAAATTCGAACCAGAAAAATACGTTCGATCTTGGTTATTGAATGGTCGACATTCAGCTGATAATACCGCAAGTCGTAAAAGAAACCAAAAGTGTGATAAGACATATGAATCATTGTGGAAGTTATTGTAAAAAAAATTGTATTGATGCTGTACTTTTTGAGTTATAAATATAAAATTTAAATAAAAATAAGTTTATAAATTATAAGTAATTCTTTAAACATTTTATATTCATATTTTTATTTTATATAATATATACATACATATTCGTAAGTAAGTAAAAGAAGATAAAAATATATTTAAATTTTTAAAAGGGCTGAAATTTTAAAGTGAGTTTCATAAAATAGTAGATAAAACTTATATATTATTAAAAAAGGGTTAGTATTTGAGGAAGAAGAAATTTTAATTTTAGTTGGGTGAAGCCTCCAATTCTATGATATGTACTCAAAAAAAAAGCGTTCCGGTTCAGAAAATTTTCCATTTCGAGCACTGTGTATAATAAATCAATATATTCCACTCCAATGTATAAACTTAACGGAGTAATATAATAAAAATATTAATACACACACACACACCCATACATATGTTATATCGATAAACATATTTGTATTTAAATTCATCTAAAGTAACATAAAAGTGAAACTAAAAAAAAAACTAATTTGATTTAAATAATATCTAAATTAAAAATTAAATTTCTGTAATTTGATATTAATAAATATAGGTACAACTAGTTTGGAATTATGAATCAATATTTATTTGATTTTATACAGGACTGTACATTTATTTTAATTAATCATTGTAGAATATTCAGTAATAGCAATGTGAATTTCGCCCCAATAGCTGAAAATTGTTAAATCAAATCCATATTTTCAATTACTACAGACATTAAACACAAATAATTGCCTTTTTTAATATATTGTTAACACTATTTTAATGAAGTAACATTTAAAGTCAATAGTACAAAATATAAGCGTTCTCCATTATTAAAAGTTATGAAAAGATTTAAAAAAAATACAAATATTTATATAATAATACAATTACTAGTAAAAAATAATCTCTTACTTTATAATAGGTTTTCTATTGTTAATATAATTTTTTACAACATCAAGTTTTAATTAAAATGTTTGGCAATTTTTTTTATTTTTGTGTACAAATATATGAATACATAGATGCATACACATGTCACAAATACACAATATGTATTTGTTTAGAGTTAAGACAAAATAATGATATAATGATAAGTTACTTTAATGATACATTAAAAAATAAATAAAATAAATAAATTACAAGAAAAAATACATTCCAAGCAGCTTAACAACACAGTCTAAGGACTAAATCAAATAAAAAGTAGCAGCCAAAAATAGTTCATCAAATTATAAAAATAAATATAAGACAGCATTTTAAAATTATTGCCAAATTAACTCACTATTCAATACAGAAGATTAATATTGATTGTTTCACAGCAATCAAAGCTAAGTCCTACTTTATATAGGTAATAAATATTGTTTGTTTCAATGTAAAAAAAAAAAATGCAAACAGATTATGTATAATAGAAAAATCCCTTTTTCTTGTCTACATGAACTAATGAAACCAATTTCTTAAAAATATTGTAGATATTTTTACATTGAAAAATCCAATGCAACAGAGGTCACTTACTACCTTACACTCTATTACCTTGTATCCCTATAAAATATTTGTCTTAGATCAATATCTATCAAAATGTGTCTAAAATATTGTATATAACATACAAGTAATCATTAACTAGTAAAATATTTTATAAAAAAAGAAAGAACATCTAGAATCTTGGTAGCTACTTAAAAATATTGTTTTCTTATATATAAAGACTCACATTGTATTACATTATTTTTAATGATAAATTAGTACAGGGATAACAAAACGTATTACAGGTATGGTTTACACTTGAAAAATGTATTATTTTGGAGACTCAAATAATTAAAGGTAAGAGGGAGATTATTTTCTTAACCAACAACAATTTGTGGTTAATTAAACAATATAATCAATAATACAGTAAGAAAACTATGAAAACGCAAGTATTAATTATAAACTCCAATTTATCATTAATTTAACAACCTCAAACCAATAATTCATCTATTCTGATAAACTCAAACTAATATGGCTAATAAAATAGCTACAAACTCTAATTTAATCAGAAAATAGATTGAGTAAAAAAATTGAATTAATTTTACCTCCATGTTCATAAATTTGCATAAAATTTTAGTATTAACATTAATAACTAATATTAAAACCAATCATAAATGTAATTAAATAACAATAAAAGTGATTTAAAACATTTTGAATTACTCTAGGTTATACATTGTATTTATACATAATCATTTCCCACCGATATAATATAAAATACATTCCACACTTCACTCAGAATCTAAAAAAAATAGTAGTTTTAAATATCTATGGTTCCTAATTAAAATGTTAGCTCAAGCTTAACCAGAATCTTACATCTATTTATATATTATATACAAACATAAATTAATGTAGTACATTAATATAACATACAGCTTAAAATGAGTAAATAAAAAGCAAAAAAATAAAAGAAATACTCATGAAACATAATCAAAATTAAAACAATGATTATTTTATATGTTAAATCACTGCTCGAGTTTTAATCTTCCCATTTCACTGGTTAATACTATTATTGACTTATTGACGATAATCACTAAAGAAAATACTTATAAAAATTAGATCCTGAATATTTATAGAACATTGGTACTTCTATTAATTTTTAATGTAACTTTTAATATTGTATTTCAATACCTAAACTGTAACACTCATGGAATGATATATAATTTATACGGTATGATTAAAGAAATTTGTTTTATAAATTAAAATTTTGAAGCAAGTGAAAACATCAAAATCAATATGATTCGGTGGTTTAAACTACTTGTAACACTTTTTATTATCATGTGAATTTTTTTCAACAAAATATAGATGTAGAAAATACAAAATTGAATTATAAAAATATATACTTAAAAAAAAAAACCAAACAACCTGCAAAAACATATTAAAAACTAATATAGTTAATATTTGAGGTTACAACTCGCAACAAAGCAAACACCTGATTTACTAGTTTAATCACTTTAAACTTAACATCACTTAATCAAAGTTTACTACGTACATACTAAACACCATTATCAAAACAAATGTCTTATAATTTGAGAAAGCTCGTAAATTATACCTAAAATATTAAAAATAAAAATTGATATAGTTTTCTTTTATGAATTTTTATTATTAGATTTTAATAGTACTGGATCTAATAAATTACTCATTAAAAAGGTGCAATTTAAATATGTATAAATTTATATTACATAATATTTTATAAGGTAACAAACTTCATCATGAAATATACATAATTGTAGTTTAATTACCTTAACAACATAGAAAAAATTATGACAAATAATAATATGCTAATCACTTCCACATAGTTAGTATGTCACATTTCTGATACAATTTAGGAACAATCCCTAAATTTGGAATTTTTAAATATCCTAAAACATATAAAATATAAATAAATTAATAAAATCAGTAGTAAAACAGGAGAATTCCAAGTCTATGACTGCTGAAATATGATTTAATTAAAATAATAGTAAAGGAAATAGAACATTAAAAATGTACAAGTGAATATCTATTAAAAGTCAATTCAGTATTGAAATATAGTTTTATCTTGAAACTGACTTAACTAAAACTTACCGAACTTGATTAAAAAGAATATATATATTATATATATAGTTAATGTTTTTTAAAACTCAAAATATAAAAGAAAAAAAACATATTGTAGCAGTCTTAGAAATTATAATCATATATATTCCAAATTTAATTATAATTACAATTCACTTAGACATCAGATTCATAATCATCACTATCTATATTAGAATCTGAAGTATTGACATAAGACTGGTCAATTTTTCTTCTTTTCTTGCGTACTGATAAATAACTATCAGATTCAGAATCACTAGAGGATTCATCCGTACTAAAATCTATAGTTTTCATTATGCAATCAACTGTTTCTTCACAATTAATTTCATTTAAACCAATATTTTCACTATCTTCTATTATAAAATGATCATCATCAATGTTATAATTAACATTGATATAGTCCTCATCATCGTCGTCAGTATTATTTTCATCATCGTCATCAATATTATTTTTATCATCTTCATCATTCTTCTTTTCTGATAATCCGCCATTAGTTGAAAATGCATAGTGATAGAACTAAATACAGATGAAACAAAAATATTAAAAACCTAGATAATTTATGTTATATTATTATATATTGAACTTACATTCATATTTGATTTAAGATTTTCTTGAAATTCTATAGTGTCACAATAAATTATAGAACCTGTATTATTTACCATAGCGTTATTCTGTGACATAATCAAAAAATATCTCTGTAAATCTCCTATTGATTGAATTAAACCAATATTTATTTTGTTTCTGATAGATTTTAAATTGAGTGGCCTGTTACATAAGTAATAATAAAATATAATAATACAATCAAAATAAAATTACACATTGCTTACCGTTTAATAACCATTTGTTCTTCTAAATATAATTCCTTGGCCTGGTTTTTACATGATGAAATGTACAAACTCTTCTTCTGTATGTCTGTCATAATGGCCCTTAGAACGCTCTTTTTTAATAATGTGTTTGCAAAACGTTTGATACTAAAATATATTTTGAATTAATATAGGTATACACTATAGCACTTATATACTTATATATTAAAGCAAATAAAAGTTAAACAAATCTTTAATACTAATTATACAAATATGTTAGAGAGTGCGCCGTTTTTAGCATGGGGATAAACAAAAATATCAAAAAAATGTTAAATTTTTTTAATATGCATTACATATTAAATAAAAATGTTATAATTTCTTTAGTTTCAATGAAAAAGAATAGATAGTCAAAAAAAAAAAAAACACTAGTGAGCCAGGATATTTTTTTCAAATATAACTTTTTTTTTTTGCGACATATATTGATGAGTGTGAATGAAAAAAATTAAGCAGTTAATAATAAAACTAAATTGTAAATATTTTTATGAGATCACTGTTGATAAATTTATATTAATTTACTTAATAATGTTTATATGCTATTATTAACGTTTTACCAATTAGCAGATTTATATGAAAATTTGCATATAATAGATGAAAAATAAAAACAATGGTAAAACAAATTTTTATACAGTAAAAAAATAATAACTAGGGCTGGAATTACAATGCTCTAAAAAATAAGGAAAAAAGTTCTAAAAAATATGCAAAAATGCTTAAAAATCGTATAAAAAGCATCAAAAATATATTTAATATAGTTTAAAAATAGTATTATAAAAATCATGTCACTAAACATATTTGTATTTATTTGATAATAAAATAGGTACCTATTTATTTAATAATTACATTTAATTTAAATTCAATTTATTTCATAACTTGCATTTATAATTGGTGTTAGACTCTTGTAAATAAAGAAAAAACTTCTTTCGACTATTTTAATTTTGATATATTTTTGATAAAATTGATACATAAGCCAATATGCTCGTAAATGTTAGTTTATCAATTCAGTTGATTATATACTAAACGTGCAAATTTTGAGTAAACAGACCCCAAAACGCGTAATCAACATCTTAATATTTAAGAATGTATCGATTAATTCTGAAAAATATTCTAAAAACTTGAAAAATGCTCTAAGAATGCATTTGGAGTTAAATTTATAAAAAAAAAAACATGCAAAAAAAGAACTACATTAAATTAATCAGTATCACTTAAAACACATTTTCTGTATACAGACCTACATATTGGGACATCAGAAAAAAATATGCATCAAACCTGCATTAACCCAGCCATAATAATAACATGGTGCTTATAAAATAAAGTGTTATCAAAATATGAAAATTTGAATCTTACTTTAAAATGTCTTCTTCTTTTTTTTTTCGTGCAAGATCATGGCTCCTGGTTCTTTTAGTTGGTGCAAATTTTACCTAAAATAAACATTAATTTTGAATTAGCTATTTATTTACTTATAAATTAAAATATATTTTATTGATAAAAATGGAAAAACATACATTAATAGTTCTTGCGTCATTTTGAAATTTTGATTTTTTACTGCAAAATTCAAATTCATAGATTAAGACCAACATAAATTAAATTTTTTAAAATTTTTAAATATGTGTATATATATATATATAGTATAACACTAACTGAATCATCCAGACTCGTCAAAGATATTTTATTATTTTAGATTGGAACAATTACCTACTTATCCTAAACCTAAAATTTTAGGTTGAAAGAAGCTCACAAACGTCGTCATTTTAATATTTGTTTATACTTATTGACAAATGGCTCTATACACATATTATGATCTAATAATTATAGTACAAATATTAACGTTAGGTATTTATAAATTATAATTAAAAATTATAGAAAATTCATGCAAGAAGTAAATTTGGACAGTATTGACTGTTCATATACTAATCTATTAATTAAATTATAGATAGAACTCTGAGTATAGCGTTATCTAACAAATAACTTAAGCCCAAAATGCTTGATTTAAAACAGTTTCATTTTTTGGCTTATAAACTAATAAATTATAATATTATCAACTATAGAAAAATACAAATACCAATTTCCGTGAGAGAAATAATTATTATCTAAACTTATTTCACAATAGACTGAGAAAATATGTCTAATTTTTCGTCATATTTATTATTTATGCAAAAGTAACTTTTATTGGACACCAAACCTTTCTTAATTGAACTGAAAATTTGTTGAAATATACAGGTGATTTCAGTAAAAATGTTATTTCTCTCATACCACATCATATCAAAATTTCATCACCGATTATATTTTTTGTAGAAGTGACTTTTACCCTAGTAGAATTATATAACATTGGATTAAATGAAGAGGACATAAAAACCATTATAAAGGAGCTGATAACCAGAGTGCTGAGTATGGGACTAATGATAAATGAAGGGAAAACTAAATATATGGTAGTTAAAAGAGGTAATCAACTACACCAAAATAGAAATTTGGTCATTGGAAATTATTGTTTCGAAAAAGTAGAATGTTTCAAATATCTGGAAGTGGATTTAAATAGTCGCAATAGTTACCATGAGGAAATAAACCTGAGAGTAAAATCTGGAAACAAGTGTTATTTCGCGTTACAGAAAACCTTCAAGTCCAAGGTAATATCAAAAAAATTAAAAATGAAATTATACAAGGTTTTAGTTAGACCAGTAATTCTATACGCATGCGAAACGTGGCCAACGTCAAAAGAGGACGAAAGAAAACTGGCAGTTTAAGAAAGAAAATTCCTACGACGCATTTTTAGTCCCAAAAAAAAAAAAAAAAAAAATGATAGGGTGAATATGAAATAAAATCCAATAAAGAAATTAAAGACCTGTTGGAAGAAGAGGACACTATACAAACACTCAAGGGCAGGAAAATGAGATGGCTTGAACACAAATAAAGATCGAAAGGCATAATGAAGGACGCGCTTAACTGGAAATCAGAAAGCAAGAGACCATTGGGCAGGCCGAAGAAAAGGTGGATAGACGAGCCCAACCAAAATTTAAAGATACTTGGGATTGAGAACCCGGAAGAATTCGGAAATGATAGAGAGGAATGGAGGAGGCTATGTGGAGCAGTGATGGCCCTTTAATGGCCTATAAAAGCTAAAAAAGAAGAAGAATTATATAACCTTAGTAAAATCAAATTTCTAATTTATATAATATCAATGATATTTTATGTTATTGCATACCACATGGTATTTGTAAATTTATAAAAAATATACAGTCTTCACTGTTGATAACTGTAACAATAACTATTGGCGAATTTATTGTACAACTCAATTATTAAGGATAGGTTAGGATATAATACGGTATATAAGAGTGGCATGACAAAGGTATCATTATGAAGCAATAGTACTTTTAACATTTTTAGTGGTTTTTTTTTTTTTTAACCAACAGAAAACCCATCACCTAGAAGCACTGTTAATTTGTTTTTGAATACACAAATTCAAGTTACATAAAAGTTAATTTTTTTCGATATTATATATTAATTAGGGAGTATTAATAATATATCAATTGGGGTATTAAAATAAAATTAAGAATGTTGACAAATAATTTTGCTCAAAACACCATTATTAAGTAAATAACTATTACTAAACATAAATTAGTTCTTAATTTTATTTTTAATATATTTTCTAAAATTATTTTTAATTCATTTATTATAATACCTACTAGTAACAAATACATAATTATATAATAACAGGTAATTACTGACAAATCATATACCTTTGGAACTCTTCGTTTTGTACAACAACATGACGTTTCCGACCACTTTTCTGAAATAATTTTTCTTTATCATTAGTAACGTCTGATTGTGAAAGTGGTAGTTCGTCAGTCACACTATAAATAAAAATTAATTAATTAACTCTCAGACATAAATATAATAAATATTCTTACACTTACACTTTGATACACGATTGTTTCATGGAATCCATTTTTTCTTTTAAAATTGGTAAATTTTGAGAATTTAATTTTACTAGAGGTATAGTCAATGCTCTAAAATTTTTTGGTTCTAAAAATGAACCCACAGTACATTTTTGAATTTCTGAACTTGAGGTCGAAACTTCAGAATGAGTACCAGTCACACTTTTCTTCATTCCTACCGTTACTTTTGGAACAGTATCAACTTGTTTATATGACGAAGAAGAACGAGTTCTAGTTTTACCATCAACTTGGGCCTTAGAAATTAATCCTTCACACGAATCATTTAATACAGTAGAAGTATCTAAATTATTTAACTTGTTTTCATCATTCACATTCTTAGAATCAAAATTGTGTTCTTTAACTTTTTCTTCGTGTTTTAAACCTCTGGTTCTAGTTAGAATTCTAGCAGCTGGTTTAGTTACGTTTTCTTTAATTGTTGATGCAATTATTTCCATTTTTTTCTCAAGCATTGGTTGTACTAATTTCTCAGTTTTATTTAGATCATTAATATTGATTGAATCTTCTTTAGAATTGTCTAATTTCAATTCAAGTTTTTTCAATTTCCTAGCTCTAGTAACTTGACGTTCATGAGGTCCAAATTCAATTGTTTTTAAATCTGAATTATCCACCAAATCAACATCAACCTTCTTTATGGAATCTCGTCTCAATACAGATCGATCTTCAACTTGTTTTTTACTTAGTATAGCTTCTTTCTCTTTTTTAATTGCAGCTATTTTTGCTCTATGGATCTCAGCAGTTAGGGCTTGTTGTTTTTCTTTCTCAATTTCTTCATCAATAGCTTTTTGCAAATTGATTTCATTAATTCTTCTATGCTCATTTTGTCTTGCATGTTCTTTTGCTCTTATTACTTCAGCTTCTCTAGCTTTAATTATTAACTCGTTTTCTTTCAATTTTGCAATTTCTAATTCTTTAGCTTTTGCCTTTTTCATTTTAATATTCCTCGCTTTAATTAACTCGGTTATTTTTGCCCTTTTCAATTGTCTCTTTTTAGCTCTTTGCATAATTTCAACTTCAAATTCATCTTTGACAACTATTCCTCCAGAATTATGTCCATATTGTTCTTCAAAATTCATTTCTACAGAATTAATTGCTTTCTGTAATATTTCTTCATTCATTTCATCGATTTCGTCAAATTTTTCTTGTTTAATGTTTGCTGCAGTTAACTTAATTTCTTCATATTTTTTTCTTGTTTCTTCTTCTTCTTTTCTTTTTCTTTCTTCTTCTATTCTTTTTTTTTCTTCCTCTTTTTTTATATTTTTTTCTTCTTCTTCTTTTCTTTTTCTTTCTTCTTCTATTCTTTTTCTTTCTTCTTCTATTCTTTTTCTTTCTTCTTCTTTTCTTTTTCTCTCATGTTCTTCCTTTCTGACTTCCTCTTCTTTTTTCTTTCTTTCTTCCTCTTCTCGTTTCTTCCTCTCATCATTTTCTTTTTTCTTTTTTTCTTCGTCTTCTTTTATTTTATTTTCTTCCTCAATTTTTTTGTCAAATATTTCTTTCAAGCGTTTTTCATCTATAGCTTTTTTAATTTTTAAATCTTTCCTACATCTCAATCTCTCTTCAGCTATTTCTAGTTTCAAGTTTTTCACTTCGGGTTCTTTAAATGTATTTTCATTTCCTGTTTCCTCAGAACTAATATTAATTTCATTTTCCAAGGCAATGTGTTTTTTTTTAGTACCTTTAGATTCTAATCCTGTTATAGAAAGAACACTTTCTGCATTTGAGACATTTTTAGCTGTAGGTTTTTTTAACATGTTAGAAATATGACTTTTAATATTTTTTATTTCCGAACTATTCAGAGGTGTCTCTTTGATTTCTCTTGAAATATTTTTATTTTTATTTATAAGTACTGAGTTTGTCTCCAGTAAATTTATTTTATTAGTTTCTTCTTCATTCAATTTGTGCATTATTATTTTTTTTACCGGGTTTTCAATTTCAATAGCAGTAGATGGAAATTGTTTTTTGATATGTGATAATTCTTCTTCATCACTACTTATTTCAACAACTTCATCAGTAGATTCATTTAATGAGTCAACTACTTTACAAGGTGCATCACGATCAGAAACTATTTTACTCATCACATCTGAAATTACACCTTGTAGTATAGGTATAGCAGTAACTGATGTTGCTGTACTTTGACCGTCAACATCAGCAGACTGAGTAATACCTTCATCACTTTCTAAATCTTTACTAACTTGTTTAATAGTCTTTGAATCTTTGTTAATAGACTTATCCTCTTTAGATGAATTTTGTGAAACTCTGGTAATCTGAGCAAAGGTATCAAAAGCTCCAATAGTTGAATCACTCACGCTCACAGAAGAATCACCTTGATCTAAATTAGTAACATTTTGACATTCTTCCGTTACGTTAATATTTAAAGAACCACATTCAATCAATGAATTTAATTCTTCATTATCAAATGAATGCATTTCAACAATTTCTTCAACACCGTTATACAATTCAGTTAATGTAGTTTGAGAAATTGATTGATCAAAATCAAAATCAAGTTCTTTTATAAAACGGCTATTGGTATCATTTATGTTACTACTAATTCCAATTTTATGGATACCATCATGGTTTTTTGATTTTTTTGACGAAATATTTAAAATATTATGGTTTTTTCCTAACATATTCTCTGGTATTTTATCGTTTTTAGTTTTAGAATTTAACTGAAAACCAACAGATTTTGAATTACCTGATATATTTGAACCACTATCATTTGTTCCAGCTACTGTTGAACATAAGTTTTGTGATTCACTATTACAAGGTGATTCATCTTTATTTTTAGTATTTTCATCAACATTGATATTGACATCATCATCTATAATAATTACTTCATCAGTGTGTGAACAATTATTTTCTATTAATGGATTCAAATTTTGTGAACTATTACGTAATTTAACAGTTTTTTTTATTTCACTATTAGTTATTTGAATATCATCAATGTTGTCTTTTGCCTCAGAAGAAGCTAGTTTTATATTGAATGGTTTTTTAATTTTGTTGACGACAACAATTGGTTGATTGGAAAACGCCAAGTATTTTGCGTCACTTCTACTATCAATACACCTCAAGTTGGCTCCTTTAATTTCAATTAATCTTTTTTGTTTTATAACTTTTCCATCAAACGTAGTTAAAGTATTAGCAGGATGTGGGAAAGATTGCCCATCTTTACGTAACAAAATACCATCTTTGACAGTTGATGCATCAACTGGAACAAGACACCCTGATAAACTTCCATTGTCAATTCGCGACTGACCAACCATTACATTTTTATATTCTGTAGCTACGTTTTTGATTGATGAATTTAAAACGAAATTGGCTGAAATTTCTTCTAACATTTGATTATTTATTTCTTTATTCTTCATTTTAATGGGTAATATATTTTCTGCAGGACTATTTAATTTAAGTCTTTGTACAGAAGATCTCGTAATTTTGGAAGGTGTGTGATTAATTGTTTCATCTTGAACTGATGATAAAGGTTCAACTTCGATTTGATCAATATCAATCAATTCATCATCAATTGAATGAGTTTCAGTAATTTGAGTTTCTCCACTATGTTGTCGCAGAGTTTCATGATCCTTCTTTCCACCAGATAGTTTAGTGTCATTCAAATGTTTGAAACCCCCTTCTGCTCTTGTTTGACTTCTTGTGGCTCTGGTTTCAATTCTTTTACAATTACTAGCATTAATAGTAATATTATCATTTTTCTCTTCAAATAAATGTTTTGGTTGGAGACTTTGATGAACTAGACTTTTATCACCTTCTTCATTATCACTATCACTTAACAAATTAACAATATTTGAATTTGCTTTAGATCCATTTTTAACTGCTGAACCAACACTCTTAGGTGTCTGTCTCTTCGAAGCTGATAAATCAATTCTATTAGTCTGATTAAAAGACCCAGAGTTTGATGTATTATCCATTCGTACTTTATTCAATGATGTTGACGGTGAGTTCTCCTATAACAAATTATAAAAATAAATTACATATATATTCTGGAAAAAAAATTTAATTTGTCATAAAATGTATACCATATATATGAATTATTTAAGGCACCCTAAATAAAATCAGTAAATTAATTAATCTGGACTTCAATCATTTAACATATTAATAAACATTAAAATCCAGACTTAACTAAAAACAATAAATTACATAAATTCTCTAAATCATATACATTAAAAATTAATATAGTACAATAAAACATTATAATATATTAATTTCAAACTTAAATAATATTTAGGAACAAAATTTATTGATAATAATAGATTACCAGTGGTTTTATTTAAATTTTTATTTTCATGTTAGACATTTTAAATGGTTATGAATATTATAAAAAATGAATACAAATTATCAAAAAATATTAATAAAATGAAAAAATATGAAGTAATCAGATTTCATACCTATAAAACTTTAAAATGACAGTCAGACATAGAAATGATTTTTATTAAGCAATTATTAAAACAAAATATACTAATTAAGTTGTTATAAAATAGTATATGTTTTCAAACTCACTTTTCTAGAAGTATTTCCAATAAGCTTATCTGTTCCAACAATATCATCTAAAAAATAATATTTTTAAATGCTACTTTCTGTATCAATTGATTATAAATAATTGTACATAATCATAATTTTTTTATTTAATTAAAATGATTTATTTATATGCATCAATATTTAAATTAAATTATTTACTTATACTATACTTACTTAGCTTATTTTTTTGGGATGCTTGTTGAGGACTTGGTATATAAGGGTTTGCTGGAGCTTCTAGCAGTTTGGAAAGTGTAGGAGTTCCTAATAATTTATAATGGTAATAAGTTTTAATAATTATTATAACTATAAATTTATTTATTTTATTGATTAAAATACTCATCTTAAAATAAAAATGTATTATGAAATTGATACTTAGATAAAAAAAATTTACCTTGTGTAGGAGTTCTAACAGTAGGAGATGTTGATAATAATTTTCCAGATCTAGTCCTAGATGTACCACCTACAGGATGTAGTATAGAAGTAGTAGCAGTAGCAGTAATAGCAGTTACAGTCCTACTAACTGATATAGTACTACGCGATCTTAGAAGACTTGTCAATAAAGGAGCAGATGGCGCATTCCATTTAATTGGCTAAAATATAAGAATAATTTAACTTTGAATATAATAAATAAAAATTAAATATAACTATGAAGACACTAATTAAAAACAATATAAAATAAATCAATTTTTTAATTTAGATATACAAAAAGTATTTAATCAAATATACCTCCTCTGATAACCCAGAGCTGGAAATTTCTGAAGCCAACCAAGTAGTTTGCCTAATCAAAAGTTGTTCCACATATTGTTTACCTTCGACTTCAGTTCTAAAATATGTATAAACACACATTTTACAAATATCTGAATTTCAAAAAAAAAATTTAATAATAATAACCTTCTTGCATTTGAATAAAGTGAAATGGCTTCACTTCTTGATAAATTTCCTTGTTTAATGCGATTCAAAACTTTGCACATACCATTTACTTTATTTACTAAATTCTCATTTGTTTCTTGTAATTCACGAATGTATTCTAAAGTTTACAAAAAATTTGTTTTAAATATTTTTTATTTATAAATATTACTTAATAATTCAAATATTTAATATAATTTCTTTACTAATTTTCATGACTTCAACAACATGTTCCATTACATTATTGAAAGGCTTTATCTTGATTTCTTTTTTAAAATTGGATATAATCATTTTAAACTGACGTTCGCAATTTTTTGATGAATACCAATCTCTAGGTCTATGTGGTTCTCCAACATTTTTAAGAACTTGAGCAATAGATTTCCTATATATTTAAAAATGTAATATTATGAATTTGTATACTATTTGATAGTAACATTTAACAATGTAAATTAATGTGTGACAAACTCTATAATTGATTATATTATAACTACACAGTCATTTTTCTGACAGGGAATCTTCACAAAATATATGCAATTAAGTTTTTAATTTTTCAAGAAATTATTGAAGTAATTACACATGAGTAATGACCGAATTTAGCATAAAATGCAAGTGCTATTATAGCATGTATAATACATGCAGTCAATGAGTGTCTACAAATTTTTAATTGATTAATTAAATATCAATATTTTATACTACATATTTTAGCAATTCTGACGTTAGTTCATGTTCTGCACATTTTAACAAAAAACTGTTCAAACACCAAACAATCCAAAATGGTGTTGAATAAAAAAAACAGATTATATGCAGGTACATTTTGTATATCAAAAATGTTATATCTCAAAGAATATTCAGACACTGAAAATAAATTACTGAACTTCCATAAGTTGGTTATAAGTTTTATAATGGAGACATGGCTTTACCTATTTTATCAAGTCTTGTTGATAAAATGATAAAATACTCAAAACAACATAGGTACATTATTACAACCACTGCTACATTTCTACAATTTTTAGCAAGAATTATGTTGTAACCAAGTACACCCATCAGCGCTGAGTGTGCCTGTATGGGTAAACATGCATTGCAATTTTTACAATACGTTCGTAGAAATTTGTATTCATATTTTTATGTATTATAACATTAGTTTATATATTGTCTCCTTTTCATTTCGACCAACATTTTAAAATAAGCAATTTTTTTATTTTCCTGGTATTCGACTACAGTAAGTATTAACTAATTATATTTATAAATGGGTGATCAAATATTTGCATCTTATATGTTCTTATTTATTTATTTAGATATTTTTTCAATTTGTTATTTTTACAATTTCTATAATTAAACAAATACATTTTCTTATTGCATACTTGCATCTAACTTTTTGTTTTTGAAAATTTTAATAAAATTAATTAATAATTATCACCGCAAAATTAAAATCAAATATAAAATTTGATAAAAATTGAAATTTTATTTTGAATGTTTTGCATTTTTTTTTTTTTGTGTATTTTGACTTTTTTTAATGCATTTTTGCATGCATATATTTTAATTTAAAATGCATATAAATCAGGTCTTTAGTTATGAGATTGGTTGTAATTATTTTTTTTTTTCTATACAATTTTTATGGCAGATAACTTTTGTTCGTTTAGTGTAGTATAGAATAAATCGATTTACAAACTTTTTAATTTCTTTTTATAAAAACCATATATGTCTAATATTAGTATTAAGAAATTACAGACAAAATTATGTAAGACATATTACATTTATTTATTAAGTATATAGTCCTTACTAATTAAAAAATTATATCTGTAAGAAATTATGTTATACAATAAAACATATTTACCAATCCTGGGCTCCATAATGATGTATAGCAGATATTAGCCAAAACTTTTCTTTACAAGTCCATGAGACTGTTTCTGATAGAGGTTTTTTGTCTAACCATCTATAATATTTTGAGTCTGAAACATTTTTTTCGACCATATTTAAAATTTTTAAGAGAAAATTAAGCTTGATTACATAAATACATTTTTATGTTTGTAGTCAATGAAACATATATTTAACTGTATAACACATAAATAAAACTACTAAATTTTATCAACAATTATGAAATAATGTATACTATAACCTGCATGATTTACATTGTTAAGGGGTAAAAATAAAGTCATTAGTAATTAAATCAATAAAAATCAATTTTGAAAACTGACAAATTTTTTAATCTTATAAATTTATGTTTAATATCACAGTTTACAAAGGCATAGAAATTACTGCAAAACAATCCTTGGATTGAAAACTTCAGAAAAAAAATATAGTTTACAACCAATAAATGCTGCAATATTATTGATTACTTTAAGTTAAGAAAATCTATATTTAACGAATTTCAAAACTACTTGATATGCCCTCTACTCTACACCCAATTCAAATATATATGTAAATAATAAATACAACATGTATATTTAATACATAGGTTAGACTAATATTTTAAGACTCTTTAAATTTAATAAAAACAATTATAAAATGGATAAGATACAAAAATAATAATAACATTTTTAAATTTTATTAAAAGTATAAAACTTCATTCAAATGTAAAAATTATTTAAAATTTCCAAATATTACTAATTTTACTAATATTTGTATAGATTACATTAAACCAGATTGATGATGGTGTTAAATCAGATGGTGCAACCCTATATTGAAAATGTAAATGCATGCCAATTCAACAATATTGAAAGCAATGTCACCATCACTCTTATGCTAGGGTAAACACATAGAAATAACTGCATTCTACAAACATTTTTCTATAACCAAAGTTCAAATTTTTCACAAGTAAACAAATTTGGCATTATCATAGTGTCATAAAAACAAAATGCAGTGATACTCATCATACAAATAATATTTTTCCATAGATAAATAATTTTTTTTTTTTTTTTTAATAGTAGTCTTGGATATAGTATGGATTGTTTACATTTTCAGGAAACAATGTGAGTGCACCATCTGATTTCATGCAATCTGTGCTAATATGAAAAAAATTAAACAAAATGACAAAAAACAAAAAATCTGAAAAATGTATATATGCTAATTTCATCAATCAATTTATTCATAAACAGCGTTTATTCCAATAGGAATTCAATACGCCCTTATACTAATGAATACATTTTATCATTTTCCTTTTAAATAGGAAATAAATCCTATCAACGTTTATTTTTTATATAATAATAATCAATTTAAATAAAATTCAGTTCTATTGGAATTTAATAATACAAGTACAACAATACAACAGAATAAATATAATAATTTTGACATATTCATGTTCTTCTTCTATTGCAGTTACTATGAAGCACGTGTGAAGAAAAACGTCGTGTGATGTTTAAAATATTAAGGTGTTTTTAATTTTAAAATGTTAAGTAATTTCTTTTCTGCTTTCACGTACGTACTCTAGTGCTATAGCCAGGCACGTAAATGAATACTTATTTTGGGGGGAGGCGATCAGTGACATAGTCAGGGAGGGTTTAAAAGCTAACCCCCCCTCTTTTCCTAAAAAAAGGATATCAGGATTACTGATAAAATAAAAAAAAAATCAATAAAACGAATGCACCGGGCAGTACAACGTTCGGGTATAAACAAATAAATAAAAAATAAAACGAACATAAAAACAGTTTTTGTCGTAGTTACATAATTCGTTACTATATTTTGAGTAATGACCATGGAGTTGTATTATACATCTTTGGAGTGACCATAGATAAAAAATCGATATGAGAGTGACGCAAGCATGGACAATAAAAATAATATTTTCTATTGATACATGACATTCAATTTTTTTTTTCATTAATTATTAATTACTACAATACAGTCTTGGGGAGGAGATTGCGATTACTCCTATCCCCCCCTAAATTACATGCCTGATTATAGAGTGCATTAAGCAGTAGTAGTGTGTATTAACGTGCAGTAACAACATTAAGGTCATAAAGGAAGATGATAAAATTATTGCACAGCCTCAACGCCAAAGTTTGGCCATGGGAGTTAGGGAGATTTATTTCCTTGTGTCGGTGACAGTTAGTATCAGATTATGTGTCAGCCCAAAAGCATTAGAATATTAATTTGATTCATGTTATATTATATAAATTTAGGAACATTTTAATATTATGCTAAAAATATGTAGACAATCATGTTAATCGTGTTAATTTACTCAGCAGCAATATTATATTAATTAATAATTAAATATACGAATAGTATTGTATAATTTTGTCCAAGGCCTTATTGGATCTACCAGGAATTAGTTAGTATGCTGACATAAGAAAACATTGTTACTTCAGTTTTCAAAAATTGTATAGAACTAAAGTTACTTTATAAATAAGTTGTTACAAGCAGGGCGGACAAGAACTTTTGAGGGCCCTAGGACTGATTGGTTCGAAATCCCTTATACATAACTCTTTTTAACCTAAATATAAACACTACTTGTTTATACTTGAATATACTTTAGTACAGTAAAAATATTCAAATTGAAATCTTATACTACAGCGAATAAGATTGTAAAATAGTTTTATATAAAAGATTGAGACAACGAGCGCTTACTGAGGTACAGACCCTGGGGCTTTAGCCTGCTCTAATTACAAGTCTGTATATTGAAAATTATAAAATGGGTCGCTACAATATCAAATCTTCCTGTGCTATTCTGTTTCCAGTCCACCTCAGCTCAGTTTGTTGAATTCAAGTAATAGTGCAAGCGTTTTAAAAAGAAAAAAATACTAAAAATAATTGTCGTCAATGTCAGAAAATGTAGTGGATGATATCAATTCATTATAACCGATTAACTGAATAACAGAAATTCAGAATAAAGACACGCAATCGCACTCTTACTGCCGGTTAGGTTGCTGTTTGTGTTGCTCGTAACATCGCCATTGGAGGGAATGTCGACAGAGACAACACGAAGGATATGGTCATCGGAGGAGATGCGAAGCATTGCATATAGCAGGATCAACGTGTCGAGTACAGAAGGGAGAATCATTAAGAGATAAATGGGATGAGTGGGCCGGGAGGCGGTTGTGGCCGAACCGGAGGCGAGAAAAAGAGATGATGACTTTACGGGAAATAGGGATATTCTGAAACCAGGGAAAATGTAGGACGTGAGGACAGA
This sequence comes from Sipha flava, assembly GCF_003268045.1. Lineage (NCBI taxonomy): Eukaryota > Metazoa > Arthropoda > Insecta > Hemiptera > Aphididae > Sipha > Sipha flava. The sequence continues at coordinate 4,403,880 of NW_020273108.1, forward strand.
CTAGGCAATAAGAAACAGCGAAGGTTGGAGGTAGGATTGACCATTTTCGATTCCACAATCTCAAAGTGTGAGCCTTGAGATTGGGTGTAAAATCGGAGTAGGGAATTTTGATCGGAGAGGGGACATTGAAATAGCATGAAGTTGCAAGAGCGTCTGCGATTTCGTTGCCTAAAATACCAGTATGACTGGGAACCATAAAAAGTCGATAGTATACCCAAGGCAGGAGAGAGAGAGGAGGATAGAACAAATTTGGAGAATGAGATAGGAAACGTGTGAGACAAGAGGAGAGGTATTTAAAGCCATGAGGCAAGACTGGGAATCTGAGACAATGACGAAGTAGCGTGCATTTAAGGTTTTAATGGTATGCAGAGCTACCAATATAGTGAGGCATTCTGTCGTAAAAGATGAGGCGGATAAGGGAGCATTATTGGAGTACTTGATAGAAAGGCTTGAGATGAAAAAAGAATAGCCTGCGGATAATTTGGCAACGGATCCGTCCGTGGAGACTAGATATGAGTTAGGATAATGGGCTAAGATGTAATCGTTAAATAGTGAATATGACTCAAGAAATCAAGAAATGAGCGAGACAGTCCATTGTGCCAAGGCCAAGTCTGAAACCATACATATTACTGGGAAAAATATGGTTGGATTCTAGCCACCAATCCAAACGATTTTTTAAAATTTTTTCCACAGATTTTTTAAAATTGTTTCCACAACCTTACAAAAAGACAAAGAAAGGGAGATAGAACGAAAACCCTCGCCATTGGATTTGGGAATCGGGAAAACCTCGAATTCTTTCCAGGAAGGAGGAATCAAGCTGTTAAGCCACAGACGGTTTAAAATATTAAGAAGTAACGGATAGGCATCTTGTGGTAGATGTTTTAGAAATAGTGGTGAAATAAAGTCAGGCCCTGAGGCTACAGAAGAACGGTGATTTATAGCAGACATTAATTCGACTAGCGTGAATGCGTTGGATAGAATTTGAGGATGTACTGAAGTGGAGACGATATCAACGGGGTAAGATTCTGCAAGGGATGGAACATAAGAAGGGGCAACCTTTGAGCAAAAGCTTAGAAACCAGTCGTCATTAACAGGGTATCTATCCGAAGGTGCGTTGTGAATTTTTAAAACATTTAGTTATTGACCAAAATGAAGAAATCGAAATGGATGGGTTAACAGAAGAGCAAAAAGAATGCCAGGACTGTCTTTTGGCGGAATTAAGGGTGATACGTGTGGAGGCGCATACCCTCTGGTAAACTAAGAAAGTATTCATGGAATAACTTCTACGAAATTTACGAAAAGCTATAGCGCGGTCTTTAACTGCGACCGTACAATTGTTATTCCACCAAACAGGAGAAGGACGGACAAATTTCGAACCTTGTGAATTATTTTTACGAGGGATAGCTACCAATGCAGCTTGGAACACCATATTGAAGAACCATTCGAATTCGATTATTGGGCTTGAATTAACAGGAGCGTTATTACTACTAGTTAATACTAGCACTGCCAACTTTCATGCTCACTGCCCGGAAGGGAGCTGATGTAAACAAGGTAATTTAATTAACTATTTCTTAAACTTTATCAAATACATAAAATCATATAAAAAATTTTTTTTGTAAAAATGTTACGATGAGATACGAGCTACTGTTTAGTTGCCCCTATTACATGTGTATAATTTATGTACACTTATCCATAAGTATTACACATCCTTGTTAAAAACAATGATAAAGGGTACTTCTTCCAATTGCATTATTAAGGTGTGAATAATTTTAAATGTTAACATGTTATAGTCTTCTAAATAATGTAAACAGTTAAACTACCAAAGAATTTTTCGATAAAATTAAAAATGTACTCATTAATTTAAAGAAACAGTAAGCTTTAAATTAAATACTATTAAAAATAATTAAAAAAATACAAATATTTGCATATTCTACTTCTAGATAAACTTCATTATTTTAGAAAATTTTTATTTGTATGAAAATATTTTTCATTAGTGATCAAAAAAATTAATTGGAAAATACATAGCATCTTCAAAATATTTTAATTATTACGGAAAAAATCCATTTATTTATTTACAATATTCTTATATTTGTTGCTATGCTATAAAAATTATAATAATTTATTTATGTATACAAAAATAAAAAATTTGACACAATATTTACTCATAACTGCCTTATATTTTGCATTGCTATACACTTAAATAAAAATACTTAACCATCAAAGTATAATACACTCACCTAATTTTGATAACATTTAAATTTAAAGAGATGCGATTAAAAAAGTGAAACCTAATGAAAGAAATTATAATAAATACCTAGTCGAAAAAAATTTATTTTCTAACATTTTTTTTTTCTATATTAAGCAATGGATATAAATAACTTAATGTTAAGAATAATTAAAAAAATAATACAATTGTAAATTCAGTCTCAAAAATAATTGATTCCTAAATACTCTATATATAAAATAATCAAAACAGGAAACTTAAAAATGGTGTTTAAAATTTGACATTAGGGTTATAGGAATTTTTTGAAGTAAAACATGAATTTTTTAAAAATAGTACACAATACTTTAAAGCAATATGAAATATATTCCAGGCTATCACTTCCTTTATCTATTCTATAAATTGAAATACAAATGCTTTTGCCATTATATACAATTTTTATTTATCATAATGTATCACATCAATTTATCTTTTATTTTTTTAATAATATTTTTAAGAAACTTTACTCATTTCTTAAAATAAAAGGTAATACAATTTAATACATATGTATATACAGGGTTGGGCAGTATCAAAGATACAATGTATATTGTAACTTGTATCATGATACATTTTATGGAAGTATCATGTATCTTTTTTTCCCAAAAGATACAAGATTTTTAACGCATCTTAAACTTTGGTACTCACGTTGTTCACCAGAAGCTAGTCTTTTTTTTCTGATCACAATATTTCAGAATCACATTTTTTACAATTTGGCATTTCACTGTCATTTGGAAGTTAATTGTGAAGTTGTAAAATACTTACAGTTGATTTTTCATCAACAATTATTTTATAAAATTCAGATGCATGCATTACAGAAAAAATTCTGACCAACGAACAATTTGAAACTAACCTATCCAGCAACATTGCTAATGACTCGTAGTTATATTGTAAATATCCATAGAAGTATAATAGAATTATTTGTCTATGTAAATGTCATTAATTGTTATCGCAATATTGCGTATTATAATAGTGTAATATAAAATAATATAATACGGTAGATCACCTGCTACACCTAAAAAATGGGTCGTCTCCTTCGGCTCCCGTTTTACAAAAAGGTCAATTCCCAAACGGCTCCCGTCCAAAAAGGTCTAACGAACAGATAAATTCCTAAATGGCTCCGGTTTTGTACACCACAAAGTCCTTCCCACTTTATACAGACTTAGGACTGTCTCAAAAGAGGTGTGGTTAAAAATGTCTTTGTGCACACTATGTAAATTATTAAAATTATAAAAAAAAAGCGTATAGTATAATATTAAATTTTAAATTTTTAATGTTAAAAAATATTTAAAAAATGTAAAAAATGTATAAATAAAAATATTAAAAAAAAATCATATATCGGGTAAATTTGTTAAGCACAATTAAGGTACATATAATAACATTGACGCAGTGAAACACGGTCGCAGTCGCTCTAGCCAAATCGTACCTTAAGTATGTATAAAGTGGGAAAGAATTTGTAGTGTACAAAACCGGAGCCGTTTAGGAATTTACCTGTTCGTTAGACCTTTTTGGACGGATTGATATATTATATATCAATTTTTTTATTTTTTTTTAATGGATTATTTTACTGAACAAAATGGTTGTGATTATGCTGTAAAAATATTGTGTATGACATGTCAATATGTTAAAAAGGAAAATAAAATACTTTCTGGATTTCTTAAATTGACTACAAATTTTCAACTACATATAAAAGTAATGTATCTATTATTATTTATTATATTGTATATTATAAAGTATTTCACAATGAACTGAAAAAGATAAAGATGGATTCCAGATTACATAAGTGACCACCAAAAAAAAAATAACAATACAGAGTTTATGTATAAATACTACTGAAAAAATAATTAATGAATTTAGTTATCATGAATCCAGTAAAGATTCCGAAGAAAGTTTTTTTATATTTTCTTCTCAAGTTGAAAATAAACAGCAATCAAAAAATGAGCTTGAATTAATCACCTACTTTAAGAAAAATAACAAATCATTAAATTGTTTAAATAACTATTCATCTATAAAAAAACAATTTATAAATTATAATACAAATCTGTGTTCATCTGCTCCTGTTGAGCATTTATTTTCATTAGCTAGTTTTGTGCACTCACCCAGTAGATCTAATCTATCAGATAAAATGTTTGAAAAATTAATTTTTCTTAAAGGAAATCAAGATTTTATTGATAAATATAACATTTAATTTAAAACCGTAATCCATAAGACCACAACCAATTATACACATGTATAACTATAATATAATATAAACTAACTATATATAAGTAAAAATAAAGATGTAATTTTCATGTAATTTTGGTGTATTAATGAATTATAGACTATAATTTATAGTGATATATTTTATAATATGTATTGACTTATTGTATTATTTAATATTTATGAATTTATAAGTACCTACTGTATATAGAGTACTATAGAATATGGACTGTATAGTGTATTGTATAAATCTTTTATGTTTAAAAGTTAATAAAATTAAATTGGAAATATAAAAGTATCAATGTATCTTTGATACAAGTATCTTGTATCTTGTATCTTTTATCTAGATACACTAAATGCATAAATCATACTTTTTTTAAGTATCTTGCCCAACCCTGTATGTAAATATGAGTGCATGTGTATATTTTTTTCTCTCTTTTCTCTGTCTTTATATCTTTTAATTGTTGAGACAAATGTATTTTTAATGCAAGTATTAAAAAAAAATAAAAAAATCATTACAATAAATAACCTTAATATTGTTATATATAATTTTTTAAGATTACATTTTTAATTTGTATTATATTGGTATAATATAAATAAATAAAACAGTATTTATTTTATTAAGTTCAGAATCAGTTTTATTCGTAAATCTATTGATAAAAATGCAGATATGAAATGGTGGTTATCAGAGAACTATTGTAGTAGAGGTGAGGCGACATTCATATTAAGATAGAATAAAAATGTAGTTCTTTGGAAAAATTATTCATTATTCATTGATGCAACATTTCTAATGAGCTTAACTGTATGAAGATAATTTTAGTATTCAAAAACCCCTATCCCATAGCCTATTTATTTATTCTATAATCAATTATCATATATATTTATAACTATAAGCAACTCCAAGAGCTATACTTGACAAATATTTAGCTTTATCAGATTAAGAGATAAATTAATAAATTAAGTTATGATTAAATAATTGAAACTGAAATGTTAGAATAGTGATGTGAATTCTCATAATCAGGTTATAAATTAGTTAGAGAACACAGACAAATTTCTAATATACACAGTGGATACTTACTTGATATTTCTTTTTCTTTCATTTTGTAAATGTATTGGAAACACAATACAATTTAGTCGAAAAAATATATTCTAAGACTGAAATGAATCAAATACTTTCAAAAAAACTAATACAATTTAAACCTTTATAAATAAACAACTAACACAAACAGAATAGTATTCAATGCAAATTAACAATAAACACTAAGCCATAATGAATAATTTTAATCATAGAAAAACATCAAATGTAAACAAAAATTCTGTAGCTAAGCAATTTCCTATAATTCTGTTATAAGAAAATTGATATTTACTATCAATTTAATTATATATATATAAATATATATATATATATATATATATTTATGTAGTGGATGTGATGGAGACAATATACAAAATAAAACATATTATAACGAACAAAGACGGTAACAAAAGATTAACTCTAAATACGTGTTCAATTTAGGATAAAAAAACAAACGTTTGTACTAAGGAAGTTTGATAACACACAATGATAAGAATATGACATATTTTGTTAAATATTTACATTAAACTCATGTTTTCAAAAGATAGTGGATGACACTAAATTAACATGAAACATAACAATGGAAAAATATTGTTGAAAACATTATTAGTGATGATGTAATACTTCTATTGTAAATTTACGAACACAACCAGTAAAATCAACAAATTGTCATGGAATATCACAAAGACAATCAGCGATGAAAATCAGTCTGTGGCTACAGGCCCATAGATGACTGGGATAACCATTAGGGTTTGTCACAAGCTCAAATGTTGACAAACAGTAAAACTGTACACGTCGGTGATAGATCGCTGAAGCAACACAATGCACTACCGATACGGAGTCCATCATACTAAGAGGCCAGGACGAGCCTATAACTACTTAGATGAGTGCGTACATACATGCACACACACACACACTTACTCAAATATTCTTTGCGACGGGACGCCATGTTGCTGCGACAATTGGTGGCTCCGGCAATCAGGGCTAACTGGACGGCGTACTTGCGGGTGGCGTATGGAGATGTGCCACGCGTCCGTCGATCACATCTTCGAGAGCGAGTGGTTTCCACGTTTGCGTTCGCGCGCGCACAGCCGCACGACGGCGTGTCGACGACGACGACGCGTGTCCGATCCCTGGGAACCCCTATCGTTCACAGCGGCGCGTGTCGCTCCGTAACGGAAATAAGCGCGCGCTAGCGCGCAGTAAACGGCGATGGTGCCAAAACGCGGTAGCGATAACAATAATCCCGGCAAATGATAAGTGGACAACGGCAACGTCGGGGTCGAAGGGACTACGACAGCGAAGATGTCAACGGCGGCTATTACGTGTCGGTCCAGCGTTCGCGCGTGTCCGTGTGTCTTGAGCGCCAACGTCTGCAGCCCGTAATACTGCTGGTGTCCTCGCTACTAACCTCGAACTGCTATCCCTTACTCAAGGGCAGGCGCGCACACGGGTTCTCGGAAACCATTTATATCGAATGCTGGCGCGCGTTCCTCATGGAGGAGACTACAGCTAACGACGCCATGGCGTACCGCTCCCTCTCGCCACCCATTCCACTCCCCTATCATCTCTCCGTCCTCACGTTGATGATAACAGCGCTATCTGTCGCTATTACACCCAAAGCCGCCGCCGCCGCCCGTTCAGAGTACTCTCTCGCGCTCGCACCCGCGACCCGCCGCATCGGTCGGCGCTATGCTGTTGGCCGGACTGGCGAGCCGCCGCGTCGATTTCTCTCGTGGTTTTCGCGCGCCGTCGCCGCCGCCGCACGACGTTTGACATTTTTCTCTCCGCCGCGAACGTGAACGTCGCTCGTTCCCCCGTCGTCCTCTCCTCCCTATCGATTCGCAGCGTGCGTCGAACGGCCCGCGATAACAGCACGTCGTTCCGGCCGGACCGCGAGAGCACCGACCCGGTCCCAGGTGCGCGACCATAGCTCCACTCCCTCCGCCCCTCCCCTTGTCCACACCCGTTGCTCAGGAACGCCGCGACGGTTTTCTTTGTTTTCCTTTGTTATCCGTTGCCAGCTGTTTGGATCCGTCTCAAAGCGACCCCGCCGTCCGCCGACGCGCCCGAACCGATTCCCGGCCACGTACAACATTCACACACCTGCCCCGTCGGTTTTCCCAAACGGGTTTTATTCGCGTTTCCTCTTTTCGTTTCGAATAAAAATAAAAAACCGTGTGTTCGTGCGATGACGTACTGCACGGCTTGGAGACTTCGGTTTTCACCGAACTGTACGTAAACACGACGTTTAGACGCGAAACACAATATATTGCAATTGTGCTTGTTCGACTGACAAGTTTGCTTTTTTTTCGATTCGCTAACAATTAAACACGATCAACTCCAAGTAATCCTATCGATAAAATTTTCCACTGAAAACTCCTAATAACGCGTGTCAAATGCCATTTTCGTTAAAACCTTCCGAGCACTACCTGACAACGAGGAATTGACCCACCGGTGCCGTCGTTTTGATTCGATTTTTGAAAACCGTGATATTTTATAATCTCCACTTTGTACGCAGTTCACGATTTGTTTATGTCTATACCAGGCATGCAGGGCATAACTTTCGCGAGATCCTTGTATAAAAAAAAAACCACTAGCGTATTCCCCAAAAATATTGATCTCAGAATAATATGACATTCGAACAATGTGCTTGATCCGATATATGAATTCCTATGATATATTTTTATCGTATCAACAATAAATGAACAAAATATAATCTAATAATATTGCGTTTTCTACGTAATCTTTTTTCGTTGTTTTGATCGACGGCCGTGCGTGTAGGGTAACACGATCGGTAACGGTTTCTCTGAACCAGTGAGACCGTAATCTTCAAAATCCCCGTAAAAATAGTTATTCATATAATATATACTCCTACAATGATGATAAATAATACGAGTTCTTATTTTTCATACATCATTATTCAAAGTTTATTGATGGGAGAGTTACTGAGATCGCGTAGATTCAAAACGGAAAAAAAATAAAAGCGTAAAAACAGTCAAATCTTTATTAAAATAAACAGAAATTACATACTGGAGAAGAACGAACACGTCACATGGGCCATTAATAACATACTACCTACGTATGTTCGTCTGTTGCGCAATGATATATATAGGTCTACCGTAGTTCCAAAATATTCGCGAGCTATCGATACGCGTTATCGCATGGAGACAGATCCACCGCGTAACAATAGTCACGAACATTCTAATACCTTTATCTTACTTAAAGTATTCATCATTATGTACAAAAAAAATAAGTTTCGAGCCGCGAGGCCCTCATAAAAACACGAGACCTCGGGCAAGAGCCCTGCTCGCCTCCGAGTCGCGCTGGCTCTTGTAGGCATGTCAAACTCAAAATATCAAGTGGGCTAAGTATAGGTAATGAATAATTTACTACGCACATAAAAATTTATATTTTTATATAAATGCGAGTAAAAAAATAAATAAATATAAATTAATGTATACTCATATGTGCACATATACAGGCGGGTTCTCACGGCACGTGGCTCGGCGAGTCACCAGCCAAATACGCTGGCCTGGTACACTACACGCGTCGTGGGAACGCTCTTGCTCGTCTAGGCGCGGTATAGCTCGGCCAAGCTCGTGTCTAACCGAAAATTGTCGGTCCGATGTGTCCGCGCCAAAAGAAACGAGCCGCGAACTTAAACAGCGTTCCCGCAGGCGTGTGGTTCGGCGAGCCGTAGTATACGTTTTAATTCTGATCGGTTCGGATAAGCTCGTTGGCTCGCCAAGTCACGCGCCGTGGAATGGTGTAGTCTAATATGTGGCTCGTAATACACCGAGCATATATGTAGTCTCGATACAACAACCACGCTGCGCGAAGTTCGCCGAGCCACGAGTTAACCGAGCCTAACGCGCCGTGGGAACCCGCCTTAAAACCATCGGTGAAACTTACTCGATTAAAGTTTATTAGAATATAAGACATAATAACGTATACCAAAATATAACATTATCCAAGAATCTAACATAGTTGCAACACGACATTAATATATTAAATTTTTTTTTTTTTTTTACTGTTCATTTTTTATTTTGTCGATTGATATTGGTAGTTGCGGGCCACAAAAAATTAATCGTGGGCCGAATGCAGCTCGCGGGCCGCGTGTTTGACATGCCTGGTCTATAATATTCATTTTATTTATTTATTTATTTATTCATTTATTTATTTACTATAATTTTATACGGATAAATGTCCACTTACAAATATAATTATTATAGATAACAAATTTAGTATAATTTAAAGTAGATAACAAATACATTAATAAACTTGGGAACTAGATTATAAAATAGATGCACATACATACAATTTGCACGAACATATACATAATATGTATACAGTATATAGGGGCAAATGTAAGTTCCTACACGAGAGTAACAGGTACAAAAAACACGTACGTTAGTTCCTACACGATAGAAAAAAGGTACATATGTAAGTTTTTAAAAATTTCAAAATCATTTAAAACTAGCAGTCGTTTGCCTTTTTCAGTCAACACGAATGATACATTCTCGCTCATTGTGATTGATATGTACGGATATGCAGGGACGGTACGAGGGGGTGGGCAATAGGGGCAGTTACCCAGGGCCCCGCGGTTCTAATTTAACTGAACTTAAAATATTTTATTAATATAAATTATAAGACCCAACATTTATTTTGCCCAGAGCCTTGCAAACTCTAGCACCGTCACTGCGGATATGTACAGATAAACGGATGATTCGAACAATACTAACAATACTTTTAAGTTAGATGTACATTTTACGGTGTATGGTTAAAACAAATTATAAGATTATCAAACCAAAATCAAGTTCTGTATCATTTTTATTCGTAATGAAAAGTCGTAATAATAAGACATTTTATCTTTCTTACGTTGATTCGGGATACTATTACCAGCCTGTAACTTGTTGTATTTTCCCGTAATTTCGTATACGTTTTTCAGATACTCTAATATATTATACTCCATATATATATTTGTACAGGACCGGCTCAAAGTATAGACGACCTAGGCACCTGTCTAGAGCGACATTTTCAAAATTGACTCGAACATTTTTTTAGTTCTATTTGTTTTTTATAAGAAAAATATTTAAATGAATTCATTCATGAAAATCATTTACCTATATAATAAAATAATGTCTAAAGTTATTATATTACTTTATATTACGGCCTACGTTGGGCGTTTTCAATTATTCAAAAAATATAAATAACCACATATCCGTTAGTGGTAGTGATGAATTTTGAGTAATAGAAATAGAAATCATTTTTAAGTCTTTTTACATATAATTTTATCCATAAAATAAAAAATTAAAATTTTTTATAAGTAAATATGTCACATAAAAATAGGAGGAGGGGCTAAGTAAAAATAAGAGCTCAAATTTTTTTTTTTAGAGGCGGCAAAATTTGATTTTGCCTAGTGTATTATTTTTGCTTGGTGGTCTGAAACATCAATGTAGACGGCAAAAACCCCATGTTTGAAATGTTAATTTTTTATATTTTTTTTTTATGATGTATAAATCAACGAAGTTTGAAGTTCCTATGTATAAATCAACGCGACTTACAGCATTTTTTTTTGTACATATTTTATGGTAAAATCGCTATTTTATCGAAATATTTATTTTTTTCTCGATTTAATATTTATTTTTTAAATATTTTAATGCAATTAATTTGAAGTTCAAGTTCTTTAAAATAAGTGAAAAATATAGTTATACACATTTTAATTTTTTTTTTTTTTTTTTTTTGTACACTTGAAAAAAAAATTTTTTTATTATTTTTTCACTACGACAGACTGCTATTAAAAATTACTCAACTTTACCATATATTCGATGCATATAATATGTTAAGAAAGTTCTCAGCTATTCAAAAATATAAATTTTGTTTGCGTCTGTGCACACATTTAGAGTACAGAAATTATTTACTTCTAACACAAATTGGTTATCATAACATTAGTAATTTGCTATTTTGAAAAAAAGGTAATTTAAAATACATATAACCCACTATTAAAATATCTGATGATAGCAATACAATAATAATAACCAGATATCATACCTATATAGCATATGTTACTTTTCGTATGCAATACTTTAATTTATAGCTTTAAGTTGAGATACGCAGACAGGCGATAAGTACGCGTATGTCATTTAGTTTGAACAACATTTTGTAAAATTCATTGGCACATCAACCTTGCTTCATTACATGATAATGTTCTGCAGTCGATACAGTCTATAGTCGTTTTATACAGTACTGAATAATACTTTCTTCATTTATTTGGCTATACATTTTATATTTTAATCAATAATTATGGATAACCCATTGGAAGGTAAGTTTTATTTAATGTTTAATAATTTTAGTAGAACAAATTAATCTTCAAACTGAATAGTATTTCTTTAATTTATCAATTTTATTTTTGATAATATTTATACTAAAAAATTTATATTTTTAGTTAGCAGTACGTATAAAGAGACATGCAGTTACTCGTATATTATAAATAGAGAAATATTTGAATTTATACGGTAGAAAAATACTTTGGCTTCTACCACATCGGTTAGTTGCAGAACTTCGGTATTTTTCTATTTACAAAATAAATTAAGTGGTTTTAATTGGAGCGATACTTATATTAAATTATTAGAAAGCGAATTATTAAATTTTTCTCTGGCGTTATCAAAAAGTGGTTAAAATCAGGGCGCAAAATTAATCGATTTAATAAATTGCATACTGAATGGCTTGTTAGTAAGTTAAAATTACCTTCACAAGGCTTATTAAATTTATCAACTGGTGGTTGACCACCGAAGCAATTTATAGATTGCACAGATAGAACTAAGCGAATGAAAATAAAAACTCTTATAGATAATTCTTCTATAACATCTCCAGAATTTATAGATGCGGAAAAAAAAACTACAAATAACTGGACAACGAAATGTTGTTTAACTCGTAAATAAAGTAATAGCTGCTCCGAACATTGCTAAAAAAAAATTAAACTTTCTCTGAATACTTCAGAAACAAATAAACCTATCCCATATACTGCCGATGAAGCTTTAGAATTATTTATTCAAAATGGTTTGACAAAACAACAATATATTAATATAAGACTTTCTGCTATTAAAAAGTAATAATCTAATCATAACTATTATTTTTTTTATCATAACTAGGGCTGGGATTTGTATGTAAATACATATTTTTAGTGAAACACGATAAATTAATTATTGCAAATGATAAATTCGTGATTTGCAATAAAATAAGACATATTTTATTTTACATATTTTTACATATTTCGTCATAAATACATATTTTTACATACTTTGTAAAATTTTCGTTTTTATTTACATACTTCGTAAATTTTGACAATTTCAGTGGTTTAGTAATATTTTACATTTATATTTCGATAATGGTATTCGGCAAATTGTATGTGTATAATGCATATAGGAAATAAGTAGGTTAAAATAAATATTAATAACTTGATTTTAGTTTATCTCATATGTTTCTGTTCGATAACCATACCTTAATGATGTTAGATTATACTTTATACCATTATACTGATATAAAATTATTTGACAAAATATATTTACGAATTTACAACAGTACCTATCAGACTATCAGTTCTTGTGTTCGCGTGGTTGTGAAAACATCTTTACATTTCGAGTTATAAATTATAATTTATAAACTAAAGACTTAATAATAAATTAGTAAATATAATGCGGATGAAGACACGATGGAGCTCAATCTTTCACCTAATGATATAACAGCTATGAAGTATGTACCGATAACATCTTGTGATGTGGAACGCTCCTGTAATAGGTATAAGTCAGTGTTAAGACCAAATCGCCGTACATTTCATTTTGAAAATTTAAAACAATGTATGGTTTGTCATTATTTCCCTTACAATTGATTAAACATCAATTTATTGTATTTCAATTATGATCGAAAATTATTTAGAATTGTATTTTTATTTAAAACTTTAACATAGGTATTTTTTAAATTTTTCTCAGTACATAATTTTTATTTTATTCAATATATTTTTTATTTTATACTACATATTTTGGCAATTTTAATTACTTATATATGTACATATTTTTGTTTTTTTATTACATATAAATCCCAGCCCTAATCATAACCAATATTTGTCAGAAGTAAATAATTTCTATGCTCTAAATGTATGTACAGACGCAAACAAAATTTATATTTTTGAATAGCTGAGAACTTTCTTAATATATTATGTGCTTCGAATATATGGTAAAGTTGAGTATTTTTTAATAGCAGTCTGTAGAAGTTAAAAAATAATAAAAAAAATTTTTTTTCAGGTGTACGAAAAAAAAAAATTAGAATGTGCATAACTATATTTTTCACTTATTTTAAAGAACTTGAACTTTAAATTAATTGTATTAAAATATTTAAAAAATAAATATTAAATCGAGAAAAAAATACACGAAAAAAAATAAATATTTCGATAAAATAGCGATTTTGCCATAAAATATGTAAAAAAAAAATGCTGTAAGTCGTGTTGATTTATACATAGGAACTTCAAATTTCGTATTAAGGTTCCTTAGGATGTCTATTTATACATCATAAAAAAAATATAAAAAATTAATATTTCAAACATGGGGTTTTTGCCGTCTAAAGTGATGTTTCAGACTACTATGGGCCGGCCCTGTATATATATACTATACTATACTATATTCTAATGTAGTATTTGAATGTTTCAAAGTTTCAATAACAAATAACCCAACATAACGATACGCCTGTTGGTGCTGTGGCACTTCCATGCATTGTTTTTTTTTAAGATTTTCTAAAGATTCTTATACACATATTTAATTTTTTCCGTCGTGTAGGAACCAACGTATGTAATTGTTTACCTGCTACTCTCGTATAGGAACATACTATTCCCCATACGTAGAGTAGATAATATTTACTATGAAATACTTATTACCAGTGTTCGTAAGTTCATGCCCTAAAAAATGCCTAAATAAGCATGCATTTATGCATTTAAAATTGGCAAAATATGCTTTTAAATATGCCTTTAAAAGTTAAATACATGCATTTTTATGCATTAAATATCTAAAATTATGCATTCAAAAAATGGTTAGTCAAAAAAATCATAAATAATTTTTGGAATAATATAAATTATCAATTTATTCTTTTATAGCTATATTTTATTTTTTACGTCACAATTAAAAAATAGATTTAAAATACTATTTAAAACCATTCTTGAGCTTTCATGAACTGCGTATAATGTACATCTTTGTCAGTAATTCATTTGAAATCTGAAACTTTTGAAACTAATTTATTCATTAAATTTACGAGTATCAAAAAGTTAAGAAAAAAATAGATAATAAAGTTTATATTTTTAATTTTATTCATATTTTCCATTTCAATTTAGCAAGTAGAATGTTTTATAATATGCCCGATAGAAATATGCATAAATATGCCAAATATACAAAAACATGCAAAATAAGATTTCACATATTTAACCGTAGTATACTTTGAAATATCATCTAGCATTAAATACAACTTTGCAAGTTTGATATGCAAACGCATGAACTTATGAGCCCTGCTTATTACATATAAATAGGGGAAATATTTACTTAAATAAATTACTAAATTCAAATGTAATGCCATGGAACATAAAAATATTTATTAGATAATTAAACATGTAGCTTTGTGAAAATTGATGAATGTAAAATAAATTATTTATTATTAGTGTTGTGATGAGAGATTTTAAAGTTAATTTGGCTTAATAAAAATTTTATGCAACGAATACTGATTCGAATTAAACGGTACATTTTGAAAACCAGCGATTGTCTTCGACCTACTTGCAGTGCCGTGACTAGACACTCAAGGCTAGTAAAAGGCCCATTCAAGCCCCTAATCATCAAACGTTTTTGAGCATTTGACCTTTTGAGGCCCTATAATAAATAATTCGAGGCCTGGGGCCAGTGTGCATTGCATCCTCTGCACACTCGGTTTTTACGGCACTGCCTACTGGCAGATGTTTGATTCACATCGACGTGTTTATCTTATCGAGATCAATTTTTAATTTATCATGTTCGAATAAAATCCATAGATATGAGTTCTAATCAATGTAATATAGACACATAGAAGGTTTATAATAATTTTTATTTTATAATAAATTTTCATCGGTCATTGAATTTTTTTTTGATCATGATTGATTTTTGGTCCACTCACACTAAATACGGCTAACACAGAATTACAGAACATTCCATAAAACTATTATTCAATTATTATTGAAGTTGGCAATATTATTCCACCCAAATATTCTGAATAAAAATAAAATATTCGAAAGAAAAACAAAGTATTCAATACAAATAAGTTTTTAATAGAAAAAAAAAAATTAAATACCATTGAAAATACTTTGTTCGGAAAGTATTTAAAAAGTTATTCAATACTTAAAAAAGTATTTGAATATTTTTACTGAAATACTTTACAGCACTGATATATATATAATCATATTCACTAAATTAATAATAAAACATTTACAGGTTAACCAGAGAAAAATCGTTGAACGAACGTTACACATTGATGGACAATTATTATCCGAGTAGGTATATTAAAAATTATTAGGAACTTCGGTATAAAGTCAATAAATTCAAAGAACTTACCCTAAAATGTAATCACTAACCGAAGTAAACTAAATTCCAGTGCATTTTTTAACTAGTTAACTAGGCAACACAAATGTCGCCCAGTGATTATACTCTGTTGACAATATTTTGAAAGATTGGGCGAAATAATGCGAAACAAACGTATAATACTATAATCGTACTATGGTATTACATTGACTATTTTGAGAAAAACATTTTTTGTCGCCTAGTGAAAATTCTATATAAATGCACTGCAAAATTCTGTTAAAATTTAATAGGATAGTGTAATTTTGATTTGTCCTTTAAGACAGAAATAGCCATTTTTAATAGACTTTTGTTCGACCTCCTAGTTTTTTTAGGTTGTCGCGATTGAACAAAAAAAAAAAAAAAATTGTCATCAGGGCCGGATTGGCCCGGTGAGTCACCGAGTAAAACTCGGTGGGCCGCGACAATTTTTGGCCATTTAAGTTGTGAAAGGCCGCTAACAGAAAATATTAATAGTTTAAAGTTGAAGATTAGTGCACCTATTGAAATATGCGATTAAAAAAATTTGGATAAGGGCCGCCAGTTAGTAAGTGAGTCGGTAACATACAGAAAAATCGGTGGGCCGACTTTGTCCAATCCGACCTTGGTTGTCATTAAACAAAAAATATACTATATATACATACGTGTTACACTTCTTTTATTATTTTTTATTTACAGTATAAATTCACAATGTCACACTACACATATTTTAATATATTTTATTACAAACTATTACCTACTTTTAACTTATTAGGTACTATTTAATACTATAACTATACTACTATTATATGTTAATAATTCATTATTATTATTATTATTATTATTATTCATTATTCATAATTTATTCAATGAGATGTTTGTGTTTGCATTTGATTCGATAATTTCATCTTTATATTCATGAAATATATAATGATACACAAATTTACAACAAAAATTTTTTTGCCAAGTCAAGCACTGAATACAACTATAAAAATATACATTATTTGTCTTATGTAATTACGTAAGTACTCATATTGTTATTCATTTTGACAATTTCTTTTTCTCAACACTTTGTTGTTTCTTGTTTTTATTGATAAAAGTATTGTTTCATTTGCATTATGATATAATAGGTACTGAAATATATTTGTCATGATTTCAATTTGGTGATCACTATAAGGAAATATCAATATTTTATGATATTCATTAAGAACAAATGCAATTGTATCAATGAAAATATTTGAATCATTTGCATATTTGACAAAACCATCTTCTATCACAGTTATTAGTTTTAAATAAGTTGTGATTAAAATGTATAAGGTAACGTCTTGATTTTAAATTATTGAGAGCAGATTCAGGCTTATGTTCATCCATATATCCAATTTCCTAGTAATAGATAATCTATAAATCAATATTGTACTATATATTATTCGTATATAACGAAAGGCGAGAAAATTTCAAAGAAATTGCCTTTATGATAAACCCTCCGTAACTAGTTCATTCTATCTACTTTCATGACAATTTCTCTCGTACCCTCCCATCTATTCGTTTCTAGACCTCTATTATCTTAATCTGTGATATCAATATATTATGGTGAACGAGCATGGGTCGCCATGGAAGTCGTGCGACTCGTTCCCCAACAATTTATAATAAACTAGCTGAATTACCCGTCGCTGCCGGGGTACGGTAGGAAAACACAAATCTTTGAATAATTGTATATTATAAATAAATATAAAGATGTATCATACTTTTATGTATACATTGTTAGAATAATGTGCAATTAATGTAAAGGAAAAACATATAATGGACAATAATTTAGTTTCTTAAGATTTAATTACATTTAACGATAGGTATACGCAAGATATTTATACACGGGAAAACTGTAAATATTTCACCCAAAACAAAACAATTGATAAACAAATGATTTTCAACGATGTATTGATATTGTTATAGAATTTTTTTATAAACTATATTCATTGTATCTTTTTTGTTGTTTCGTAGTATTTGTATAGTTAACTTTTCAAAGGATCTAATCCTGGACATGGCAACATAAAGTTGACCATGGCTAAACACAGTTTGGGGTAAATACAATCCTACTTTATCCAATGTTTGACCCTGCGCTTTGTTTATTGTCATAGCAAAAGCTATTCTTATCGGAAATTGACGTCTGGTGAATGAAAAGAGAAGAATAGAATCTGACGGGGTCAAATCAATTCTAGGCAATAAAATACGCTGACCAGTTCCTTGACTAGTTATAGATTCCAAGTCTAAAGAATGATCGTACATATTTCGTACAATAAATCGTGTGCCATTCATTAGATTGGAGGTGACATTTAAATTTCTCAGGAGTATTACAATAGTACCTTTTTTCTGGCCCCGGCAACATATTGACAATTGAGTTATTTATTTCATCACAATGTTCATTTTTAGGTGCAAGAATTGCAAAATGTGAAAAAATAAACACATTTTCTAAATTAAAAATAATATTTCCAAATACATCTTTTATTATATTTTTTGATAATAACGATGGTTTAATTTCAATAGAATATTCGTCCGAATCAGGATTTATTAGTGGATATTCACCATTTCCAATTTGTAACAAAAACTTGGAAAATTCAATTTAATTTTGGTTTAATCTCTTATTTCTAAATAGTTTGAGAATTTTAAAATGTTGCCAAATCGGAGAATTTTTTATGCAGTTTTATATTGTAAGCTGTCTAGAGCCATGTGGGACAACTGGTAAAACTTGTCTGAAATCTCCTCCTAAGACAATAACTTTCCCACCAAAGAAAACGTCGTTTTCCATTATATCTTTTAATAATCGATTGACAACCATTAAAGCACATGCACTTGCCATAGGAGCTTCGTCTCAAATAATAAGTTTTGATTTTCGAATAATTGATGCCTCTTTGCTATTTACCTTCAATGATGAAACTGAAGTATCTGTCAATATCAAAGGTAATTTAAATCGACTATGTACTGCACGACCTCTGGGTAACAACATTGCTGCTATTCCAGTCCAAGCAACCGGAATTACATCATAACCCATTTCTATACAACTGTTAATGAGACATTTATAGACGAATATTTTCCCTGTACCACCAGGTCCATCAATGAAATATGCGTTAGGAACACTTGTATTTTCAAGGCTCACACATTTCATAATAGTGCTTATAATATCAAGCTGTTCTTGATCTGCGCTGTCAATTAAATCATGTTGAATTGATAATGATAATGTATCTTGTTGATTTGATTCGCTGTCTATAATATTAGCATCATATTCTGGTAAACCGATTGATTTCAATGTCTGACCATGCAATTTTAATGTTAATGAAATATCTGATAATGTTTTTGCATAAGCAATAGTGGCATTTGAAACTCGTATAAAGTCTTCACTCATTGCGTATTTAAATGTTTCCCATAAAACGTTAGTGTCATAAGGTCTCTGAAAAATACATATATATGCAAACATTTGTCGAAGTTGCTTTGGCATTTGAAAAATGGATACTTCATTTAAAGAGCGATACCACTCTGAATCATCTGATAGCAAATTTCGATGTTTAGCTGCCTCTTTAAAGGTAGGAAATGTTATACCATTATATGTTCCAATATCTTCGAATGATTTAGCACCAATAACGTGGAGTAGAAGTAATCTTAGATAATACCGTTCACTATCAGAAGGCGATACATGGTACATTCTGCCAATGACTGGCTGATATTTAACTCGTTTTTTCCATTGCTTCCCATTCCAAACATAATGCATAGGTGTTTCGGGATAATTATATGGACTTTTAGTTTGTTTATGGTTATTTAAATTTAACTATCCTATTAGAGTAGTACTTTTCAACTCTGCGTGCATTATCATTTGTGAAATACACTTGTTGTTGATCGGGTAAATGTACGGCGAGTCGTACTACAGTATGTGATTGCTCATGCATATTGTATGAAAATATTCTATAAGCTGCTTCACATGATCCAACGTATCTGGTGTTTAAATAATTGGTCACTTCATCATGATTCACTGATGTTTGATCGACAGTTACTTGGAGATTAGCGCAGTCATGACTTTTATAATATATTTATGTAAGTATTTAATACTGTGGACACTCATAAATTTCAACATTAATATGAGCTTCAAAATACTATAACAGAAAGGGATTATATGGGACAACGTATCTGTTATCAATATTAATACATTTTCCGTTAACTTTTTTACTTATTGTTCGGCCATTATCTCTTCTCATATACACAGAATATCCATTGTAGTTTTCTTTTGTAACACTTGAAAACTGTTTAGGAAATTCTTTTTTATACTTTTCATTTTTCATGCAAACATTATTTAAATTTAGACTCCCGCAAGATCCATGTATATTATACTTTTTTTCTAAATTATACAATGTACTATCATGATTTGGATCAGGAATTTCTGCGGACATAACTCTATCAATATCTTGAAAATCTCTAAACTTACAATGATCCTCAAGGCCTACTAACAAATGAACGTGAGGTAATCCTCATTTTTGAAATTCTATTGTATAAATGTAAGTTTTCACATCACCAAATATTTTTTTTGTTTTTATTATTTTTAATAAGTGTTTAACTTTTGCATGGAATACACGAACAACAATATCGGGTCTGTTATTTGCTGTTTCGTATGAATGAATGCTTGTAGTAATCTCTGGTCACGAAGCATTACAGGTAAATGTAATGAACAAATCTGGTTTACCGAATTTCCTTACTTTTGCCATGGCATCTTGGTAATTCTGTACCATATTTCGAGGACTTCCAATAAACGAAGAAGGCAATACGACCAATTTTCCCACTCTAACATTGGCTTCATTTGCCGTTGCTTGTAAAGCGTCTGCTAGGCCAGAATATGTGTCTACTCTTAATTTTGATTGCTGATTTCTAATATATTTCAATCTATCACCTTCAATACGACAATAATAATCAACGATCAGTTGTTGAGACAGTTTGCCTGCGCTCAGTACTTACGGGGGAGTACCTTTTATTGCCATTCAAAAACATATATATTCACGCATGGAAATGTTTCATCTTATGGTAGTTTTACGTTTACCATTATATTGCATATTTATATACCAGCCTGGTTCTCCGTACGGTCATATTAAAACGTAAGTCATAGGGTCACAGTGCATGCTGTCGTAATCAATTCTTTGTATATCTCCTTTTTTTGGGTAAACTGATATATGTGTATGTGAAGGAGGTGCACCATCTGAAGATTCAAATACTGCTGCGATTTCAGAAACTGTTGGTTCGTTGTACCTACGGATATCTTCTCTATGTTCATGATAAAATCGCATAATCATATTAATAGTAGTTGAACTCCCACCATGAACCGTTAGTTCATGCATTTGTTTGTACGATTTAGCATATGGATTTATTTTAGATAATAAATTGTGTAATTTATCAACTAAATAACTTTTAAGTAATATATTTTGTGATTTGTTTAATCTAACTTTGTTTGCTTCAGCAAAGTCTAAAATATATAATTGACCATACGATGGATTTTGGCCTGAGCTAGGATAAAGGGAACTAATACGATGATACATATCACCATGTAATTTAAAACAATAAGGCCCATACCTCGATGGTAATGTTATGTGAAAACCAAGAGACAAATGACATCGCACTGTTATATTGACTTATATGTTCTCTAAAATGTTTGGACTCATCATTTTCACCAACAAACAAATCAAATATTTTATTAGGCAAACGGCTTTCCTATAAAGATATTTTGCCATTACCACAACATAAACTGAAATGCCCTCTAGTCGTTTTTTCACACTCAAAGTGCAACGAATGACAATCCTTGCATTTAAATGTTAAATTACCCAAATTATAGAGAGTAACGTGAACTATATTATGTGATAAAGCGCATTTATAAAATAATTTAAACAATAATACACTGTGATTCCGGGTTTCTTTATGTTTTTTTCTTTCTCGTCTACCAGATAAAGAATGTGTTTTACGCTTACTATTAGTGTTAGCAGTTATTTCGTTAGGTAGGATAAATGAATTTTGAATATTCATCTTCTTCTTCTTCTTCTTAGGCGTTTACAGGCCATTCAGGCCCATTGCCGCAACAACCACTTGCCTCCACCTGTCTCGGTCTCTTGCCAGCTCTTCCCCATCCTCTATTCCAAGTTCCCTCAAGTCCTTGACCACTCTATCCTTCCATCTTTGTCGAGGACGTCCTCTAGGCCTTTTTGTATTTGGCTTCCATTTCGTAGCCTGTCCAATTGGCCCCTCCGATCTCCACACGTGCCCGGCCCAGCTCAGCCTACTACTTTTTAAAATTCCGTTAATATTCGGTTCTCCGTACAGGTCTTGGATCTCCTGATTTGTTCTTACTTTGTATTCTCCTTCGTTATTTTTTTTTGGACCATAGATTCTCCTTAATATCTTCCGCTCGAAGGTGGCCAATTTTAGGTGACCAAAAACTAAAACACTATAATGTCCTGCGTCACCATTGCCAGAAAAAAATAAATTACACATTGTAGCACCAGAACCATATTCTACAAATTCATTAAGATCATTAGATCTATACACACGAAATGTATGATTTGAATAAAGTCGAATAATGCATTCAAGTTCGACATGACCAGCATACTTGCCATCTAGGCTCATCAACTGTTCGTAATCATTAGAATTATAAATAGGTAGTCTATACGAAAGATCACCAATGACAAATTCTTTGTACACATCCCAATTATTTACCGCCAAGTTAACCACTCTTAATCGAATATTTCGATGTTCTTCTTGCGTGCCGAGTATTAAATGTGACACGGAACGAAATAAACAATTTTCATCGCCTGGTATTGGAATTAATTGATATTCCATTTTAAATAATAATAATAAAATAAAATAATAATTAAATAATAATTATATTTTTGTTTGGGTTTTTCGACGACGATTCAGACGACCAGTGGCGTATCCAGAATTTTTTTTTTTTTGGAGGGGATTATAAAAAATGGAACATTAAATTTTTTTTGAATTTTGTGTGTTTTTATTATAATCAATAAACAATATACATACACTAAACATTTTTGGGGGGGGGGGGGTTATAACCCCCTAACTCCCCCCTGGATACGCCACTGCAGACGACGACACTACGACGATAACACAACAGTAACAGTGCACAATGCGTCAATGCCAAATATGAAATAATACATCGCTGCCGACGCGCAACGACGACACTACGATAGTACTGCAGCAGACGTAGGAGTAGTGGGGGTTCTAATGATGTGTGTGTGCGAACGGCAAGCAACGCGCATCGCTATGTAACAATACGGCAAACTTTATGCTTTTAATATCTATTTAAATAATTATTTTTTTGGAATTTTCTCTTTTGATGGCTTATCTACACACCGAGTACTTTCGTTAAAAAAAAAAAAATTGTGAAAATCGGCCTGGTAGAACTTCAGATATAACTGTCACAAGAAATCGCCTCACGTTTTAATAACATATATATATAAAGATAAAGATAATGTAGTCTATAGTGGCGCCGAACCTCCTTAACAAGTGTTGTTAAAACAATAGTTTTAATGGGGTGGGTAGTCCTATGGGCTTAGCCCTAAATAGTAATTAGGACCTTGAGGCTGCTCATATAACGTAGATAGTATCATACAGTAATATTATAATTGTATAATAATAACCTTCACATTTTTAACAACAGATTAGTTTTACAATTTAACTATTGTAACCTATTATGTATTTATTATTATACTGACAAAACATTATTGGTGGTTGGTACCTTGTGAAAATAAATGTGACAATAGTATTTTTTTTAGAGCTTGACGCCACTGGTAGTCTTTACTTGTAAAATAATGATACAACTTTAATAACAAAAAATATATAAATTGTAATCACAAAATGCGTGCGCGTGTACGCGTTATAACAAATGGCTCACGTGTGACGACAAAAAGCAAATGATAAGGCGTTAAAATAGGTCGTTCACGATCAGCTTCGGGAATAAGTAGTCGTGGTCCGGCGTGTCGGGCGAAACTTAGGCAGTCGCGCGGAAAAAAATAGGCGATGACGAAAGCCTCGGCGTACAACGCACAGTGGTTCCAAACATTAATTTAGCATACAAAAATCATAAATTTTTTAAAAATTACTAATTTTTAATTTTAACTACAACATAGGCTGCACATATCCATATAAATCCTTTTAATCTAATTACTAAACATTAATTGCTATTATAAATCTATCTATATCTATACTACATTTTTTAAATATGTATAATACCTACATAAATTAAAATCAAACTGAGAAGTCTTAAATTGCTACTTACGTACTTAAAAAAATATTATGTTGTTTAAAAAAATTCTCTTACTTTCAACACGGATTTTCTTTTTCATGTTAAAATATATTGGCAACAAAAATTCCGATAAAACTCAAAACGACAGTCTGCGGGAAAATGAACAAATACAATACGTCCAATGTATGTTCAATAAAAGCTGCACATTGTATTATCATACTCGGATAATAATTAAATTATGGTACGTTTATCTGACCGTTAAAATATACCATGCAATAAATACATTTAAATATTTTAAAAAAAATTTTAAATCACGTTTTGGCAAGCTAAACTGATGTTTAGGACCATTGTGCGACGCGGACTGCGGTCGAGAGCAGAGCCGTATCGGGCGAAGCGAGTCCAGTAACGAAGAAAGAAACGGGCGATGGCGAAGGTGTATGACGCGAGAGACAGTTGGAATGTGGACCTTTACTCACGCGACGCACATGACACACGACGGTGTCGAGATGGAGAAGCGACGCAGACAATGTTTGATAAGAAAGAGAACAAGCGCGAACGGTGTCGGAACACAATTGCCAACTACATCACTTCGACGAGAGAACACTGTGATGGTGGCCTACCATTATATCAACATAATATTACCGTGTCTACCACGGTTAAAGATATACAGGTTACTCAACGCCCTGTAGAAATTGGTTTCCCGAAACGAAACAAATGGATCTTTGCAGGAAAAAATTTTTTGTGTCCGTATATAATACTCGTATTGCCTACATTTAGCCCCTTTTTTTGCAGCTATCAACATTTTTTTTATCATAATAATTTTATATATTGTTAAATTTAAATTTAAATCGTTAAATACAATTATAGTTAAATAAATTTAATAATACACAATTCGAAAAAAAACACAATATTCACTTACGATCGTCATTTAAAAGGTACAATTCAAAAGTAATAAAAAAGTAACATTTTTATTACTCTCATATTTCTCCATACTTCTAAGTTCAAAATACCATATTTTAATGTTTATTAAACGAGGACAATGAATTAATTGTAAGATACAGCATTAATCAATTATGGCACCCAAATGAAATTGATAAATTATAGTTTACTACAGCTGATAGAACAAAATTGGCGGGTAGCTTATTTTATTTTATGTTATGCTATACTACCATCTATACTGGTTCCTATTCAAAGGGTATTAAATGATATCCAAGATTCTGTAGAAGGAACAACAATGAAATGTTTATAGTATGAGTGTCGTGGGCCTAATAATTAGTAAAATGTATTAATAATCTAATTTTGAATTTTATTCTGTGCAAGATGATTTTGCCACAAATTTAGGAAAAGATGATTTTTGTATTTAGAAATTACTAAATTTGTGTTGAAGGGACCTATAGTTTAAACTTTAAACAGTTAGGTACGCTTTTATAACAAAAATACAAAATATTAAGCCTAATTATAACATTTGTATTATATATTCGCTTGAAGTATTCTCAATGAATTATGTATTTTTAAATTTAAAATTACGATATTATGTTTTTTTTTTTTTGAACTGTGTATTATTAAATTTATTTAACTTTTAATGTATTTAACTATTTTAATTTAAATTTAGCAATATATAAAACTATTATAGTAAAAATGATGTTATCGTTTTATCAATGTTATCACATTTTGATAGCTGCAAAAAAAGGAACTAAATCTAGGCAATATATACGGACACAAAAAATGAAAAAATGTTTTCCTGCGAAGGTTCATTCGTATCGCTAACCATTGGTGATGACGCGGCGCGCGTATTGTACCCCCGACGGGACAATGATGATGATAAGAGATAAGTCAATAAATTACACCTTCATAATTGCTTTCTTACCGATGATTTTTATCACTTCATCATAACGCCATAGTCAAAATAATGTATATATGTTGATGAAATATTGTTATTTGTTTATCCGTTTTCGCGTCTTTCTATATTCTGATTAATATTTTATATTTATACTTATATTTGCTATAATATATAACACTTTACAATTTATTAAAATTGATAATGCACATAAATTGGAACAATGGTTACTTGAAGATTTTCCATCTGATATTGACACTGACATAGAAATATTTAATATAATATTTGAAACATTTATTATTATATTAAATGCATATGTATACTTTTATACATTTGTATTATTTAGAACACAAATATAATATTACAATTTTAAAAAATTATCTTTCAAAATCAGTTTTTTGATTTGTATGGATCGTATGTAAAAAAATAAATTGTCAACCCACAAAGCATTTTAAAAATATTAATATTTTCACAATATTTAAATAAGGTTTTATCTCAAATATTATGATTTAAATATTTTGCAATTATTTTGAAAATATTTGATCTCCAAATATTTGTGCCAAATAAAATCAAAACATTTTCAAAACATTTTATACCTTATATTATAAATCTATTTTGCTTATAATTTTTTAAAAATATTTGATCCCTAAATATTCAAAAAAAATTGTCTACGTAGTCAATTTTAAGTACCCAATAGTAATAACTAATAATAGATTCATAATTATTATCAATTCATCCATGAAAACGTCATGAAGACGATGAAGATTCGTGTTTTTATCCATTCACTATTATTATTAATTTATTAGATTTCTAATAAATTGTTATAATTATTATCAAAATTATGAAATTATGTGGCTTGGGCGACGGGACAATCGCGCCCCCTACTAATATTTATGAAAATTAATTCTAAATGTAATAGTGAAATAATAATTTATAAATTATCTATTTAATTTTTTATAATACTAAAATAGTGGTTTTCAAATAATGAAAGTAATTTATTTTATTTTATGAATACAATAATATAATTTATTTTGTTGTGTGCGATTATCATTATTTATCGCATGTCCATATTCCATATATATTATATTAAGTATGCAGGCACACTGCTGGGCATTTCCGTCACTCACAGACTGATGCTTATAGATGAAAAACGTCGTTCAAGCTACTCGAGTATTCAGATCTGAATATTATTTTAACAATATTAAATTTATAATAAGAAATTGTATAAAAAATTTAATAGGCACTCCTATTTAGTATAGAAAAATAAAAAAAAACAACATATTAGGTAGGTATACATATAAATAGCTTTTATATTAATTACTAATTATGTATTATTATTAAGTAAACAATTTTAAAATCGGTTTGAATGTATAACATATTATTATAATTAATATCTTAATGATATACATTTTAGTATAGAAAAAGACTTGATAATATTAAACTAAGTAGGTACCGTAAAAATAAAGTAACTCTGTATTAAAAGATCTATTTATATAATATTAAACATAATAATAAAGATAATGTATTTTTAATATTCATAAATAATGAACAATTAGATAAAATAAATTGTTATAACTTATAAACAAATTAATAATTGATAAGTGAGTAACATATATTATATTGATGTTTGATGTTAGATGATGTTATAATTGGCTGTGGCCCTTAAAAACTAAACTATTTAGGAAAAATTAAAATTGGTACCTAATTTTTACAGAATTACAAATAAAATCCACTTTATATCACTTATTATCCACAATTTATCCACTATTTGATTGACATCATTCTCTTTTTTTTTTATTTTCCGATGAAATGTTTGGCATTGCTCTCTAAAATGATACAATGTAAATAGAATTTATATTTTAATTTTTTTACAAATAAAATACATAAAAATAATAGTGGTTAAATAACTTTTGTGCTCGTAGCGAAGTCCTTGGTAATAATTCTGTATTGAAAGTTGTTTGTTTCTCAATTTTTTTCAATGGTTTTTTTGTAATACATTTTTTTTTTGCTAAAATTTAAATTCAAAATATAATCCAAGCATATAAAGTAAACCAAAATATGAATAATTAAAACTAAAAAATAGTAATATCATTTGAAGTAATTTAGAATGTAAAAAAAAGTATAGAAGATAATAGTTTAACAAATAATATTAATAATTTCTAAAGTTCAGGGTGTATGTTTTTTTTTTATTTAACAATTTACAATATCCATAATTACTTATGGATGAATACATTCATAAAAATTCATGGATTCATCTACAATAATAATATAATTTACGAAATTAATGAAACCACAAAATAAATAAAATTCAACTCATATATGCAAATAATACGTCTAAAATTGAAGAAATAGTACTATAAAACTACAATTTTAAAAATCTGCATAAATAAAGTAATGTGAAATTTAAAATATAAAATCCTTGTTTCTTATAACAACCTAAAAGCTTATTCTACAATTTTTATTGGTATTCAATAATAAGATAATAGAAATATTACCTAGACCTTGATATTTACCATCAATATTAGCTGTTTATAGGTATTAAAATTTTTTCCTAACATTTTATAAATAAGTCTGATAAATAGTTTGTATGAATAATTATCACCGTTTGGCATCATATGTAATTTTGAAACTTATACATTAAAAGAAAAACTATATCTTTCCTGGGATATATAATTAAAATATTTAAAAAAAAATAAGTGTTAGAGAATAATATTAAACGATTACGACACCAAAACCCTTATACGTAGAAAATAAAATAGACAGTGACGAGAGTGATTAACATCTTTCACTCCATATCTACAAATAATTCGGTCTATTTAAGAATATAATTTTAAATATACTATAGAACAACTATTTATGTCAATTTCAAATTTCTGGCATGATGGTAACCTTTCACTACTTAGAGGTACCTACTAACCACCACAGGTATTTCATGCATCATCTGATAAAATCATAACAAAATATCAATATTTAATATTATTTTCATTTTCTATCAATTTTAATCAGACATGTACAATGACAAATTAATATATATTTCAATAGGAAATACAACAGATTCAAATTAATTTGTAGATTTGTTGAGTAACAGATCCTATATTTAAAATTAATATTTACTTTTATAGGAGTTGAATCAGTTGCACATTCAACATTTATTGAGCACGATGGTTTTGGATTAGTTTTTTTATCCATTATTTGAATGACATCATTCTCTTTTTTTTATTTTTCGATGAAATGATTGGCTTTGCTCTCTAAAATGTTACAATGTAAATGGAATTTATATTTTAATTTTTTTACATATAAATAATAGTGGTTAAATACCCTTTGTGCTCGTAGCGAAGTCCTTGGTAATAATTCTGTATTGAAAGTTGTTTGTTTCTCAATTTTGTTACGTGGTTTTTTTGTAATACTTTTTTTTTGCTAAAATGTAAATTCAAAATATAATCCAAGCATATAATGTAAACCAAAATATGAATAATTAAAACTAAAAAATAGTAATATCATTTGAAGTAATTTAGAATGTAAAAAAAAGTATAGAAGATAATAGTTTAACAAATAATATTAATAATTTCTAAAGCTCAGGGTGTATGTTTTTTTTTTTTTAACAATTTACAATATCCATAATTACTTATGGATGAATACATTCATAAAAATTAATGGATTCATCTACAATAATAGTATAATTTACGAAATTAATGAAACCACAAAATAATTAAAATTCAACTCATATATGCAAATAATACGTCTAAAATTGAAGAAATACTACTATAAAACTACAATTTTAAAAATCTGCATAAATAAAGTAATGTG
>NW_020273109.1:0-2165 GCF_003268045.1 Sipha flava
TAAATTTAACTGGACCTTGGCGAATTTACTAATATGCATAATAAGTTGTTTTTGATTATTAAATATTGATTTATTAAATACTGATTATAAAATACGCCTTTGGTTTCCCTTTCATTTGTATTATTAATTAAGAATATATTATCTGTGTACGGTTCCCAATTTAAATGACTAGTAGATAATTCATCAATAACAAATGGTTCTTCCGATATGTTAATTATATTACCGATAACTTTATTGTCTTTTACTGGGCTCAAACTATTCGCAATTATTACATTTTCATTTCACGCGTATTTTTTAATAGCTACTACATTTGAATGAATTATTTCATCACTTTTTATCTGTAATACACAATTACTACGCGCCGGTATTATAATAGATTCGACTTTATTCTTTTCGATTGGCTCGGGAATAATTAAGACTTCTTTATCCCAATCCATTAATGCTTTATTATTTTTAAGAAATTCAACTCCTTATTACCTGCTTCAGGTAATGGAAAATCGTCTTTTACGATATCAAATTTAATGTTAAATGTTTGATTTTTAATAAAAACTTCTACTGTTGTCGTGCCTATCGTTAATACTTTTGTTTAACTTATACCTTTTATAAACCGTTTTTCATCTTCGTTCACCATTACATGTTCTTTTAACGTAGATATTTTGATAACATTCATATCGACACCGCTATCAATTAAAAATTTACTTTCACACAAAAAATCTTTTGCTCTACAAATTATATGTTCAGCTTTAATTGGTATCATTACTCGTATATTATTTTTTATATCTCCTATTGATCACATTTTACTTGTACCCGCAGAATTTTCTGAACTTTCTGAACTTTCTGAACTTCCTGAGCTACCTGAAGGATCCCCCTCAGCTTTAATTTTTTCTTTAAGTTTCCTACATTCCGAAATATCATGATTTTTTAATTTACAATAGTTGCAAAATTTTACATGTCCCGTATATTCTCTTTTTATATCGGGTTTCTTTTTAATATATTGCTCAGGCGTCCTACACTCGTTTGCATAATGTCCCATTTTATCGCATCGATAACATTTAATTGCGCTTTTATCATAATTATTTTTACTAATGAATTTATTGTTATTACTTTTAAAATTATTTTTAAAATTGTTCCGATTATTTCTATTAGTATTCATTAAATTATCCGATTTACGAAACGTATTTTCATGTTCCATTGCTATTAAAATAGCTTCCTCAAAACTTGTTATATTACGAGCTAATAAAATTATCTGAATAGATTGTTCTACTCCCGATATGATTACGTTTAATGCCTGCGATTGTATAGTTTGCGCGATTATTTTTGCTTCCGCAGCATTTTTATTTATTGTTGACGCGTTTGTTAATTTGTGATACGTTTTTTTCTACGCGCTGCGCGAAATCTTTTATTAATTCTGAATGATTTTGTTTCATTGAACTTAATTGCCCTTGTAAATATTGTACTGAATGAGATGTACCAAAAATTGTTTTTAAATGTACTTTTAACTCTTCCCATGTTGTTATTTCCCTGTACCTAACTGCCTCAAAAGCTTTACCTTTAAGCTGAGTAAGCACTGCGGCTAGAATATCAGGTTTCGAAATATCTGGTATTTTTGAAAATACGAAATCATATTTGGAAATAAAGAATGCTAAATCGGTTTCACTTTCTCCTGCAAATTCGGAAATAAATCTCAAAGCAGTAATAAAATCTAATTGATTTGCTATATTTATTTCTATAAACGTCTTGTTTAAATCTATTAAATCTCGACTCGACTCGCCTCTACTCTGTGAGTTTAACGTGTCGGTTATTACTGAATCCCCTGATTCAGGTTTCTCTATCACTTTATTCTTTTCACTTAATACTTTACTCCTTGTATACATTTACTGTATAAAACTAATTCTCAACAGATTTGACAGAGTATAATAATAATGATAACTTACACTTTGTTCAATTCTGTAGGGGAGGTGAAAAAATGCGTCCTTGAACTGCTCGGCTCTGCTTGGCTCCGCGTTGTGGAAATTCAGTTGTCCTGGACTGCACTTCGTGACACAAGTCTTTCTGACTTGCGTTGAGTTCCGTGGACGTTGTCCCTTGAACTTGACTTCTTGAAACTGAACTGACAAATTGAGAGAGATAGGTAGGTGAATAAATTTAACACTGGTATATTAAAC
>NW_020273110.1:0-17649 GCF_003268045.1 Sipha flava
AAAAATTATCTTTTTAAGCCGAACCGAAAAATAAAATTAAGGATGGATTGTTAAAAGATCATGTAGAAAGTCCATGTAAAAAAAAATATGTTTATTTTAGCTAATTAATTAAATCTAATAATTTGAAGGTATAAAGTCTATTTATTTTCATGTTATTTATTTATTAATAATTTCTGGAAAAAATAAGTGACGTTATGAAAAACGATTAGTCACGGTATTGGCCGTATATCTTCTGCACATTTACTTGTTACTTAATGAACAATAAATTTATATTTTTAAGACCAAATAATTATGAATTTTAATTATTTTAATAAAATAAACCCATAATGGTCCCGAATTTGTCTGAGTAATATTATACTTATACGAAATAAAAATTTTACAATAGAGTTTTTTGTGTTTACGGTACACCGTGCCTTTTAATCTTGTACGTACCTAACGCTATTTATTTAACATAATGCAGCTGTATTTTTACGAGTACATGATCGTAGTGTAATATGTGCATACACGTGAAATAGTTTGGCGAGTCGTATAAAATCATGTCTATTCCTTTTATAACTGTATTCATAAATCATAGTCCATAACTATAAAATGAACACATTAACATTTCAATTGAACGGACCAACATTATAAAACTATACCGGCTATTAGTATTATTGTACAAAGTGTATATTATACTATCTGAACGATCGATAATCGTGATATGTTAATACGCATTAGTTTAGTTTACGGTAAAACACCAACAAGGTCCTTCCTTCGATTCTCTTGATCAACGTGAGTTCAACAACTTGTGACTTTCCCCCTTTCATATACTTCACGATAACTACATATATTCCATTTTCTTGGCCGTGAACCTTTTCCGATTCCACTCCTTTCACCATTTACTTATTTACCCAATTATCAAATATTCAAATGGAATGTGAACTTGATCATTTTCTGTTTATCTTTTTCTCATTTTCCCTCTTGTTCCCGCCCTTAATTATTTTACTGTTAACTTAAACGTATTCCTTGAAGTCCGATAAAAATAAAAAAAATTAAAAATATCATTTCACGGAACCATTATTATTTTCTCGAATTACATTTTCACGATTCAAAATATTTATTTATTTTTTTTTTTATGTGTGTACAGCAAATCGACGTCATGTACATAATGCGTTCCGAGTGCCATTCTACAGTTTTTCATGATATTTTAATAATACGATAACGTAGCCCGTTAAGTATACCGACGACCAATTTCTGAAAATATTATCCTTGTTAATGATTCGTTGATCATGCGATGTAGAGAAACTTTATATTGTACACTCTTTTTTTTAATGCACAACACATTAAAGTATTTTACGATATCATTCGATAAATCGGTCCTACTTTAGACACTCGATTGAGCCAAAGCTAGATTTTTCATACACCTAGGTGTATCGTACTACATTGTAATTTGCGTTTTTCACTTATATACATTATAAATACGAGTGTTCGTGATAAAATTGAATGCTCGTTTTCATTATTATTATTTTAACGACCGACAGGTTGTATTATAATATGTACAGTGTCGGTATAAGTGTCTTAAGTGTCTTAGCTATGGTTGATGTACCATTTTTCCGACTACCTACCGCGGCACCCAGTGAAAATAATACATATATCATAATAATATGTACGATAAGGTCTAAAAGTATCGGAACTCGACTAGCAGAACCCATATGTAAACTGGATAGGTATATATGCTGTAATTATGCGTTACTACTGACCCGTTTCCCATTTATACATATATATTATATGCTGGGTCATCCACTTTTTAATGTGTTATAATACTTTTTATAACGTGGTAATGCTTATTATATTTGAGATTTTTTTTCTAAATAACAGTTTCATTAATTAAAGTTTATATAAAAGCGCAGATTTGATAAAAAAATTTTTAAAATCAAAATAATCTTTTTAGTAATAAATAGTAAGACCTAGTCATCGTTTTTCGGCTGTTTGATTTTTATTTCTTTATATCATTACTTTTGAAATTGACGTACGCTGATGATTTAATATATATATATATATATATATATACATATACATACACACTTAAATGCGTTCTAAACAAATCCTTCACCATTGCATTAATTGCATTCTTATTGACTTAAATGGACCCCACACCCACGTGTGTTGTCTTGACTAAAAAAAAATCCTAACCATTCAACGAACACACCGTTTTTCATTTGGATTCGTCTACAATACTGTTACAGCTGCTTTATGCATGCCTAATACTTTTCCCTTTTTTTGCCAAATTGGCTGGTATGTCTAGTAGATTATTGTACGAAGGTTATTATACAACGCACGACGTCAACAGTCAATTACAACGCGTAGAACGATAGTTTTAGCGCGAGTAACTTATAATCGAAACAATATCAAGTGCGTCGTGCGTGTCATCTCCGCTTGCCATTCGGACCACCATTGTTCAACGCTGCTGTCCAATAATCAGGTTTTTACTATTAATTTACCATGTTTTATATTTGAATGATAAACATCATTGTATTGCTCATTTGATAACTATATGTCTTACGATATTGACGAGCCCTTGGAGTCCCACAACAAAGCTATAAATATTAATCGGGAAACTTTGAAGTATCTAGTGCAGAGATAGTCTAGCCAGTTATATCGCAGGGATTCCACTAGATAATTCTATCGGCGGATATTGGGTATTCTTAACGAATAACGAATGGAGTCACGTTACAGTTCTCATAGCCATTTCTGTACAGGAATCACGTCATAAATATACTTCTGACTGATGATGACTTTCATTGATTTTAGTCGCATAACAGTTTTCAATGTCGTTTATGTCACTGTTATTACTGTCCTTGAACTTGTTCAATACTTTCTAAAACTATTCAAAACGTCGTTATAATATTATTAATGAAATATTATTTTGGTTTCTACGTTTTTAGCGTTAAAAAAAAAAATATTGAAAATGGTAGTATAATAAATCAAATAATTTTTAGTCTTCTTAGTTTAGTGGTGTATCACAAAAACGGGTTTACAGTACCTATTTGAAATTGTACAAAAAAACATAAATTGTATAGGTACCAGTAAAGATTATGTGTATTATTTGTAATCGATGTTTCACCAGCAAATCGTTAAGATATATTTTGAAGGTATTCTTATTTTTTTGTTTATATTATTTAAATATTTACCGAACAGAATATTTATATAAAGCTTATTGCTGATTAATAAAATATATAATAACATATTACAGACATGAAAGAAATCATTATAAGTAGGTACTGCTTGTTTTTATTGTTGAAATTATTTATGTTGTAAAAAAATGCGAACCCTGCTGAAATAATCGATTTTAAAAAATATGGAATATTTTCTACATGTCTACAAATTAATAGTATGGCTAAACATTTAACATTTCTTCTAAACAAAGTTCTATGCACGATGAAACCCTAGATTAAAATCCTAAACGATTTCATATAAATATTTTATCTAACCAATATCGTCGAACAGATATGCAAATAATACGATTTTACTTTCATATACAACGATTATAATGGTTGCAGCATAAATCGGTCGGAATTAAAGACGTATATTACAAATAACCGCTATACGTTCAATTTATGTATATTTTTTTAAATCTAGTTCCGGTTCATACTGATTAAACGAATGATACTCGTGAGTCATTATTTTCATTTGAAA
The DNA here is from genome assembly GCF_003268045.1 of Sipha flava. Taxonomy (NCBI): domain Eukaryota; kingdom Metazoa; phylum Arthropoda; class Insecta; order Hemiptera; family Aphididae; genus Sipha; species Sipha flava. The sequence continues at coordinate 3,676 of NW_020273110.1, forward strand.
ATATTTATGCTGCAAGTTTTGATCTGTAAATCCCACAGAAATTAAGACCGATTTCACTTTTTAATACATGTTAGAACAATGAAAAAAATTATGTGGGATCATAGTGTATATAGGGCAGACGGTACTGAAAATAATTGTTGGTATTAAGGTTTTGATTTCAATACCGGTTTGTGACGGTACACCGAAAAACCGAAATGATTCGGGGTACTAAAAAAATAAAACGATAGTTAAAATCTACCGAGTACCAATATGTTTAACTTAAATATAGTTCACTAATAAACAATTAGTTTCATAAGTTACTAGTAAAACAAGTGATTTTTTTTAACTGTCCTTACCTGTAGACTATTGCCTTTAGGTACCTTTTTTATTTATTTTTTGTCATTGTTTAACCGATGACGCTTCATCCAGGACGGCGCGTGAGGGTGGGCAATAGGGGCAGTTGCCCAGGGCCCCGCGGTTCTGGTTTAACTGAACTTAAAATATTTTATTAATATAAATTATAAGACCCCAACATTTATTTTGCCCAGGGCCTCGCAAACTCTAGCACCGTCACTGCGCTGCGGGAACTGCTTTCGCAATACTTTGGTGTTGCCGAGGTACATGTAGGCTATAGAAAAACATGAATAAGTATTTTATATCTACATTATTGGAGCTACAATATTGGATGAAAACTTAAACTTGAAAATTAATCGATTTGGAGCTACCTAACCCGCCTAAACGGTAGATAGAGGTAGACGTTCAAGTTCTTCTGATGTAAAATAATTACGTATAGTACCTGTGAATGTTTAAACTTCGAAGTGCATGAACGAAACCAGTTTTTATGAACTGAAATCGACGCACAGTATACAAAATATACTATAATAAACATACACAATAGTTAAACATAATATGAAACACATCAACGAGAAAAAACAACTACAGGCGGCTTCAAGTGCATTTTATATAACAGCCAACCATCATAGTATTATAAATATTAACGACAAAGACCAGAATTTCCAATACTAAAAACGTTGATAACTTCACAAATAGAAAAAATTTCATCGTTTATACGGTTTACGGATTTAAGGTATACCGTTCACATAGTATTATTTTAAAATACCGTCAGCCCTAAGTATACATGATCATCTAGGTAACTCATCTATGCGTAGGTAGTGACACAAAAACAAGTTGTTATAAAATAGGAAAAGAAATTAGAAAGCTTCTAATGGAATATCGAGATAGTAAGTTTCAAAAATGTTTACCCTTTACAGACGCGCATTATTCTAGAACTATTAGTTTCTAAAATATTTTAGAAATTTAAATTATTTCCACAAGTATATTATTTGTATACAAAAGTTTTATAATTGCAGATAATATAACATTTTAATTTTCGATTAAATTAGTGAATTATTAAATTAGAAATTACCCGTGGGCAAATTCATCAGAAATGTATACGGTGCAGTCAATGACGTTTATTTACTAACTTTTATGACGTAAAACTTTGAAATAATCGTTAAACATAATGTTCATAAAGGTAAAATTTAATCAGTCGTATTGACGTACACAAATGTCACAGTAAAATATTGAAATCTCAAAAGTCTGAAAAATGTATACGAGTTGTTAACAATCTGAATAAGTATACTACGCTAATTACCATCGAGAAACGTAATAATATAGTTCATTTTTACTCAACCATTATACAGTTATATCAAAATAAAAACTAGTTTGTCTAGATATGCCATGCGCATTGTATTCAACGTGTTTTTATATTGCATTCACCGAGTTATTTGTACACAAACAAAGTCTTTGGAATGTTAATAATTTCTCAATTTCATACTTATGTAAACATTTTGATAAGTAAATATAATTAAAAATACTTACTAAGTATGGTATCAATATTTAAGACCGTTTACGAAAACATAATTAACTTTGAAGTATATCATCATTTAATGAGCATTTAATCGATAGAAATGTATAATCGTTTTTTGGAATAAAAAGTAAGTATTCAAAAAAATATTTTATTATTCTTCTATCGATTTCCAATATTACGCATATTTAATATTTTTATAAATACATCTGAGTATGGTTTCAAACCTGCTGACAATAATACCTACGACATTGATAATATAATATTACAACCGATATATTTGTTCATTACACGTATATCTGTCAACTGATTATTTTAAAATGTGGGGTTTTTTTCAATAAATTTTAGAAATTCAACAGTAAATCAACTCGGCCTTCATATTATTTACACGTGCACTAATATTGATGAATCAGGGTATTTTTTTTCGCACAACCACCATCATTTGATATAGGTCGATCGATTTTGAACATTTTAACAGACGTATAGTACAAGTCTTAATGTGGTTATGGAAACGAGTTATATAAGTTTCTAAATTTGAATATAAATTACGTGAATTCCTACATCGGTTTGGTATATATAAGTATACATATCTACGGATGCTTATTTCGAATATTCTTCATAACGGCAAGTGAAGACCGTGAAAACACGATTCACTCGTTTGACTACTTAGACTCGTCGCCGATCTCTTCGGTTGAGCCACCACGCTTCGTGTTTACTAACCCCTTTGAATTTTCACGTAAAACCACCCATGGCCTGTACGTAAACTTATCGTATTAAATTTTTGTACAAAAAGGTACAGTTGTAAATGGCTACAACGCGTAACAATATCTGTGTCCACGGTGTTAGACGGTGGACTCGTGTAGATTTTCAATTTTTTCGAAATTCTCGTGTTTCACACTTTTTTATGAGCCTTTTGTAGTAGGAAAAAAATACGTAAAATTATTTTTTTCAAATCGTTTTCATTCGTTCAATAATTTAACGCATATTTACTATTTTAGTTATTTAAATTCATCGACCGTTGTTTTCAATGCATCAGATTTCATCACCATCGACCTATTTCCTTATCAACGACTGTATATAATGGAAATAATATTGTTGTTTTCGTGGCTAAAACTCTAAATAAGACGTGCTCGATAGTAGAGAGCACACTGTTATGATAGTTTGTACGCAGTGTGTAATCTCTTGAGGACACCACTATCGCATACCCGTTGTCTCCGTCTTACAAACGTACAACATAGAAAATCTGTGTTCAGTTCCAATTTTATGTGGTTAGCATTAAATATATTAAATATGATCAGATCAATTATCATATTTATGAGCGAGAACACGCTATAAGTGTTTGCATATTGGTTTTACACAATATATTTATTTTAAAACGAGCAATGAGTCTACAAAATATTATAATTTAAAACAATACATAATTCGCTTAGAAATTAAGAAAAACTATCAACAAAACACAGATTATGTTATTTCCTTTGAGTTTGATATTAGATTAGATAACTATATTATTAAAGCTTAAGATACAAAATTGGTTCTATTGAACGGAGATTTACTGTGTCTTCTGTTCAAGTTATGTTTACATTAAGACTCGTATGACCTGCTTTTAATGCTATAAACCGGTGGTGACCAAACTACGGCCCGCTATGATTTAAGTCCGGCCCACGAAAGTATTCTACATTACAACACTTATTTGCGTAACTATAATATTTTACATTTACGTAAAAAAAGAAATTGGAAAATTAAAAAATACATTTTCTTATGGCCCGCAGTAAAGAAAGTTCTTTTTTTATGGCCTAGATAAAAAAAGTTTAACCACTACTGCTATAAGCGAATAAACAACTATCATACACTGCGTTTATAGATAAATATAAAATTATGAAAATGTTTAAAGATCCAAAATATTTCACACTCGTAAAATCTAAATCCCACGTGTGAATAAATAATTAATTCATTTTTATCAAATTCATCTGCGGTGAAACCTAATTGCAATTTTAATACGAGTGGTTTTTTTTCTTCGAGTTTCCAGTGTTCATCCGAATTTATTTATTTTATACGCGAATATTTCAATTGGGTGTTTTAATTCACTGAATAATTAAATACTTAAAACCACTCCACTGAATATTCATCATACTTTATTTCAAATAAATAATATTTCTTTTTTATTGCTATAAAGGTTAATTAGCTACAATATTTTGCTCACTTAGGGTTACTTTTTGTTTAAGAATATTTTTTTTTATATTTAATAAAGTTTTGGAAGTGAGGTATCGTTGATCAATGAAAAAAAAAAGCGAAACATGCCTTTGTGAACTTACTGTTAATTACATATTCTTTAAATGTCCCACTTACCGGAACGTCCAGACAAAATCAAATATAAAAATCATCTCACTCAAAGAAGCATTCGGCCACTAACAAAAAAAAATTATAATATACTTCACCAAGATAGTCGAGTTCACAGTAGACATATAAATAATTTTATTTACTATTAGATGCACTAATAATCGTGCAGTTATCTCATAAATGAAAACAACGCATGTTGATTTTCCTTTAGGTTTTTCGTTCACCTTTCTTACGCACGCTGTCAGTAAATTGTGTTATTATTTTTATTATTACTACACATTTGAAAGTTATAGTAAATTATCACGTACAAAGAATGGTTTTCGAGAAGAGATCAGTTTGCTATTATGTTTATGTCACATACTTCATGTTACTATAAATGCAAACGAAAAAAGAAAAATATATAAGTACAACATTTATTGAATTCGATTCTATGAGCTAAATTAACGTGAGATAGTCATATTTTGAGGTTCATCGCATACAACAGTTATTTCGCGTACCATTTTTAACCATTAATTTTGAATTAATTAGGTATTTTGTTTACATAAAAAATATAAAAAATTGCATACATCAAATACAACGTCACATGCTATAAAGACAAATTGTAACGAAATAAATGTAATTACAATACATTATTTAACTGTTATTTGTTATCATCACGCCATGTTTGTTGCAGCATGATTTGCATAAACGCATAATTACATAAAAGATCATTCTTTACACATCATCATCTGTCATATGAAATAATACGCTACTTATGCAAAGTAAAACTTTACATACGTACTCGTAACGTACGCCTGAGATCGTGCACACCGTGGGCACACGAGTTATTGCGTTCCATATGTAGACAATAACCTCAATACCCGCCTGCACTCCGTTTCGATTCCTTTCTGGCGCGTGTCTTCTAATCAACTTGCACTGTTGTACCATATCGTGTTTTGTCCAACTCGTAGTAATAGCGAGAAAAGGAAATCTGCAATTCGTTTAAAAATAATATAGCAATGTTCTATGTTAATAATCACGATGGTCGGTCAGTTTAACCGGCTGCGTTGTTTATCAAGACAGCCTGCAGTACAACTCTTATAGAATTAATAAAATAAACACATACCGTTATAGTTCTAGACCTTCGCATCCGCGTTACACGTTTTTCGGATTATATTATTTTGCGTTCAGATCCGCTGGTCTTACACTTTTGGGTTTAGAACGACAGTTCGCCGAAAAAACACTTGCAACTTTCGCACAGGATTAATAATTCCATTGTGTACCCGTGCTTTATTCAATAATCTCGAAAGTTACAACAAACAACACTGCCATCATAATGTCATTCAGGAGTTTATAATATTACGTTAACGTTAAACAAACAATTCCATTAATATTTTCCGTTCGAACTCGTCATCTGATTAATCACTTCTGTGAACAACTATTTTCGAACGTTTATAATTTACATTTTATTAAACTGAATTTCAATATCAATCAAAATAATAATAGTGCACTTGCTTGTATGGGGACGAGCGAAGCCGGACGAACGTCTAACATCCAGTCTCGCAATAACCTGTCCATATTTTGTTTCCACTCGTATTCATTTTCGCTTATAGCAGTGACCTAGTTTATTCGATATCGTAGTTTTAATATGATTAAATGCAGGTCACCCGACTACATTATAAACTAATAAACATACCGTTGTATTATTAATATGCAAAAGTGACCGCAAAATTATTTCTAACAAACGTTCGTTTTAAAGCTCTAACTTCAGCAACGGAATATTATTTACAGACAATGTAGTAGTTAAAACATCTATATCGCTAAGTTTTTTAGCGAATAAAAGTTTATACAATACCCCGTCTAACCTGGATATTCTTTGCACATTTAGCTGGATTAACAGGTTTGGGTAGTCGGTAAGATTCGAGCATGTGTGTAAGTGGAAAGAGGTGAACCATCATATTAAACGTGTTTTTTTTTTCAGTAAATTTGTCCATCAAAACAATGTCTATATTCAAAATACCTTTCTTGTATAGAGTGTATTGATTTATGTCTTCGATAAAAACATGAAATCACAAAAATTTCGATTTGAAATTATTAGAAACGTCACAGTTTTTTCATATTTTTTACATTTTGAAATCCGATACGTTTACTTATATACGTACATCGCTCATAAAAAAAAAAAAGACAAAAAAAAAGACACAAGAATTTTGAATATTTCCACTAGACACAGGAGTGGACAGTAATATTTTGGTGTACTCGTAAATAAACATTAATTTCTTATTCTTCTGTAAAAAATATCTATCACTATCAAATCAAAATTTTGAAAACATCGGTTACACAATTTTTTCGGTGTGTAGATAAAAATAAACAAATATTAAAAAAATATTCGCAGTTAAATCATCATAATATGATAATTTAACTGCGAATAAATATATTATATGGACAGTTCTATGCGATGATATATACGTGATATATAATTTATTTTTATTCAACAGCGTCTGCGTCATTAATAATAAACGTCAGTCATATATAGTAAATAAGCATCATTGTGATAAGTTGATTTATTATCGTCCCGATTCGATGACGTTTCAACGTTTACTTGAGATTCTCAAATAGTTAATGATACAAGCTATTGATTAATAATACCTATCAAACTCTTATTATTCTATTGGCTCTAAAATATCTCAATTAAAATGCATTTTTTAAACAAAGTAACAGAATGTATTACTATGATTTAGTTTTATCAATGAGCTTTGGTAAATTAGAAGATGTATGGAAATACGGAAATCGTTTAAAATAACATTGTGCATGATTTAAAAACTTCATGATTGTTTAGATTTGTTACAAAAACATTATGTTTCAAATATTTTAAATGTCTTTTAACTATAGAAAAAAACAAACAATAAGCGACTCACGACTAAAAATCACAAATATAATAAAATATTTAATACTTGTATCTTGAGGCTAGCTGTAGTTTGTTCAAAAACCAATTTTTAAAGATTTGCATAATTTTTTTTCTTAATTATGAGAATAACATACTTCCGTTAACGGCCACCTCTATAAGACGGTCAATTTTTTTGGTCATGATTTGAGTGATATGGGAAAAATACATCAACACCTCTATGTGGCAGTCACTCTAATTAAGGGTCAACATTTAAAAATATGTTGAATAAAAAATGGAAAATATTTAAGTTGCTTATAAATTATTTTCGATAGTTTATCTTAACGAGCATTTATGATGTCGATAATACAATGAACAATTGTTTGTGGCTGTATTTTATCATAAGTTTTTTTTTTTGATCAATAAAAATCTGAGAAATTAAGAAGATAGTACTAGTCGTTCGTAACTAAAGGTAATGACGAAGAGGAAACATTTGAAGAAACCAACTTGAGTATTATACTATTATAATAGTATAGTATTATTGTATTAAACTATTCTGATATTGCCAATAATTAATAAATAAACAATTAACAGTTTTCACTTTTCAGGAAGGTGACGTAGATGGTTATAATACTAGTATGTTAAAAACCGTAGATTTATTTTGAAAATTATCCAAATAATAAAATTAATTTTAAACTAACTAATGTAACTAAATTTTTTAATTTTAATATTTATAAAAGCTTAGATGAGATTTTATGAGATTTTTTTTTTTTTAATTTTTAATTGTACCTACATTTACCGTAAATCATAAATACATTGTTCAATATCCATATTGATGCGTTTTTTATTTGGTATTTTATTTTTAAAATTTGCTTGCACTCTATATAGTAGTTACCTGGAAGGTATTGAACTTCTGTTACCAGTTACCTCTATGGAATGGGCACTTCTAAATAGCAGTTTTTACTTAGAATCCCTTCGGTGACCGTTGTATGGAAATTCTACTGCATAATATAATATGTTGTATTGAACTGTCGTTAATGTTGTTAATCTAAGCGTTAAAGAAAATTATTTCAAAACTTACTTGCACATAAAACAATCGATAAACTATGTGGATGGATATGTAAAAAATATAATTACTACGATAAATGTATACATGTGGATAGATAAATACCGTTGTGAATTGTATTTGTGAAGAAAACCATGCTTATGAAAACATTGAATTCATTACAATCGAACGGGCGAACGGGATCAGTATATGTTTTTATGCATATCGTATGTCTAATGCAAGCATCTCATAAAATGGTTTAATATTCTCACAGAATGAATGATCTTTAGTCTATACGATATCTCTCGTATAACGATAATGGAGCTAGTATGATATTATAAAACTAACGGGTTAGACGAGTTATATGTACCACATTAATAAAATCGGATCACTTGCAACGACACAGTTATATTATGTATTCATGTGTTTCTTCGGCAACCAATCGCACGCAGGAGATAGCCCGATGATCTGAGGTATTAAGTCACTGCGTATGAATTAGTCTAAAAATTGCGCATACCCCACGCGCACACCGTCTATAAACTTCGATATCAATGCGCTCAATACACATTAATCGATTATAATTATTTCGATACTCGCCGAAGTCAATGAGATACCGATTTTAACTGTTCTAATAGTTATCAAAAGTTAACTAAAGCTCAACAATGTTCAGGATGCCTTTTAAGAAACGTTATGTGAAAATAAAAATTTAATTTATGCGTTTATTTTTAATGTTTTTTTTTTTTTTTTTTTTTAATTTTAAGTACGCAATTTGTTTCACACATTGATACGATAAACATAATTGATTACCGTACACACTAAGATAATACAGAAATGGAACAGAGTGGGACTGCAATACGATTATAATAATTAAGTTAGCCGGTCACGATGCCACTGCGTTTCGAGTTTTATTTTTTCTCGAAATCGCGCCTGGAATTGTTTTAGATAAGACCTGAGATGATTTTCTAACTCGCCATGTTAGACGATCGGTGAAACGATTTTTTAAAACATGCAATTTAACTGTTCAGGTACAGCATGGAATGGTCGGGACGAATAAATAGTTGGTTGCGAACGTAAAGCGGTCTTAACACACGATGCATACTGCGTAGGACTTATGATTGAACTCCCTACAGACACGCTTTTGGTGGTATTATTTACGTTCTTTTGCGCCGCTCGAAATGTCAATCCTTCTGACGTATATTTTCGCCGTTCAATAATCCTTTGACTATTTTCTGATATACCAGAACATTGCGAATCCAATCTATAGATACACTATTCGATTAAACATTTATTAGCGTCGAACATTTTTTTTTTTTTTTGAATTTATATCCAGTTGTAATATACTCTCGTTAGTTGTACAAATCACAGTGTTTCATCATATTAACCATCGGTAATAAAATAACGCTCCAGCCAAAAACTTTTTTATTTTTTTTTCTCATACTATCTATTTCTCTATGCTTATATATTTGTTTTTGATGATTTTTTTCTTTCTTCGGTAATTTTTATTACCGATTCATATAAGTACCTATTATTTTTAATTGTAACTATATTAAAAAGGATGCGCACATGTTTTAAAACAAAATAAAATAATGTCATCAGGGTATGCCAGGACAACGGGCATTAGTATATTAGATTCGTGTCAATCTTCGTTAGTGATTTCATGTGCAGTACATGCATAGTAACGTTTTTTTATTTGTATTTGATCTGTACCATATACTATACTTACACGTATTATTATCGTGTTTAAAATGTATTTCGTGGATGCGAGTGATAATTTTGTTGTAGTAATGTGTTTAAAGTTCATTTCAAAATTGTTCACAGTGTACGGTGAATAAGTACTCAAAACAACCTAACCCATTCTAAGTGAAATATTTTTAATTTTTAGTGAAAACATAGTGTTGGTTTTCGTCCGTTCAACCGTTTTCCGTGGAGCTTCTTGTCGGAGACGTAACCGGGATTCGCGAGGACCGTCGCATTTATAGTCGAATAAAAATCGCGTGTACAGCGTACGACGACCGTGTACCGTATCACTATCGTTCTAACGAACCTTGGCAGATCATCGGTGGATGTAGAAAAAATATATATAATATTTAACAACGCGACGGTGCCGTGTACGAGCTTATTAGCCGGCCCGTAAATGTTTGCTCGTTGGGTTCTCGGCCGAGCGCAATCAGCGGACTTGCATCGGTTCGGGCGAGAATTAGGACTCGATTATCCGACTACAAACGTGTGGCGGATAATAAAAAGCCAAATCGCTGTGATCATCCGAGTCCATAACGAACGCAGCTCGCGTCCGATACGCAAATATCGCCATCACCAGTGCATTTTTTAACTAGTTAACTAGGCGACACGAATGTCGCCCAATGATTATACTCTGTCTGTCGACATTTTAAAAGATTGGGAGAAATAATGCGAAACAAACGTGTAATACTTTAATCATACTATGGTATTATACATTGACTATTTTGAAAAAAACATTTTTTGTCGCCCAGTGAAAATTCCTTATGAAATGCACTGGCCGTCACAGCTACGATAGTTAATGTCTTGACCACTGGTCGTGGTACCGGACCATACGTATAAGCGCAATTAGGGGGGGGGGGGGAGCAATAGGGTTTTTAACACCCCTGAGTTCAAATGTAACACTATTGTTTTTTTTTTTTTTTTAAGATCTATACAATGTATAATAATTACAGTGAAATACCATTAGGTTTTATTTTTAGCAATTTCAGTACCTCCAATATTTGAGCTCTAGTTGCGCCCATGGCCGTACGCGCATAAAGCCGCGATGGCAGCGCGCGTCATTTATGGTAAAGTGTGACGTTTTCGTCGCTAGCCATCGCGAAGCCGGATTATTTCATTAGCCGAACTCGCAATCGTTATTATTTTCTTCGTACGTTTTTCAACGACCAATCGAGTGCGATGCCACGTCCGACACACTTTTCCATTGCTCGAAACGACGAACATTTGGACGTTCGGTTCACATGAATCCAGTAAACGAATACAGCAATACAGAATTTCGATAGTTCGAGAACCCGAACGGTTGAGTACCTTTGAGAAAATGTTTATAATTCGAAAACAACACAGCGACAGCATTTTGCAATTGGCCACAACGTCTACAACGAAAATATATGAGTTTTATATAAGCTCAAATCAATTGGATTGGGACCGTAGTTTGACTTGCCTACTCGTCGTGTTCAGTAAAAACATGTGCATTGTACCCGGCGGTGGCTGTCCTAAGAAATAATGTGTGTTGCCGAGTATAATATTTCTAAAGACCCACCCACCTTCACTGAACCTTAAAATAAATACCAATTGTAAAATTTATTTAACAAAAACAGAATAAATATCAATCGTAATAATAAACAATAGTACATTATAGTACATTATAGCCACATGTATTGTACTCGATATTATACATCAATACAATTTTGGAAGTCGCTTATTGTTTTATGAAATATAAGAACCTTATACCTTTAATTTTATAAATTATTAAGATTAATTACATTATCATAAATAATTAATAAACATATTATACAAATCATTTCTAAGGGAAAAATATAGCATCATAAAATAAATAAAATTAACAATTACATTGTAATACAAAAATAAAATCATTCTTATAGAGAGTGTTTTCAATAGACAGAATAATAAAAAAACTAAAAAATATCATAATATAAATATCTGATATCAATATAAATAAGTATAAAAAATGTATTTTTTCCATGAGTATTTATTGTATAATCTAAACAAATATTTACAACTAAGTCATCATCAGTTTTATTTTTTACACTATTTTGTACATTTTATGTAATTTTTTACTTCCAATGTTATTCATATTAATATTACATTGATATTAGTAATATTAAATTATTTATAAATTAAATAATTATGAATAGGTACATTATATTATATCAATAAAATAATTTTATTTTAATATAATATGTAGGTAAATATAAAAAAAAAAATCAACAATGAAGCTTACGAATATTTTCAAATTTTCGCTTTTCAATAAAAAAAAAAAAAAAAACCATTGATTGGATATGAAATATTGTTTTATTGTAATGCTATTTTATATTTGCAATTATTGACGTGTCTAGCCCAATTTGTTACATTCATAATGCTATTTTCGCATCCAAAAACTTCGCAATTTTTTATACTCTCCTTATCATATCAACTATATCAATATATTTTAATAACATATTTCAAGATCAAAATTACACAAAATATACAACGGTAAACTTTCAATGTGAAAAAAAAAACTTTATAATTTACGATGCAGGTACCTATAATATTGGTATTAATGCGAAAGAAACAGACGAAAAAGTAAACATTAAGACCAAACTTCCAATATTTCGAATTCGACTGTTAATAGACAAAATAGTGAATGTACTATATAGCAGGGATGGGCGACTGACTGCCTGCGTACTTTTTATTATTTAGCCCGTGCTACAATTTCAAATTACTTCTAACATTTCAGTGTTTATCGGTATTTAATTTCATCACGTTGATCGTGAAATCGTAAATATTATGTTTTACTCTAGTATTGAACTGCAGCTAATTTATTAAATTTTTAAATATCCATATTGACACAGCTAATAAAACTAAAACTCGGTATTGGGTAAGTATTGTATTGGTTTAGTAGTATAATTAAATTATATAAAATAAAAGCTAATTGTCAATTTTAATGAATTTTACTTTTTGCTCTATCTACTCTACTCCACTAGATTTTAAAGTTATATAAATTGGCTCTCTAGTGATTTTGAGTTTCCCATCCCTGCTACATAGTATTGTAATATTATAAAGGATAAAAATAATTTAACAATAATTTTAGTTCAAAATAATACTGATTTAAAAATTAAATTGGGAATTATTTTTTGTTTTCAATATCACTGTAATGCTAGAACCTGGCATCCGGCGCCGCCGACTAAACAACAATAGAAAGTGCATCGACTACGAGAAAAATCCATCATATTATAATATATATTATAATTTAGAAAATGATATTCGTATAGATATCATAATAAGGTTCGTCTTCTGTCTTGTTTTATTAATTCTGCTTTCAATAACATGATGTTTATTGTTAATAATTAACCCACCTACCAGGTATTGTAGGTGAAGCAACACATGGACCATAGAATAGCCACTGATTGTATCTATATTTAAGCATAGAAAATTAATGATTGTATACTGTTGTAGTTTTCTGTTTTTCGATATACATTTTATAATTTAATGATTAATCATTGTTTTAAAAAAAAAAAAAAAATATATAATAAATATGTTACATGTACACGCAATATCTAATGTCAACAAATAAACACTAATAATAAAATAAATAAAGTACAATAAACCTAAAAGAATTTCCCATTGTTTTTAAATATGACACAAATATTCGTTTTAGAGTACTTGTTAACATACATACAACTCTCTCTTCTACTCTCTCAAACTAAATAAAAATAGGATTTCAACTTTTTTTTCAAGATAACCATCTAAATAGACAATTTGAATCCATAAAGTTTTATTAAAAACTAAATTTTTTAGAAAACATATCCTTTTAATATTATCCATAAAATTTCAAGTATCATAAACAATATAAAAATGTTCAACATTCTTAAAATCGAAATATTTTTCTTTTTCTTCGATAACGTTAAAATTCTTGATAAATTTTCAAATCTCTATAAATTAAATACCATTATTATTAATTATAATCTATTAATTAAATACCATGGTATAAATTTTATACCACATCAAATTAATTATAATAATCAAGGCCCGGATGCATATTACCGAAGTGTACATAGTCTCAGCACTAGATACAAAATAAATCATTTTCATTGGGCCGTCCATTTTATTTCAACACAAATGAACTAAATGAGAACAAACATTTATTTA
>NW_020273111.1:0-10114 GCF_003268045.1 Sipha flava
TTTTTAAGTGGTTGCTTTACATTAATATTTGTCAGCTGTTTAACACTTTTGGTGTTTTATTATGTAATTGTTTTTACTGTTTGTTAATAGGTTTTTTTTACTGTTAGTGTAGGCATTAATACGGATAAACCGTATTCCATACACAAATAGTAGTACATTTATAAGGCTTACTATGACCATACTGCTGTCGAGTGTTGATGATGACCAGAATGTTGAGGGCACAGTTAATTGATGGCGATGTAAATGTTCTCCGTAGATTTGTGTTACTGTAGTTGACCTCTTGCACTGTAGTGAACACTAGCTTGGTGATTCCAGAACGAGTGGACTATACTGGGCAATATTACTGGTTACCGTATTTCACTGTGATAACCGTACTCGTCCTGGCCTCTTCAGATCAGCGGTCGGATTATGCTACAATCGTCGCCCACCTGCTCTATTTCTACCCGTTGCGAGTAGTAGTTCGGTATCAGCGCCTGTATCATCCGTACCCTATTTCTCATACTCTTCCGTTAACTTCATTCTATTGTTTTTGTCCTATATGTGTATGATTTTTTCTTGAATGTCAGAAGAGATTGTTCATTTCTCACATGCTCTGTCCAGTGACTGACAATGTCGTAGGTAAACGACCACCATCCATTCCCAGAACAAGTAGAAAATCAGTGGCTCTCTTGCCAATTCACCGTGTCGAGCGGCCGACAAACCTAACCTTCATCAGGTTTCTTTCGGCAACTAGGTAACCGTTTTAATTTTTTTTTAGAATTATATACTTTAAATATTGAATGTTATTTTAATACATTTATTTAACTTACATAGAATTAATTTAAACCTGTAAAACATATGACTAAAATTATCTTATAATAATTAACTCACGAGATTCAATTCACAAACAATTACATTTAAATAAATCACTCTAATTTTATTTCAAAATATACAAATTTTTATGTTTCATTTCAGAACTCGGATTTTTTTGTGTTTCAACGTTCATCAGGGTTCGTTGGGAGCAAGGTAATCCTATTATTATTTTTTTTAAATTATACAGTTATAATATTTAATGTTATTTAAATAAAAATTATTTAACTTACATAAAATAGATTTCAACCTTTAGAACATGATTAAAATTAACTTATAATAATAAACTTATTAAAAGTAAAGTTCATATTTATTTAATATAAATCAATTTAAATTAATCAATCTACATTTATTTCAATATATTCAAATTTTAATTAATTTTTGTTTATTTTCAGAACTTGGATTTATTTGTGTTTCAACCTACCCCACAGTGCAGATATATTTATTTAATGTTTATTTTACATTTAAAGTTATCCAAAAATATTCCAATAAATATGAAATATTGATATTGTATATAATTTTTAAGGTTTATTAAACACTGTCAAAACATTAGTTGAACAGAAAAAAATGTTTATATTTAATTTAAAAAATGATATTTTATGAAAATTTACCACTTATGTTGATTAAATGTTTACAACCCATGTCAATAAATGTTATGCAAACCTTGATATATTTTTTATTTATTAAATTTCCATGGATTGTGTGACCAATTTACTATATACATTAAGTACAAATATTGACAGTTATATAATGGTAATAATATGTATGTGATAAGTGTTTTTTAAAACAAAGAGTATCAGGTATAATACAATATAATATATAATGAAACTAATATAAAAAATTACAATTCATGTTCATAGATATTCTTGACCATTTTATAGCAATATGCTATGTAGTTTTAATGAATTTCCTACAAATAGGTATACTACCTATTTACTATTTCGGGAGAAATCATATATGCTCATGTGTAATATTGAGCAAAAATATATTTTTTATGTTAATATATATATATATATATATATCATATATTATAATATGTGTCTTTTTGATAATATGCACAATATAATTATTTATTTATTTATTAAGCCGTGGCAACTATGGTCGTTGTCTGAAGGGAGGAAACTGTAGAGGAGCATGAGTTGGAGACACATTTGTGTATGTGGGACATAGGTTTGTCACTAAAGATCCAGTGATCTCCCAGCACTTTTCAGTGACTATGGCCAGACATTACGCTACACATTGCTCATAATATACACTATATTATAATATATGATTAGGTAATAATAAAAATCTAAATTAATTAGAAATACTGTACTAAAATTAACTTGGTTTATTTTATTGAATCATAACAAGACTTTATAGAAAATAGAAAAAATGATTAAGTTGATTGTATTTTGTAGGAGTCTTTTGATAGCAAACGGAGCTTGAACCAAAACATATTTTATGGTTTCTTCTATTTCATATCAGCATACATGTTTAAACTGTCCTTGTTTTTTTTATAGCACTGAAATAACATATAAAACAAATGAGTATATTCTTACCAAATATAACACTACAAATGCTCAAAGAACAAAATGGAATTTTTCCTTTTTTCCATTGTAAGAATAGTGTTGTAGCAACTCATCTGTACGTAGTTTGGACATAATTCTGCGCACCATTGCCTTGACATGTTCCCTACCTATTTATGTATATTCCTTAACCTAGAAATTATTTGTTTTGTTTTTTAGATGAATATATTATATTATGAATTTTCTAATGACTACAAATTATAAATATTACCACACATGTTCTAAATTCATTATCACCAGCAATTTTATCATCAAAAGTTTGTAAATCTATAATTTTGTCTATTGGTAATGGACAGTCATTTAACTGATTGACGGGAAAATGTTCCTCAAAGGCCCGAAGCTGATCTTCCAATTGTAACTGTAAAGACTAAATGATTCAAAATGACCAATTGATTGCTTTGAATTTGTTTTAATTCAATTTTTAGAAAAGCCATATCTTTATTCACGTAATTTTGGAGTTCCATATCTCCTGAATAATAAAATAATAATGTATAGTAAATATTTGTATATGACTGTAAAAATTTTACTTGTATAATTTATGAAATATTTTTGTATATTATAACATTACCTGCAGGTTGTATGACATTAGAATTGAAGCTTGACAGACATTCTACAACATAACTATTTTTAAACCATTTAGTTGGTTATCTAAAAATAATAATAATTAGGCATTGTTAAAAAGTATTTAACAATTAATTCACAGCATAAAGGGGGTATCACAGAGATATGGCAAATATGATAATTTTTATTCTACTCCATATTTTTGAATTAATTTATTAATTTTGAAGATAAATAACACAAAACTGGACAAATTATTTTGCTGAAAAATTCTAAATAGCCAATTTATAAATCTGAGTTGAAAGACACCATTTATACAATCAAACTATATAATCTAAGTATTACCAAAATTATACCTAAATAACCTTAATCCAAAAAATTAATTTATATTACACAATTTAAAACTATTGATTTTTAAATTGGATTTTACATACTTCTAATTAATAAAACTGAAGCGAATATAAAAAAAATAATTCATCAGTATTACACTATTGAACAAACTGTATAAATGTTGTTCGGATATAAGTAACAGCAAAAACTAAATAATATAAATATAATTATGTTTATAGTTACTACTCGTGTCAAGAGTATGATGATCACAATAAGCTTCTTCAAATTCATTAAAACGAATATTACTTTGATTCAATATGGGAGTACCTAAAATATAGTTATTAAATATTAGATGATGTATATAACGTATAATACAAATATCGTTGAACATTCAAGATATCAAAATATAAATTTTTTGGTGTAGCTAATACTATAAAACAGAAATATTCTTATATGTAGTATTAAAGATAACTCACTTGTTTGTTCATTTTTTTTTTTTTTACTGAAGTGGGTGGTGGTTTTTCAAAATAAGAAAGTCCCTGCATGATTTTATCTGTAAAATATGCAATATTTGGCATCTTTGAAATAGATATGGATAGATGTTTTTTTTATTAATATAATTTATTATTTAATTATCATTACCTTTTAGATTTTTGGAAGAACTAGAATGTAGATTAATTCGATCAGTTGATGCATTTAATCTGTAGTTTGCAACTAAATAAATATGAATTTAATTGTAAATATTATTATAAGGTCAATTTAAATATATACTTAAAATAGCAAAATATTTAAAATACAAATTACTTTCATGTTCTTTACTTGTGGATAGAGGTTTATTGGGTGACCACCTAGGTACTAATTTAGTTTTTGTGTTTGTTTAAATTTTTTGGAGAGTCTTTAAGTGGTAATTAGTGTTAATCATATCATTAGCTTTTTCATCTGAATACAAAATGAAATAGTTTAAAAAAAGTTAACTATTTATCCATATATTTATTTTATCATCATAAATTGGCATAGATGAAGTTGATGATGTAGGAGACTTAATAATATTTCTGATTTTGAGTAAAGCATCTTCATCAGTATTTGTTAAGTCCGACCTATACCTAGCATCGTCTGCAACATCTCTGCCTTTGTTAGTGACCCTATTTAAGATTAATCAATAAAAAATTAGTAATTAATAAATCAAAACACTGCAAATACAATTTTAAAGAATTTAACCAAATTTTTTATGACTACTCGAACTTTGAAATACTTAAAGTCTATTTCATTCGGCATGTGTTTATTTTGAATATACTTGATAATGCATGCTTTATTATGACACCAAGCACATACATTAACACCATGCTTTTACCGGCCTTTATCCAGGTACTAGGAACTGCTTCACCAGAGTTATCATTTAGAAAACACAGTAGGACGACATATTTTATAATAAATTCCTACTTAAAATAAATAAAAACATGTTTTTTAAATATTAATTATAATTAAATTATTTAAATAACTATTTAAATATTACATTTCATAATATTAAAATTTACTATTAGAATTTAATATAGGGATAACAATTTTTACATTATCAGAGTCATTAAAAATCACATATTTTTTCAGTTTTATTTCTTGAATATTAATTATTGTTTTATAAATACTAGGTAAATGTTCAACTACAACTATACCTAATGTTAAACTATTGATTGGCTTAACAAAAAATATTTCAATTTTATCAAAACATTTAACAACAAGTACATTTTTAGTAATATTTTCAATTTTAAAAATATTTAATTTATTTTCTTTGGATTTAAATCCAATATAACAGTTAGAACTAGAAATAGTATTAATTTTAAAGTAACTCATTATCATAGTTTTAAATTGAGGACCAGAATTCTGCTCGACTAATGGGCCCTCATCATGTAGTTTTTTAAACACTATTTCGTTATTGGAAGATAATGAAATTTTAACCTCAGTAAAAGTAAAAAATTCATCATAACTCTTGACTTGTTTCAAGGGCCTTTTAAATTTGTGTACCATTTTTTTTTAAAGTTTCAAATAATTTTAAAATGGAAAACATCAACAGTTATTCAGAGTTCTATATTTACGGTATTTGTCAGCTATTTGCAACAACCCATGAATATTATGACTTATAAATTGTTATCCACATATTTCACCAAATTTATTTACAAAATATTTTAATAATTGTTCAGTAAAATTAATCAGATTTGTGTCTATATTTGGTGTTAAAAGAATTCTAAAGCAAACATGTAAGCATATAAAATGTGAGTAACATGGTTCACTTATAACATTTTTTAAAACGATCGGTGTATATGGAAGGAATAACCTATACTCCATAGCTTTCCATTTTAGAATTTCTGTAAGGCTTTCAGGAGTTATAGAAAAATCATAAGTCATATTAGATTTCAGAGGGATAAAATATGACTGGCAATATTTCGTACTTTAATATTATGTAAACGTACAGAAGACAAGGGGGAATTTTTTAAATGGCCTAACCACAGTAAAATAAGTTTTTTTGTTATTCCTAACACACAAGGTGCATATAGTCAAGAGGAAAGTCATTAACTATATAAATGTTAGGAACTTCAGTAATTAAAGATATTTTATCCGTCATATGATGTTCTTCATCAACTCGGTTTAAAAAATGTAAGCGTCCTTCCTGTATAGGAAAAAAACCTATTAACTTGTATGCATTTTTGGCCAACATTTGTAGATATGCTAGTAATAAACAATTCTTTGAGTTCATTTATGAAATTTTTAAGGATTAAATTACTTTCTAAAAGCTTATCACAACCCCAATATAAACCAATTACAAAAATATAATGAGAATTTAACAACTTTACACATCCAAAAAAAGGCAAAATGTACTACACAAGAGGTAGGTCTTACACATAAGAGGTATCCCATCAATACCAATAAGAATTTTAATCGATTCATCATTGAACGGCACATAATTACTCAAATATTTTATTCCTTTAGCGATACCAAAATGATGATTACTCCCTGGGAGAACAGTTTGAATACCCATTGGGCTATTAGGATTAACTTTTAGTAGTTCTAGCATTTACATGAATATTATTAAAACATTTATGTGATTTTAAAGACTTTAACAATGCAGACAAGACACTGTTTGTTATATTATATATAACTGCCCATTTGGTAATTAATTAAATTATTAAATTTTCATCATTATTAAAAAAAAAAAAAGGTTTGACTTCTCATCAGTATCAATATTAGAAATAGTATAGGATATTATATTATTATCTTCTACACATTGTGTTAATGAAGGAAAATTAAATTCATCTGAAATTAAATTTGATTCTTAACTTTCATAACCAATGATAATATTATTACTAACAATGCTTTGGTTATGCAGTACAGCTGTATCATTTCTAGATAAAGTAGGGTGTATACAAGTTCTATAAACATCAATTATTTCAATTTCTTCTAAAAATCTACGGCGTTTAGTGGACTGACTATTGTGAATTTGGCGACATAATTTATTAATGTGATCAATAATAACTGTAAAAACTTTCCAAAAATAATATATAAAATAGGTACTCGTATACTAAATGTTTTATAATATTATTTATAAGCAAATTATAAAATAAATATAATTTAAATAATATAAAATTGATGGATATAAAACTGTCGGGGGGGGGGGGGATGAAATATTTGCACATTTCTACATTTCACTTATTACCCCCCTCTGCATTTTTTTTTTTTAATTATTTAAACACCTCTCAATATTAGTATACAACCATTGTAATCTGTATACATTAAAATAAATAATAATATAATATTTAGATACTCACATTTACATTTAAACGTTAGCAATATTGATATTTGATACTTACTAACTAGATACGGTTACGAGTTACATCACAAATTTAATCACAATAAAAATCTAATCTATGTGGTTTTAATGCTAATTCATTAAGCACTTTTTCAGCATCAACTTTAATATTTTTATGAACAGCCAAAATATCAAGACCGTTTAATCGATTCTGTGGAATAAAAAAGTCAAGCACTATTTAATCTCTACCACAAAAAGTATGCAATGAAAAATATTAAATATATTTTAATTAAAATTCAAACCTCAGACATTGTGTTTCTTAAATACGTTTTCACTCTTTTCAGAGTTGAAAACATACGTTCGAGCAATGATGTTGACACTGGTAAAGTGTATAACACTTTAAAGAGAAAATAAATATTGGGGTAGATATCTTTATTACAAATATTTAGAGCCTCAAGACCAATATTAGGTATTTTTCTAGATCATTGTACCTTGGTACACCACAGTTTTTTTTATTCAACCAAAGAATCATTAGACACTACGGGAGAATAAAATTTAATTAATTCGGTAAATTCATTTTCATCTTTTTCAGTAAGCTTATGCTTAGAAAATAAGCATTCAAAACCTATAGAATGATTTAATCAAATATTCAAATAATTAAAATGTTAAGAAATTTTCAAATGAAAATGCAAAGAAGTTCTAAATGTATAATTAAATACCATTAAAAATAAATGCATTAGATAAAAATCTTTCTGTCAACTCGCTTATAAAAAACTCAAGTTATGGAATAAAAATTGTAATTCTATAGTATTCTTCAATGTCTAAATCCCTTGCATTATCTGAACATAGATGTCCTCTATTAGTTTGTCTTTTTGTAATTCTTTTTACAGTTAACTCAAGTTCAAATACCGTAGCCATACTCTAAAAAAAAAAAAAATTGAATCTAAATAATATACATTTTTTTGTTATTGTTAATTAATAATTAATTGTTGAAAATAACACTTAATTCGGACTGTAAAAATAGTTTATGGAACTCTTCTTCTGGATTAGCCCTTATTAAATCTAAATTGTAAATTACATCATTAGAAAGTTCTACTGCTTCTTTCAGATCAATCCTTATTTTTTGCAATTGCTTACACAAAGGTAAGCTATATGAAAACACAACTGAAATTACATAAATATAGTTATAAAAATAATTTATATAAGATTATAGGTAACCATATAATTATTGATTTACTTTAACTTGAAGTGGTATAATAAATTCTAAATCAATTGATATGGTAAGGAGGCATCTGTTCCTGATGAGTCATGAGTATTTGAAATATTGTCCAAAGCATCAATGACATGTGGAAACAGTTCAAAAAAATCATTGACAGCATCATATCTTTGTATCCAACGCGTAGCACATAGTCATTTTAATGTTTTAGCTTTGGTGTTACGTTTGCATTTTCAATACAATTTAAAAGCACATTGTCATGTTTTGGAGTATTGAAAAAGTCGTAAAGTTTCTAATTGGTTGAATATTTGATGCTTTTGTAACTGCTAAATTTAACGTGTACGCAGCACAATGAACATAAATGGCTATTGGATAATTTGCTCTTGCTGTTGCTTGAACTCCTTTGTATTTACCACTCATACTAGATGCACCATCATAACCTTGTCCAATTAAGTACTCACAATTAATACCATAACTTTTTAAACCTGAGTACATAAAATACATTAAAATTAATATGTAATGATCAATAAATTATTTATATTGATTGTTTTGATAAATCATTATCATTTATTATAGCAGATGCTAGGTCAGGTCCTGTTAAACTGTAAATAATTACGAATTGAAGAAAACTTTTATTTACCACATTGTTATTGTCTTTAAAAGAACCCATAATTTCAGTTGTCTTTTTGTAGCAATATCTGTTGTTTCATCAGCTAAAACTGCAAAGCCCTTAGCAGCATTTACTTTCCCAACTATTTCTTTTAAAATAATTGATCACTAATACAAATAATTTCATTTTGGATCTTTGGTGATATGTATTTTTAACCCTTTTCTTCTTCAAGAATATTATTCAAGAAAGTATCACGATGGGATCTATACTTTAGTATTGGCCAAAAGTTACCTTGGTTTTCAAATTCTACAATAATAAAAAATCAAGTTAATGAAATTTAATATCCTATAATTCAAAATAGAAACTATAATACAAATTACCAAGTTCCAATAGTTACCATTATTATTATTTTTCCAGAATCACGATATCCTCAGAGTGCAATTTCTTGTCGTCCACATAATACTATACACTCAATTATTGGAATTAGGCGACTTCTTTTCAATTTAACTTGTTCTGTCCTATTTGTTTATAATTTTTCAACTATAGAAACTTGTTTATGATCAAGTTTTGACAAAAAATGATCAGCATCTAATTTATATGATAAATAATACTTCAATTGGGAATGATTTCGGAACGTCTAAAATTAAAAAGAATATGTAATTTTACTATTAAATACAGAAAACATAATAATTTTAAAAGTGCATATTATATAATTAATCTATAAAATATATAAATAGAAGATATTAATAATAATTAATATAATAAATACAAAAAAAGTAATTTAACACCTCTTTTGCTTTTTTCCAATTTGTAAAAGCAGTTGAAACAAGTTGTCCCAGAGGCTGGCCACCAACTCTGCCATCATATTTAGCAAATAATATTATTAATAATTATATTTAGTAGTTAATAGAATACATAATATAGATATAGGATTGCATAATAAAATGTAGATGATATAGTCATGTTAATTGCTAGTGAAATAATAAAATAATAGATTTAGAATGCAAAATAGCTTGTTATAGCCGCTTACACTACTACATTTAACTTGCAAGCTTTTTATCATCGTCAGTAAGTGTACAATTAGCAAAAAACTCTACATCATTTGATCTAAAATGAATTTCCAATTCATTATCAATAATTTCATCCTGAGGAAGAACAATAATCAAAATTTAAAGCAGTTTTTT
>NW_020273112.1:0-5380 GCF_003268045.1 Sipha flava
CGTCTTGCACCCGAACACCTTCTGCTTCGACAGTGCCCGCTTGGCGTCCGAAGCCATGGCCATCGATCCGTAGTCCAGGAAGCAAAAGCCTCGGTGCATCGAAGGGTCGTCAAAGTTCTTATACGTGATCACACGCACCAAATGACCGCGCGTTATGCGGCTTACTTCGTTGAATATCTCTTTTTCCGTTTTCACCTTGGGTAGGTTGCCCATGAACAGCCTGCACTTTTGGCTGTCGTCATCGGTGGTCAAAATTCTCTCTGAACGGTTCATCATTGCGATTCTTTGACGTGGTATCATCAACTGTAGTACTTGAGTGTGATCGACGATACAACGCCTGCGTGATGATTTCGAAAATTCCTCGTTTCTTGATCGTTTTTATTTTTTATTCTTTTCCTGTTCACAGTGTTTCCGTTTGTATAGTCTTATTAACAACGAACGTTCGATGAATATTTCGTACTTGTTTTATACTCGTTGATAACACTCGCTATGGGTTATAAGATATTGATTTTGTATACATAGCCAGCTGGCTATTACATAGCAGTAATCTAAAATATAATAATTATTTATATGTTCGAATTTAAACGTATTGCTTTCTGTATTTACCTCAAGTTTTATAGTAGACAAAATATTCAAAGATTCGAATTTTGGACATCGAAAATGAAACCATATGCTACAACATTTCTCATGGAATCTTTACTCCCTGAAATAATTAACTCGAGGTCCAATGATTATGCCCGATATACAAGAAAAGAAGTTTTTATTATTTAATGAAATTAAAAAAAAAAATTTTATTCAGCTTTATTTAATATGAAGCAGAAATAATTTTTTTTTTTTTTTAAAGAAGTACCTGCCTACATTTTTCAATACCTGATATCGGTGTGAAAACATTGATGCACAAAGGAATTTACTCACGTATATTTTAATAAAAAAAATATACCTAATTTATTATTTTTATACTTTATTCTTTTTTTTTTATTGTCGGTTGAACGGTCATGACGTGAGCACATGTTTCTCGCAAATCCGAAAATTTTAATTTATCTCTCTACTATATACAAAGTGATTAGATTAAATTGTATACCAAACGAACCACTATATTTACGTATATTAGAAAATAACAAAAACCACATCTTAAGGACTTCGGCCCCTTCGGTACTTAAAAAAGTAAAATAATTAATTAATAATAAATCTATAATTCATTGTCGTATTGGTAAGTTATTCAGATACGCACCTAACCAGTAACGCAACATCGTGGCAACCGATTGCCAGGCCCAACTCTTTTTTATCTAAATTCCCCTAATTAAGAATCATATCTTAATTAAAATGACACCAACAATTAATAGCCCCGATAAAAAGAAAAAGAAAACTGTACCACCTTTAATTATAAATAATAACAGAATAGCACAGGAATGTAATCGCACACAAAATGACTCAAATGATTCAGTTTTTGACGAAAATGGCAAAAAACGAACAAAAATTTAATATTGTTAATATTATCTACAACATGTCCCATAAGTCCGATATTACTCTTAATACCTCCATGGGAAATCAATATATTTAAACGAGGTTTATTTTTACAATACAGTATGGAAATTCTGATTAAATTGTATAAAATTCAATGTTTTTTAAAAAAATTCAAAAATAAAAAAAAAATTGCATTTAACATATATTTAAGAATTTTTGAAGTATCTTCCATTATTTATAATACAGAGCTGATATTTTTGGACCCAAGCGTTTTTAACATTTTCTATTTCTCAGGTAAAATATTTGGAATATTTTGTTCAATTTTATTATGGAGATCAGGCACTAAACACGGCGAATACACAAGATTTTTCAAATAACCCCATAAAAAAAAATTCCATTGGTGTTAAGTTGGGTGACCTAGGTTGCCAAAGCATTGGATTATTGAAATGTGAAACAATTAATTTTTTTGTTATAATTATTCAAAAATATAACTTGCTCTAACTTGGTTAATTTTTATTTCATTTTAATATTTTTTTTTAACTGTTTTAAAAATTATACTTAAGAAAATGGCCATCTTAAAGGTTGAAAATTCTTAAATGCATAAAACATTTTTTTTTGTATTTTTGAATTTTTTAATAAAAAAAAAAATTGAATTCTATGCCATTCAATCAAAATTTCCACACTAAGTATTGTAAAAAAAAACCGAGTTTAAATATATTGATTTCCCATGGAGATATTAAGGGTGGTACGGGACTTATGGGACATACTGTATAAACGATTTCGGTTCCACTTAGCCAAACACCAAAAACCTCTAATCAGTCAACTCAAATGATATTCCTGGAAATCCTCCTAGACAACTAGCTCGCCAGTGATATAGAGAATTCATGAACCATAATTATGTTTTTAATAACTAAGCAAGTATAAAGTATAAGTGTCACCGCTGGGTAGATTTTTTTTTCGACCATTAATCATGTCAAAAAAAAAAAACAAACAAACATTCCGAACATATGCTTATTGTAAAAAAAAAATTAAAAAAATTACAGATTATATATTCTCTAATTAAAAAAAAAAAAATCAATATTTAACTAAAATTTAACTTTCGCTAAAAAACCATCTAAAATTTGGCAAAATCAAACATTTCAAGAGCATTGAATAGCTTAATAACATCTTTGAAATATTTCAAAACTATAAAATGTCTTTAATTAAATAATTAATATTCTCTAATGGAAATTCTTTGAAATATCCTATTTTATCAAAATGTTATCTTGTAAAATCTTTTATCAACGTTCCAGTAATTGTTATTTATTTTTTTTTACAAAAAAAGTCTAACACAAAATCTCAAATTTAATGTCGCGTCTAGACCAAGAAAAATTTGTCGCCGACTTTTTCACTAATATCGGTGACAAAATGTTTCTTCAAATATCACCAACAAAATTTAAAAACAAGCGCGTCCACACAAAAGCAACATATTTAATAAACATTTTAGTTTTGTAAAAAATGTGGAATGAGAATGACGTGGTGATTGCCGCATCTGCTAGTGTAATTTTAAATTTAGAAGCAAAAAAAGCTTCCAAAAAGAGATATTGGGTTCGTCCTAGTCTACTGGCAAAACAAAAATATAGTGGTAATGATTTAATGACTGATCTTAAACGTGATGTCTCTTTGGAGAATTGAGGTATGAATAATAAGTATAAAATGTACAAATTAAAATAATATTTTATTAATAGAATTTATTATAACTTGAATCGTTTTTAAATATTTTCTTATGTAGGTGTAATGAACGAAGCAAAACTAAACAAAAACCAAATAAATAAATAAAATATGATGCATTTACTAAATGTTTATCGATAAAATTTGACCAGTCTGGAAGTGTCAATTCATTGTCAGCGATAATGTTTATAAACTTTGTCGAATTTTTTTCGCGTCGGAGGGAAAACAAAAATTTATCGAAAACAATGTCGCCAACACAATTGTCGGTAACAAATTTTAGAAACAGTTCTAATTTTTGTCGCCAATATTTGTCGATAACACATGTTTGCGACAAATATTTCTTGGTCTGGACGCGGCTTAATATTCAAAATGTTATAAATATTTTTTATAAGTTAAGCTAATTTTTCATTAATCAGTTATGTATAATAAAATGTGTGTTGAATTTCCGAGAATTTTTTCAAACCAAAATTATTTTATCCACATTTCCGAAAAAAAGCTAAGATAAAATGTACATTTTAATTTTCTATAAATAGCTCATATAAATCTTTTGATAATTTTACTATGGTACAATAGATGCATCTATAGCGAACGATAATATTAACATTCAATAAAACTGTCAAGTCTCTATGATTAATATTTTTTGAGTTATAATGAAAATATAAATTTGACTTTGTCAAAAACTGGTATGCAGTAAGTTATGCCTTATTTTTTATAACTTTTTGTCAGTGATTCACAATTCGGAAAAATGTTGAGAAATTCAAAAAAATAATGTCCTTCAAAGTACTGAACAAAACATAATTTCCATTCAGAGTTTTATTATTGTCGTGATGATCAGAATAACATTTCGGAGCAAAATTAAGTACACAGATACAAAAGAAAAAAAACCTTTTTTTTGTAATAAACCTCCATAGTTGGTAACTGAATGGGAACTAAAAACTAACTGAAGTGATGTTCCATGCTGAAGGCCGTTTCGGGCGACTGTATGACGTGCGATTACCGCAACAAAAACGCAATGGTGTGTATTCAACAACTGCGGCGACGCAGTGGCGAAAAACGCACGTGTGCATCGGGCCATAATCGCCACTTTGTCTCATCAACGATAAGTAATTTTTTCGAAATCGAAAAAATAAACTAAAAATATTGTTCGAAAATTATTTAGAATATCATCAATGTTAAGTACTATATTATGATGGATAGTCATTAAGGCTAATCTAGTTAATCGGATGTTTCCGCATTAATTTCGTACGTAGGTTTTTTAGTCTCCTAAAAATTGAAAAGCTCCTCTCAATTGATGCAGTAGTTATTGGTAAGATACATAACATTTTTTAATAATATATATATTAGGAAACAAATCAGACTGACACATTTTCAAAGTATCTACAGCATATTTTGGAATTTTTTTTATTGGGCACATCACTTGATTATCAACATAAATATTGGTATTGATTATTTTTCCATGTATTATTGTGTATTATAACTAATAGGCAATTTTAAACTGACTAATTTAAAAATAGCATCTAATCATACAATAAAACCACAGAATATATGGAACATATATTACGTGTTTCACATATTCTGCCATAAAACCTTTTAAATTTGAATAGTATCTAAGGCTATTACCATTAATTATAAATACCATTTATAATCAATGCTATAACTTATTACATATTTGATATTACTAAATGGTTTTTGTCATTTAATCTCTGGGTAGTTAAAATAAAAAAAAAAAATAAAAAAAATAATATCACGAAAACAAAAATAATTTTACAGACCATGCGGAACATGGTTATATTTGCCGTTGGACGCAAATTTTAAATAAGCATAAAGCATCATTAATAAATATAACAAAAATTTAAAATAATTTGTAAGTTTTTTGAAACATAAATTCGGGGGGGAGGGGGTTGTAGCCCACTAGGCCCTCCCTATATACACCACTGAAGTGCGAAGCCCTACATTGGTTGTTTTAAGTTAACGGTTTCGAGTAGGAGTAAGGTTTTTCTTAGAATTGTAATCCTAGTTGTAACTCGTGCTGTAGCGTTTTAATGAAATTATTATTATGTCTAATCAGATTTCACGTAAACATCATTTACGCACGTTGTGATCCGATACGCTTTCCGTATTCGGGTGCCATGATATCGATCAGTGGCCTCTTAAAAATACGTTTGAAAACGCAATACGTTGTGTTTCAATTGTTTGAACACTAGCG
>NW_020273113.1:0-39115 GCF_003268045.1 Sipha flava
GTTCGCCACACCACTGAATTTAATAACATACAATTCTAAAAAAAAAAACACAATATTCACTTACGATCGTTATTTAAAATGTACAATTTAAAAGTAATAAAAAATATAACATTTTTATTACTCTCATATTTCTCCATATCTCAAGTTCAAAGTACCATATTTTAATCTTTATTAAACGAGAACAATGAATTAATTGTAAAATACTGCAATACCCAATTATGGCACCATAATTAAATTGGTGAATTAAAGTTTACTACAGCTGATAGAGCAGAATTGGCAGTTAGCCAGTATAGACTACTATATAAAATTAAGTCGCTTTTTTTTTGTTCGGGATACACTCTGAAACTACTTATTGAATCGTCATGCTGTTTTTTTTTAATTAAATTGTTCACTTTGATTTTATATTTTTATTGTGCGTACAACGAATTACCCATCTGTAAACACAAATGTTTAAATACATGATCAAATTTAGATTTTTAGTGAAGCGATTCGGTAAGAATATTATGGTAATATGATAAAAAAAAAAAAAAAAAAATACAAACATCATCATGTTTGTATTTTATTTTTTTAAAACTTTTTTGAATAGAAATACTGGTCCACAAGTTTTTTCTAGGAACTTTTTAGATTTTAAATTGGCATGTGGTAGTACTTTATATAGTTCATTTTTTATAATATTTTTAAATTTTAATATTTTTTCCAGGCGTGAGGAAAATAACTGTCCTGAAGTGGTAAAAATACGCTATAAATAAGACTTTCACTTTTCAGGTTTTAGTTATTTAGTCATAAATCCAAAAGTAATATGGCTAGAAATTTGAAACTCTTACTACCCTATAGCAAAGATATTTTTTTTTCGTATTTGATAAAATTTTTTAAAAGCACATTTGATTTAAACATAGAACTTTAAAAAATGCCTAATTTTTTGAAAGTCTTTATGTAATAAAAATTTTATTTTTGGATATTAAGTGAAAATGTAATATCACTAAATTCATATACGAGTAATTACTTATTTACCAATTCTGAATTTTTTTTATAAAAATGGTTAGTCTGAAATTTATTTCCTAGTGTACTTTTTTTATACTTACGATTTTTACGGATTTTACTGTTTTTATATCAATTTTTAACATTAAATGTTTATTAAAAAAATTTGGTCCATCCAATCATAATGAAACTTTGAATAATAAATATTTGATTGAAAAATAAATAATATTCTTCGTCAGACAGTAAAATGTTAAATAGGTTGATAAAAAAAGAACCTTCGATAATTAGACTAAAAATATTTATAAATCGTTGATTTTTATACTAAACCTTTGCTCAGAACCGTTTTGATAAAAAATGACTTATCATTTCTTTAAAACTCAGTACCTGTATTTACTACTAGGCTTGCCACTCATCCCGGTGTCCCGGCCGATCATTCAGACTATCCCAGTTAATAAGAGCTGACAGAAAATAAAATTTAATATACATATTTTGTTTTTATATCAAAATAAAAAAAGAGTAATTTGATAAGTTTAGGTTTAGGCATTTCAAAATCTGGCATCCCAACGTATTACTATTATCCAGTTCGAGGACCAAAGAGACGAAGGACGAACTTCCACCACCATTATTTAATTAATAAATTAAAATATTTATACAATAAAAACTCTGTTTTTCTATACATTAAAGAAATGGGTACTTAAAGGTAAATTAACATGTACAAATTTGAGGGTGCTAATTTTGAAAATGGGGATGCTAAGAACACCCAAGCCCCCCCCCAAATTTCGCCTATGAGTGTGTTGCCATAATACACTGCTTTAAACACTAAACAAGAGTCGTAAACTGTAGATTTATCAGTATTATATTTTAACTATGAGTTATATAATTTTCTTGTCATATATTGTAATTGTTGAGTTATCGTAGTTTTATATTAGCAAAATAAAATAAAATCTCAACTCTGATAATATCCATGAATTCTTATTTCTTATTTTAAAATCTTTTTTTACTACTACTTTTTTTACTAGAATTTAATTATAGTTATTCTTAAAAAAAGAAGCGTCCGGAGGGGATGTATCCCCTTTCCCCTTACCATTATTACGCCACTGCTTGTATGTCAAGAAAATAATAGCTATATTATGTTGTATGACACATAAATATTTATTTTTTATTTAAATATCCTCAGTATTTGTCAAAAAAAACCTTAGCCCATATAAAAAAAATATTTGCCCCACTCTGCCCCCCCACCTGGAATTATTGAATTATTCAGAACTTGAATTAAACATTTATATGTCACTAGGTAAGTATGAAGTATAAATATGAAAAATGATTAAGCTTACAAAAGTACTTACTTTAAAATGCAATTTATTAATAGTATTAACAGCTTAAGAAGTAATATTGGATATCTCGCCTTATCTAAATTAAACTTTGCCTACCAATTGGTAAAAATACATTTAATAATTTAGTGTAAAAATATAGAAATAATTAATGAACAATGAATCAACGTACAAGACAATGTTTCAGAGTTTTGAGAAGTTATTGAATATAATAGATATATTCAAATAAATATAATATAAATTGTTAGCCAAATATAGAATTATACAAATTATCACTTTTATTTATTTTTAATCACAAAAATATTCAATATAATATCCATTTTTAATAAATCATAATCATGTTGTTGGCGAAATTTAAAACAGAGTACAGATATCAAACATTAATACAGCTAGATTTAGGATTATATACTATTCATAGCATTACCTAGTACCAAACAGAGTAAGGCATTAGTGGAATAAAAAATTATTTGATTGATTATTTGAATATAAATTTATTCTTTATTAATTTATTTTTAATTTGATTATTCTAGATTTGTTTTATTCATAATTTCAATTTTTACAAATATGTATTTGTTATTCATTATTCATTATTTTTCATAGTCGTTCTTATATCAAATGATTCGTAGATAACTTAAAATTCTAACTTTATTAAAAATCGAAAACGGTATGTTTTTTTTATTGTTATATTATCTACTATAAAAAATTTTTAAACCAAAAATCATAAGAAATATTTTTATCTATGAGGGGCTAATCTAACTAGTTTAGCCTTAGATCATATACTATATCATATGGTAGGTATATGATCCAAGGGTTTAGCACTCAATATCGACATGTTATTTACCCACACATAAGGTTTTACTGCTTTAGTTACATTTTTGTAATTGATTTAAAACAAAGTTTGATATAACTTGAAACGGAGCCCGCGCTCAGACGAAAACGGCCCTTTTCAGGGCCACCAAGAACATCGTCGACTGGATAGATAAAAATTCAACCAATGAGAATGGAGCGTCGATGTCTGATTGGCTAAAAATACCGGTTACTTTTCGAAGTATCGACACTCCATTCTTTTATTCAAAACCATCAATGTATTAAAATATCAAGATAAGAAGAATAGAAGCACCCAATGGCGATTAGGACGAATGCGGCGGCAAAGGCGGTTGCGGTGCCTATGGCGATCTCGGCTGCGGCAATCACGGCCGTGAAAAACAACGACGAATGACAGACAACCATAAATCCGACCGGCTCCAGCAGTATTTACACGCGAGGCTCCGCGATTCGAAGACCAATTCATCAACACTTTAAACGTCACATTTCAGGGCCAATATTCGTAAAAAAAACCGTTCCGGCGCGCTTGCGTGAGCGTCGGCTGGTAAAGTGATCGTGATGTGAAAGTGAAAGTGATAATGGGTCGATACGCGCTCGCTTGTTTAAAGCGACAGTCCGCTGTCAACTGTGCACCTACTCTTGTCCGATACCGCCCAGACGCACGGCCCGGAATATCTTTGTATTTATTGAATGGATTGTATCATTTTTATTTAATGTTAAATAAATAATTTTATATTTATTTCTTTGTATATATATATAAAGAACCGAGTGTCGTCCCCGGCACACAGTTTCAAACTTTATGTCAAACTCCATATTATATAGGTGCTGAAATTTTATTTAGTATAATATTATTATTTAATTTATATTTAAATTATATAATTTATTATTATTCAATTATTATTTTTGCCATGATTATTCTATAATTATTTGCTTTTCTATGAATAATGAATATTATGAATATTATAATAATATAATAATATTATATTATCTATAATATAAAAATGAATCGCAAAATGTGTTGGTAAGCACATAACTCAACAACGCCTGGACCAATTTAGCCAAATCTTTTTTTCAAATGTTCGTTGAAGTTCAAGGATAGTTTTTACGGCGAGAAAAATTAGAATTATTGCTGGAAAAACCCTAAAAATAGCCCTTTTTGACCAGGTCGATAACTGCACAATTGAAAATGAATTATTAAATAAAACTATTAAAAAACTATTAAAAAACTATAAAAAACTATTTAAAAACTATTAATTTTATTTTTGGTAGTAAATGACGGTTATTGCATAAATATTAAACAAAAAAAGATCCCGCAACAGGTGTCGAAACAAATAAGAATGTTAGTTCGAAAAATTATTATGCATATCGGTTGATGATTAAACGAGATCAAGACAAAATTATTCTACGATATCATGAGCTTCGTCAACAATTCATGGTCGAAATGTATGTAAAGACAGAGAGCGAACGATTTTGATACTTGCGATTTAATCAAAAAAAGCTGCGTGCAGAAGATTCTCAAAACAATTGTTAGATATTGGAGATGGGAAAGTTACTACAGATAAAACGGAATGTATAAAATTACCGACCGATTTCTGCACAATCATTTATTCGCAAGATGCTCTCATTGACTAGATATTTTCCAATGTACACAGACAATACATAAATCATGAGTGGCTGGCAGAAAGGGCAATTTTAGTAGTAAAAAATGTGGACGTCAACGAATTGAATCTCAAGATAAACATTTATTATCAGGAGACATGGTGTCATACAAATCTATAGATAGTTTGCTATGCTACTGAAGCTGTAAATTATCTAACAGAGTTTTTAAACTCATTGGACTTACCAGGCATGCCACCGCATAATTTACAATTGAAGGTTTGTTCTTTGGTTATTTTGCTTCATAATTTGACCTACCACGGTTGTACAACGACACGCGATAAGTTGTTAAAAAATTAATGAAAAATGTTATCGAAGCCATAATTTTAAATGGCAAATTCCGAGGTGAAAATATATTATTACCGCGAATCTCTATTATACCCACAGATGTGCCAATACAATTTAAACGCTTTAAATTTCCAATTAGATTGGCATTTGCAATGACTATCAATAAGTTTCAAAGCCAAACAATGTCTGTAGCTTAGATTTGAGCACATCATATTTTTCACACGGATAATTATACGTGGTGTGCTCTCGAGCAATTTTAATAAATTATTAAAAAAATAAATGTTTGATGTTTTTTCATTTTTATATTTCGTTACCATTCATAGCACGCCATATATCTTCATTACATCCTTATCCTTACCCACATTCTTACATGCCTATATTTAATTAGTTATTTTTTTCTAGCAAAATATTCTCTAGAAATAATTTATATGACAAAACAACGTTTGTCGGGTCAGCTAGTAATATAATAATAATAATAATATTATTATTATAATATTCAATAAAATTAATATTATATTTTTAAAATTGGTTATTATTCAGTATTTATTTAATTCATTCAGAATAATCTGTTCACAACTAACTAAAACTACTTAAAACAAAATATTATTCTTTATTCACAAAAAAATTAGTTATTCATGATTTTATTTTTTATTCATAATTTTAATTTAATTTTTGCCTAACTCTGGCACCAAAACTAGAAAATATGTATTATAATTTTTTTTTTATTTCTTAAACAGTAGTAATTTATAAGTAATTTATTTTTAATACTATTTTACCAACATAATGCAACATTACCAATTTCAACTGCCATAAATGCTAATAATGAATATAATATATATTATGAAAATCTATTAATGTGAATAAATCAATATTTTTTAATTACAAAATCAATATACTAATAAATTATGAAAATAGGAAAAAAAACAAATCAGGTCTTATAAAAAAAATTCTATATTAATTATTTACAGTTTATATATCACGAATGTTAATTAAAATGACCATGTACAACAACATCGATTTTACAAGTACAATTGCAAATTAAAAAAAATTGATTAAAATTACAATATACAACAAAATTCTATACAAGACCTTAAAATTGTACAACATTCATTTTGGTGCAATAAAAATTATATATACATACATTCATTTTCATGTTTACTCATAATTTTCAAATGATACAAATACATTTATAAATAATTGCACCTCAATATATTTATTATTAAATTTATACAGAGTATTTTCTATGAAGGAAAAAAAAATAAGCGTAACAGTCACAACTTCACTTGAAACGATTCCTAGAGTGAACTTTCTTTTTTTTTATGAAAAACCATAGAAAGACCATCAAAATGTAATAGTATCTTAAAACTATTTAAAATTATTTATTTATTTTTAAGTTCTTTATGTCAGCTATTAATTATGTCAATAATGGTAACAGCCTATATCTAATATTATTACAGATTTTTATGTAATATATAATATATAAAGAATATGTAAGACATTTTTGAAATTGTATGTAGAAATTTAACAAAATTTATTTAATACATATCAAAGTGATCTACAAATAAATAAAAATATAAATTAAAACCATAAATAGTTAAATGTGTTATTCTTTTACATACAATTGAAATCAATAATTTATTTTGAAACAATTTTTATAAAGAACAAAAAAATGCTAATGATTAGTCTGTTAATGGTAAAAAATAAAATAAAACAGTAGGTTTTATGAACCAAACTCAAATAAAATAAAAATATTTTTCCAAATTCGTATTAAATGTTTGTCATTTACGTTGTGCGTGGAGTATGAGAATTGGGTGAAGAAGGTATTGTCAAAACAGTTGGTTGTTGTTGCTGAGGAGCCATAGATACGGCAACTATTGAACCTGCCTGGCCTGATGAGGTTTGTACTCTTAATTGACCTTGACGAACAGACATTTGCTGACCTTGTTGAAATACAACCTAAAAATGTAATTTAATTACTAAGTATTTAGAGTAACAATTTATCAAAAGTAACTTGAGTTAATAATAGTATACCAATAGAATTTATGTTTAAAAAAACTTTAAATGATTTTACATTTATATTAATGACAATTAAATTTGCTCTCACTATCACCAATGAAGATAATTAGATACATAACTATACAGCAAGTCACCTCATAACCTATCAACTAGCAACAAATATGTTTACAAAAAAAAAAAAAAAAAATCGTACGAAATCTCATATATTCTACTCTCAAGCCACATTTGGTGCCAAACCAAATACCTCGACTTCTCCCCTTGCTGACTCCATTGATATAAACTCCATTCTTATTGCCTTCATAACGGACATTAAAGCTTTAATAACCCCTCTTCTATCACTGCTTACTACAGTCGTCATACAGCTAGTTAAAAATAACAATGATAAATAATCACACCAATAACTCTCTCCTTAGTCCTCCTTTGGAATTGTAACGGTATTCTAAACCATACCAACGAACAAATTGCAATATTACATGAAAAAATAATTGGCATAGCTCTTATTATGGGATCTCAATTAACAAATAACTCAAGAATAAACATCACTGGTTACCAAGTTATTACTTCTAACCACTCTGATGGCACAGCTCAGGCTCTGCAATCTTAATCTGCACATATATCCACTATCTCAAACCATTTCAATCGTATCTCTATTTACAAAAAAAACTATTAACAAGCCTACGCTATGACGATAAATCATATTCCCCTCACAATAGCCGCTGCTTATTGTTGCTCAAGACATAGTAGAACACCTAATCAATTTAAAACATTTTTTAATTACCTAGATCATAATTTCATAGTTGGTGGCATCATCAACGCAAATTACTGAGGCTGTTGTAGCAGCAACCCTCGTAGTAACACTCTTCTACAAATCATCTCCTCTAAACGACACAATGTTCACCCCCCAACTTATTTGCCCTCTTCTCCAACTAAACGTTATCATAAACTGACATCCTCAATATCTTCATCTACAATGCTCCAAACAATATCTACCAAAACACTAAAAATTTTAACTCCATTTATTCTGATCATACAGCTGTCCTCCTCACCTTAAATACCTCACCACCAATTCAATCACTGAAACCTTCACTAAAATACAAAAACACCGACTGGGACGCATTCCATTCTCAACTTTCTAATGATACTAATCTTATTATAAAATTTAAATACCTGGAACATCTCTAAGACACTATTACCAAATTAATCCATTCGATACAAAGAACTATGTGGAACTCTACTCCAATATCACAACCCATTCCTCCTTCTATAAACATTCTTATTCATATACGAAATTTAATTAACGAAAAAACACTGTGCTAGTACTCAATGGCAAAGTACTGAATATCCCTTAGAAAAAAAAATCGTCTAAACTCCCTAACTACACATTTAAAAAAATTGCTGTCAAACTACAGAAATATTCACTTACTATATAGCTTCACTATCTTTCAAAGATGATTCAATCTGGAAAGCCACAAAAAAAAAAAAAAGCCTTTTAAGAAAAACCTTCTTACCCTCCTTTAAAATGACCCAACAACATCTTGGCCATTAATAACCCAGTAAAAGCTGATCTCTTTAAAAAAACACATCTAGCTGAAGTCTGTAAGCCTCATGGTAATATAAACAACCCAGCTTTTTCCAACGAAATTGAATTTTTTTTTTTATTTCCCCTTGCTAATGACTCTACCTCCTAAGCATTCTCTCCTGCTGAAAATCAACATTGCATTGACACATTCCCTACAAAGAAGGAGCCTGGCTTCGATCTTAAAACCTACGAAGTAGCCAAAAGCCACCCAAGGAAAACTTTAACACTCCGCAAGTACATTATTAATACAATTGTTTGATAATCCTACTTTCCGCTTCAGTGGAAGTTCTCAATCATAATAGTCATTCCTAAACCTGTTGAAACCTCTCAACAATCCTTTATTGTACAGACCTAAAAGTCTTCTTCCATATTTCTCAAAGGTACTTGAAAAACTAGTGCTCAAAAGAATTAGTCTTATCATAAATAACTCAAAAATTATTCCTAACAATAAAAAATCCTCCCATCTGTTTTTTACCTATTTTTTAAATCTTATTTCAAAAACTGTCAATTCGCTGTTCGGTACCGCTCAAGTCTCTCTTCTATTTCCCCTATTGAAGCCGGAGTTCCTCAAGGAGCAATAACAGGTCCTGTCCTTTTCAATATCTTCATAGCTGATCAACCCACTTGGAGAAGTGTTAGGAGTAACACGTTTGCTGCCGAATACATCACACACAAAAGCAATCCTTTCAACCCATACAAACACAATTATTGCCTCTATCCAACTTTAATCTCACCTTTCTCGCTTGGAAACCGGGTGTCATTTAATTACGGTTACATTACAGTTAAATTCTCCGGTGTGAGATGGATAAAAATCCAAGTTTAGAATTCCTGGTTTTTTACTACATAAACGCTATTAATAGTTCAATAATGAAACTAAAATATTTTTTTTGATAAATATCTATATATTGACATTAATCTTTTCGATATACTGAAGTCAACACAAATTTTGCTAACCCTACTGATGGCAGCCATACACATTCACGTTGTTTTGCTCTAGCTGTGAGCAGCCAGTTGGTTGCCATGTAGTCATTTAAGTTCTACTGGCTGGGGCAGCCTAGTGAGCTCCAATAAGTAGTGTGGTATTGGCTGCCTAATGTGTTAGGAGACTTAGATTAGATAATATTATACCTTAGATCATCGTTTCTCAACTTTTTTAGTGTCGCGACCCTCAAAATAGGTATAAAATATGATCAATCACTTCGCGACTCCCCCCCCTCCATCTATATTAGATAAAAATTTGAACAGTAAAAATATCCTATCACTAATCAAACGAAATATAAAATTTTAAATATCAATTTATAAATACCATATCTAGTAACTTAAGTTTATCAAGTTTGAATGTTATGTATTGGCTTGTTAGGAATTTTCATTAGTGGAGTAGTGCCCGTTTTATTGATGAGATATCTACATTTAATCGACTGCTTATTATTGTTATTATTAATATTATTTTAGTGTATTATGATATGATTAATTTATCGATGACAATTGCGCGTCGCTCGTGTTGTTAAACTCATGTGATATTGCGTTATTAAGATGGTTTTTAATGCGCCTTTTTAGTTTTGTGTAATTTGAATTAATAATTATGGATAAATATATAACAAAACGTAATGCTCCGTCTACATCTGTTGAACCAGCGAAAAAAAAATTTAAGTCATATAACAATGAGTATTTTAAGTATGGGTTTATTTCACTTGATAATAAGCCGCAATGTGTTGTTTGCATTCAAATTCTATCTCGAGAAAGTATGAAATCTTCAAAATTAAATTCAACATCTGGAAACAAATCACCCACTTTTTGTAAAAAGAACAAATTGATTTTTTTGAGCGTAAATCACTTTTTTTTTTTTAAAAAATCAACAAACTTGTATTCTTAAATCAAGTCAGAATAACTCTGCAACACTAGAAACATCATGTTTAGTAGCACTTAGGGTAGCTAGGGAATCAAAGCCGCACACGATTGCTCGAAATAGTACATTTTTAACTTTTTTCCAAGATAATGAGACATTACTTTGGCTTATTTGAGTGATATATTTTCACATTTGAATAACTTGAATATAAGCTTACAAGGCCGTGAAAGAACATTCTAATAATGTCAAATAAAGTTAATGCTTTTGTCAGAAAACTTGGTATTTGGATCATTCGTTTCGAAAAACGAAATTTTGATGCATTTGATTTAACATCAAATTACATTGAAAAAAATGTAACTTAAAAAGTCCTATTCTTGATCGTGTTTTGGATACCATGAAAACACATTTAAGAGAATTGAAAATTCAATTACTCGCATATTTCTAATGTAACGACAATGATTTCTCAAATAGATGGATTCTTAATCCATTTGATGAAAATATTGTTGCAGTTGCCAAATTACCAGTTGAGACTTACAACCATAGATAATAAATGAATTAATTTATTATGTATGCTCACAACCGATAGAATTATCAGCTGATACAACATTACAGCTACAATTTGCATCTCAAGATTTAAATAAGTTATAGATTGTCTGGAAAATTTAATATGAAAGTTTGGTAACAGGCATTGAAAATGTTGATTCCGTTCGCTACTTCTTATTTATGCGTAAAAGAATTCTCATCCGTGATTGTAATAAAAACCAAGTACAGAAATCGTTTGTTATCACTAGAAAATAATTTATTTTTATGTGTTTCAGATGTTGAACCACAAATTAAGCAACTTTTAAATGTAAAACAAATTCAAAGATCACACCAATTATTTATTTTATTGTGTTTTTTATTAATTTTTTATTTACATCCTTATCGGGATAATTTTATTATTATTATTATTTTAATTTTTTTTTTCAATAAAAAGTCTTAAATATTTAAATAAAAAGGTACATTTTGTAAATTAACATTTTATTATTTTTGACCTACACGACCCCAAGTCAAGGTGTTCGCGACCCACTGGTTGAGAAACGCTGCCTTAGATAATTATGAGCCTGTGTCGTAATGGAAATATGAGCACATAAGGCGGGCTTGTCCAAGATAACTTACACTCCGTGCATACCCAGCCCTAAAGTCTATGTCTGGTTCTGGGCAGGGTTAAGACGGGCCAGTCTGGCCTGTGCAGGGCTCTAATATGTACACAGATTTAGCAAATTTCATTATAATATCCAAATACAAATGCTGTGCAAGTGTCAAAAATAGTCCAAATCCTATCTTTTTACTAAATTTCAATTTTGCTCTATTCTAATAATTATAAATATTATAAAAGTTATAAGTCATAAATGTCCAGTTCATCGACATCCAAAGAGCAACAATGAATCAAATAAATTGTATTTAGCTTCCAAAACTACAGTAACATTGATCTATTCTCACTTTTCTAACTCCCAATACCATCCCTTTAACAGGGATGAAGAATAATCAATCTATCCATAACCTCCTTCAGTCCCTCTCGATTTTTCCTATTATTTTATTTTGGGCCATTAAAATATTTACTTAAATGTTTTAGTACTATTGAAAATGTATAAGCCTAAATTCTTTTAAATGTTTTAGTATAATAGAAAATGTATTAATCTACAAAACTAATAAGCTTTAAATGAGGTTAAGTATGCAATTAGCAAAAAGTCCATTATATATTATTGTTATAACTAAAATTAAAATTTCATTAATTTAAGACATTTTTTTAGTCTTAGGAATTACCATCAATATAATTATTAAATTATATTATATTATGATTTAGTAACAATAATGTAGAATAAGATAACACATGTAAAAAACTAGGACTCACCTGAGATAATATATTAGAAGAATGACCTTGGTTACCAGTAGTTTTGAAAACATTACTTAAAGAACATGGTTGTAATGTTGAACGCGCTGTTTCAATTCCAACACCAGACGCAGTCCTTAATGTTTGAACTGGATTCACCACCTACAATTCATATAGGGAAATTAATGTAATATAATACATATGTATAATAAAATATTATATTGTTATTTACATTATTAACATAATTAAATGTACTAACACTAATCAGTGAATTCCTTAAAATAGATATACTAATATTAGGACTATTTAATCAATCTAAAACTTAGATTTATAACACAAAAATAAATATACCTGGATTGCCTGTTTTAATGAAGTTTGAGTTGTAACTACAGGTAAAACTCTGGTTAATCCAATACTTGAAGACTGTCCTTGATTTTTGGCAATAACATGAGATATAACTTGACCACTGCTAGAATTTGATTGCATTGCAGTTATATTTGCACCAGAAACCTAGAGTAATGTATAGTTAAATATTCATTTGAATACACAATTATTTTGACTAATGCATGGGCAAAAAAATTTTAAAATATGACTTAATACTCAATAAAAACAACTGATTTCTAAAAAATATTATTAATGCAATATTAAGAGTTTATAATAGGTTCATAAAGTAATTGTAACTTGAGAAAAAAAAAATGGCAAGATAAAGTTTCCAAGTGTAATATAAATATAAAATATCATAAAACTAAAAAATAATTTTCCTGGGAAACAATTTAGTGTCATAATTCTTAACCTCTAACTAGGTTAAAAATTATATTTTGGTTAAGTTATTCATAAGATAATATAAATCTGAATATTTCAAGGGAATAAGAAAAAATTGCTAGAGAATTATATATAAAAACATCACATACTACATAAAAGAAAATCTTAATTTGGTTTTACATATATATTTAATTTCTGTGCTAAAGATAAAAATAAAATGCTATAAACAAGTAAAATATTAAATCTAAATACTTACACTAACATTTTGGATATTTTGATTTTTCATCATAGTTTGCAATTGCTGCATAGTCATAGTACCAGGTACTCCTTTAGACTGAACAATCAGTTGTGTTGGAACACCTGTCTTACCAGACACCTATCATAAATATAATAAGTAAATATCATAAATAATCATAAAATTAATTTTTAGTTAATGAAAACAATATCTTCTTACCACAACTTGACCTAATTGAGTAACTTTTTGAGTGGGCATTTTTCGATGGGCTAACATTGGCTGTTGAAGTGTAAGTTGTCTAAATTGTTGTTGTTGTGGATTTATATTTTTAGTAGCTGTAGTAACACTAATTGTATTTTTGCCTCCAGCTGAAAGCATCAGACTTTGCACAGATGTTTTAACTATTGACGGTCCAGCCGATGAGATAGATGATTGCGCAGTAACAACTTGTGCTTGTTTTTGTTGTAATAACTGATGCCTTTTAATGAAATTTGTTACATCGGTGTCAGTTATATTCCTAGTATTAATTGTATTTTTGGGTCGGACATTAACTGTAGTTGGTGTTTGAGATGTTTGGACGGGTATGATGTTGGCAGTAGAAGTTTTAGTTGCTCGTGCACTAACCATTTTGACTTGTTGCTGTCTAGCTATATTTTGTTGCTGTTGGCGATACATTTGAATCTGAGATTGAGTAATAGCTTTGTTCATAGTAGTAACTACTGAAAAAGAAAATTATTAATGAATGGAATTAAATGAATGAGAAAATAATATTTTAAAATACAAACATATAAATTATATTCTTTATAGTCAATACATAAAATATACAAAGAAATAAACAAATATTTTAGACAAAGAAATAATATAATTAATTAAAAAAGCTTATCCTTGAATATTATTACATTTTCAATGTATGACAGGTTTTAAATTAAAAATTCATCAT
Source organism: Sipha flava (assembly GCF_003268045.1). Taxonomy (NCBI): domain Eukaryota; kingdom Metazoa; phylum Arthropoda; class Insecta; order Hemiptera; family Aphididae; genus Sipha; species Sipha flava. Next base: position 14,327 of record NW_020273113.1, read on the forward strand.
TACATATATATATATATTAGATGTAAGTAAATAAAATTGCAATTGAATAAAAAAAAAATAAAAGAAGTACAATGGGAAAATTAGTTGTTTTACATAGAAATAATTTTTTTTAATAGGATAAGTTATTTAAAATGAGTTGTTATTAGACATAGATATATTAAGAAATATAACTACTTCGGTTCTTATTATTTATTATCTAAAATATATTGTTATAACATATTTTTAAAATTGGTTTGTATACTTAAAATATTATAAAATAATTTTTTTTTTCATAAAGCATCAACTTCATAGTTTTAACATTATTATATGTCATTGACAATTCAATTTTTTTTTAGATATAAAATTATGTTTTGATAGTTAGAAAATGGATCAATTGCTTCGTACATGTTGTCTGGGATGGTGAAGTCTTTCCTACCTTCATTGAAGTTTGGGCAGTGGACAATGTGTTTGATGGAATAGTTTTCATTGCATGTTGGGCATAGGGGTGGTGGTTCTGTTTTTGCCATAAGGTGTCCATGTATGAATTTTGTGTGGCCAATTCTAAGTCGATTAAGAATTACCTCATTCTTTCTGTTTAGATCAGTATAATGCGGCCAGAATTCTACAGAGTGCTTAATTTCTCTTATTTTCCGTGATCATATATTATTTTGTGTTCCACAAATCAATGCAATATTTGTTTATATTCCTTTTTATGTCAACAAGTGATGAAAAAGTAATTATTTCACTGGCGGGATATTGTGATATTAATGCATTTGTTGTTGATGTATTTGCCTTTTTATTTTCTTTTATGTTGCAATGACCTGGGGGTCCAAATGAAACTAATGTATTATTTTGATGAGGAAAGAAGGTTACTCATTTTAAGAGCTAATGGCTCAGTTAGTATTTTTGATTGCAGATTAGTTAAGATACTGAATGAGTCGGAAAACATACATCTATTTTTGTATTATTGATTTCTAGAGCTTAATGGGTTCCTTTATATAGCGCTAGGTATTCGGCTATAAAAATACTGCTTAAATTATTAAGTTTGAATAGTTACATTAAGGTGGACTTCTGCAAGTCCTATATTCATTTCAGTGTTTTAGATGCATCAGTATAGATCTTACTATTGTTATTTGAACTGTGTATTAGTTTATTAAATAAATTGTTACAAATAATATTCGGTGTTATTTTTTTCAAGTGTTCTGTTAAGCTATGTAATTTGGTTGTTTCCACAAAGGTATCTGGCTGTTTTCCCATTGAAATATTGATATTCATGAACCCTTTCTGTAGTCTTAGCCCTAATGGTTTTCTTAGTCTAGAAATGTAATCATATATATTGCAAAAACGATTTTTATTTGAAAGGTGTATGGTTGAATTATCAGGTGTAGATATGATACAAACTATATAATTAAGTGATAATTTAGTTCTACGAAGCTGAAGTGGGGGTTCTCCCATCAAAGATAACAAACTGATTATCGGGCGGCTTTTGAATGTGCCAATTGAAAATCTCAGTCCTGCATTATGGATTGTATCTACAATTATTAACATTTTCGAATCTGTGTTTCCATAATAAATTGAACCATAATCGAGTTTAGATTTTACTAGCGATCTATATACCTTTAATAATATAGTACCTTCACCACCACATTCATAGTGACTTAATGTTTTAATTACATTGAGGCTTTTGTTCAGGCATTTTTTTTTGAGGACCATAATATGAGATTTCAAGATAGCTTTTTTATTAAAATAATTATTTTTTATTTAATTATGTATGTGTAACTCTTCTAAAACTGAATTAATGTAAATGTTATTTTAGGTATTAAATATTTCTAAGACTATATTGATATCAAAATATAAATTATGATTATTTTCTAAAACATGTTTAGCAAAATTTGAATTAAGGTCATAAAATTACACAACTTTTGTCATTTACACCTCATATATTCTATGCAATATAGTTTAACTGTTAGTTATTATATAAATTATTAGTCTCTGAGTAGATGATAATTTAAATAATCACCAATTTAGAAATTATAGATAAATATTGAAATACCTTTTCCAGTTGTTGATGAAGCTTGAGTAACAATGGAAGCTTGGGTGAAATTTAATGCCCGTTGAACAGCAGCGGAGTAATGTACTGACATCGGAACCACTTTAGGACTAGCTTGTGGTATATTTTGCACATTTGGTTCCTAAAAAAAAGTTTATTGAAATCAGATGGGAAAAAATTAAAAAATTAAATTTATTACTTGGACAATAGAAGAAGATGAACTCATAATAATACGATGTTGGGTTGTAGGTGAAGGTCGAACTGGTGTTGGACTGGCAGTTTGAGTTGGTGGCAAGGTATTTGGAAGCTGAATAGATTTTACAGTTGGTGGTGGCTGTTGTACTCTTAATGTTGCAGGTTCAACTAGTTGTTGTTGCTGTTGTTTTTCACGGATCATACGATCAGTACGACGACTAATTACTTGCATTGGACCCAAAGGTACATTATAGTCTACATCATAATTTTCCTTTAATATTGCAATATGGCTTGCATTTGGAATTAAAGGAGTATTAGCTGATTGGCTAGGTACAGATTGACTATTTGTTCGGCACAAAGGTTGTCGTTTAGCAGCTACTGATAATAATCCATTAAAACGAGTAATAAGTAACTGAGTATATGTACGATTTTCATCTGTTGTATATATTTGTGATGTACGTAATCCTCGATTCATTTTCTAAAACATTTAAAGTTTAAGCATTTTAGAATTTTTATTTTGAGTAAAAAAAAACCAATATTAATAATAATTATACTGTAAGTAATACAAATAATATACTTTTTTCTGTTTTTTGAGTAATTGTTCCTGTAACATACGGCCTTCTTCTCGAGCTACTATCACTGACTCATACCTTTAAATAATAAATAAGGAATTTTTAATCATAGGCTTTTATGTAATAATGTATTATTAAGTATATATTAATTAAAATATTTACAAATACAACACAATATTTAATTAATTTTTTTCAATAATTCAAAAAATTTTCTTTCACCTGTTTTTACATTGTTTGGGAGATCTATAAACACGAGACATCATATTAACTAGCTCAGATACTAAATCCCAGTTAGGTGTATGAGCTGGACATAATATCACTAAATTTAATGTCATTTCTTGTACTCTTTGTACAGCCTAAATTTAAAATTATAATAAGGATATTAATAAAAATATTTAAAACAACAACACTAATAAATGTAATAACTTACTTGCAAAAGTGCATAGTCTTCATGTATGAGCCAATCTGGTACATGAGGCGGTTCTGGAACAGGTCTAGCTGGTAAAGGTGGTTTCAAACTAGCCAATGTCATTGTCATTGGTCTATTAATACCTCGGTATCGCTGAATACGTATATCATTACGCATTTTAAGTAATGCGCCAGAGGCTCGATCAAACATTGATCGAGGCAAATGTGGAAAAATATTTTCATTGATTCTCCATTCACCAGCACTATTATCACGTGTTCCATACATTGATTTAGTACTAGAGGATAATGAACCAGGTAAACATGATCGATCTACAAAAAAATTATATAATTTATTTAAAATTAATGATAAGTTACTGATAGCAACCAATAAACCAATAAAGCATGAATATGACATGCTTGATCAATAATCAAATTAAAAAAAAAAAAACTCAGAATAGCAATAATAATTAACTCAAACTGTCAAAATAGAATGTTAAGTTATAATAACATACTGTTTATAAATGTGGCATCAGTCCTTGGGCGTTTTCGAGCAGATGGCAAAGGAGGTAGTTGAGCTTCTGTCATTGGTATATTAGAATACTGATTGAAGTATAATGGATCATGATAGAACTCAGTTTCTCCTGACCATGGTCCAATAATTAAATGCTTAAAAATTCATTAAAACGATTACACATTTTTACATACATAATTATAAAGAAATCAACTAACCTTTGGTACATCAGATTTTTTGGAGCCGAGATTAGGGTAAACAATCTGTAATTAAAAATAATACTTAAATATGACTTTAAAAGCTCAAATGTATAAATTTTACCTTTCAAATGTTTTATTATAATTGAAATAATTTAAGTACAAAAAAAAAAAAATTAATTTGCAAACTAAACCATTATATAATTTGACACAAATTACTTTTAAGTTACTAAATTGTAATACAATATTTAACATTATATAAATTAGAAATAGTAGAAAATTTATTAGTTTGACTCATAGAATATATTCATAATTTTAGATTCTATGAATTAATTTTATTAGTTATTAATGAACGAACATGTCAAAATAAATAATATTTTACAATATAACAGTAAAAATTTTGATATGCTTATGCATAAATGAAAATACATTTTTTAATTTATCAAGAATGGATTTGAAATGCTTTTTTCTGTTGTCTCTAATTAATTTATAACCATTATTTGAAATTCCTTAATTAAAATAATTTATTTTCTTATAAAGTATTTTAAACGCTATAAATTGTTAATAAATATATTAATTTCTATACTATGAAATATTGACAATTGTTGGTACTGTTAAACATTTAATAAAAAGAATAAATCAGTAAATAAAATATTTAATGATTAACTTAATAGATATTTGTAGTTTTTCTTTTCTTTTAAGTAAAATAATCCTTCAATCTAATATGAAATAAAATAAATATATTGGATACCAATTTAAAATAGTACCTTAATTTTCTATATTATACCAAGTTCTTTAAAAAATATATGCTATTAACAAATATATCATTTAAATTTAATTTAATAATAATCATAAAATATTTATATTCTAGAAATTTTCAACCTAAATAAAGTCTAAATCATAAACCTAACACTATCCTTTATATCAAATAAATTTCAATACTAGTTTGAACTGTTGAAGAATAAAATAATATAATTTATGTAAGTAAAAAAAAAAAAAAAAAATTAATAATTATAAATTTGACAAATTAAAACATTGCCTTAGTAATGTTATACCCAGTTTAAAATTGATCAATCTTTAAAAAAGCAAAAATAAATAATTTCTAGAACCAAATAGATAAATATATAATAGACAATTCTTTCTGATAACAGTATATTGAAATAAAACATTGGTCCAACATAAATGCATATTTGTAAAATAGTACATTCACTCATTTTTTTAGGGGCTAGTGTAGAATAATACACAATTGGTTCAATATTTGAGTCGTTGTAGAATTATATTGCACCATGCTCAGTTGACCTACTCCAGCAGTATAGTAACAAATCAACCTACCTTTAAATAAAAAGATATATTGGTGTGGTGAAGCCTTGAGTAACCGCAACACAAAAAAAAGTTTTCAGTTTATTTTTTTTTCATATTTGTACTATTAAAGAAACACATTATTCATGTATTTTAAATAGTAAAATATGATAAAGAGAAGTACAAGGAATGGACTTCTAATGATTGATGATGACTGTCATAATTAAATATTTTAGGTTGATATAATATACTTTTATACCATCAATTAAAATAATAAATCAACAAAGAATAATTTTCCAACTACAGTATTTGTTATTAGTTATGCAATTTTAAATTTTAAAATATATATATACATATATTTAGTTCCATAATAAAAACATTTTTTTTCAGTTTTTTTTTGTGATAAAGAATCTATTACATAAAATCCTTAGCAAGTTTTCCCCCATGTATGAGTAGAATAATGTTTAAACACCATCCCTTTTCAATTCATATTAATCATATATAAATTTTTTTTTTTTTAAGAATTTAGATTTATTAAGTTCAGTCCCAGTATTGCACTCAGTGTAGCTGAAAATAATTAGTTCTTTATTCATCAATACATATAAGATAATAGTTTTATTCAATTTATCAATCATTTGGTGAATGAGATTATGTATATGAGGAATGGGAACTATTTATATTATATTTTAGACTATAGCTAAATAATTAAATTGTTAAAAAACATTAATATTAACTAAGACATATTTGCAAAAAAAAAGAAAATCTATTGAAATACATGAAGACATGTTCGAAATATTTTGTTTTCATAACTATTTAACACTTTGTATACAAACTCAAGAAAAACATGTTTTTTTTTAACAGGTATATATTAGGAAAATCTGATAAACAAAATGCAATGCATCTAGAAATTTTTTTTTAAAAAGCAAATAGGATTTTGATAATAATATATTTTTAACCTAATATTAATGTATCAATAGTTTTATCCACAAAATTAGTTTTTTAAATAATTCATTACCTTTCATTCAATAATTGTTGTCAGCATCATCATATCATCAGAAGTCATCTTCTCTTGCTCTCTGTGCGATACGATGTTTTTCTTTTTTTTGTTTCGGATAGTCTCTTTTGCCAGTCCTGTTTGGACTGGCAAGGAGGGGCTTGTGTTTTGGTGACAACCTCTATGCCAGACCAAACAAAAAAAACGATCGGCTCAAGTTTTCCAAGTATGGTGAAAATATAATTTTATAACAAAAAATATTTTGTAAATCATGAATATCAACATGAAAAATGTTGTAAAACTTAAAAGTAAATCAAGAATTCTAAATCAACGCACTGCGAGAGCTAGAGAAGAGTTTGCTTCTAATGAGGGACACCAAAACAGAGCCCAACCTTGTGGAGAAGCTATCAAGAAACATAAAAGAAAAACAACCATAACACATGAAATTAAATATATTTTATAATTTTATATAAAAATGTACAGTTGATTACAAAAATTAAAATTAACTTGTCCTCTGTTAATTAACCATAATTTGTAAATATAAAAAACTTCTCTATTGGGAGAGAAAAAAACAAGTTAAAAACATTAAATCTAAAAATAGTGTAGTTTATAAACGCTGAGGTCTAAGACCATAACTGCTTTTCTTTCTTGCTTTGTCGTCTATGTGCCATTTTTCAGTATTCTTATTAACAGCATGTTTATCTTTTTTCTTAGTTCTACCTATGATTTTAGATGTAATACTATTACGTTTGTTAACCTGAAATTTATTGATGAAAGTCAAATCCTCGCCATCATCTTCCCCATCATCAGAATCTGGAAGCTTACGCTTCTGTTTCATTCTTTCTTCAGTACATTTCGCTGCTTGCTGTTGTTCTACTTTCCATTCTTGTTTTTGTTGTTCCAATTCTGCTTCAGCAGCTGCTACTTGTTTAGTAGCCCAATCCATTTCATTATTTTCCATAAGTCTTATAGCCCATTTTTCAATACACGATAGCTAAGTAAAATAAAATAAATAACATTAGTATTTACAAATAAATTCATTACAACTAAATAAAATTATGTTACAGTATAATTATCTCAATTATGAAAAATATATGATACACATTTCAATGAATTCAAATATTCAGGGACTATACAAGATATATTAAAACAAATATAAAATATCAATAATTTTATTATAATACCTGTTTTTCTAATGCTTGAACTTCCATATCAGCTTTGCTAAGTTTAACATCGGTTTGATCATCTATAGGAATTGCTTCATCAAACTCTGCTAAATCAGCAACTGCTTCTTCTTTTGCAGTTTTAGCAGCTACAACATCAGTTTCATCTTCTGCAGCAGCAAGCGCAGATTCAAAAATATTAATGGCATTTCTGTCTCCGTCACTTGTATTTTGAGGATGTAAAAATTCTGACTCCAATATATGAACACTTCTCTTTTCATCAGTAGTATTAACTTCAAAAAGGTCTTGAATTGTAGTCTAAAATTGTTATGAAAATTCATAGAATATAAATCAAATGAAAATTCAAAAGAATATGGTAATAAAATGATACTTACAGACTTAAAAAAAGAAGCAGTAAAATTACCACCTTCTATTGCCAAATCACCTAATAATCTTTTTTGGTTTGCTTTTTTAAGAATATTCTCTTCAATTGTTTTTTCACTTATTAATCTATAAAAACCGAGTTTTAACATAAGAATCTTTTTTTTTTTTTTTAAATTAATTAATTAGTAATTTGTACCTGTAAATATGAACATCGCGTGTTTGACCAATACGATGACAGCGATCTTGAGCTTGAGCATCCATTGTTGGATTCCAATCACTATCATAAAATATCACAGTATCTGCTCCAGTTAAATTGATGCCTACACCACCAGACCGTGTTGATAAAATAAAACAGAAATACCTTTTGTCTGCATTAAATCTTTCCATTAAAAGCTAAAATAAAAATATACAAATTTAATACAATTAAGTTTATTTATGTATATGAATTTATAATGTACCTGTCTCGTTTCCACTTTAGTTGTACCATCTAATCTTAAATATATATAGCCATGATAATTGAGAAATGCTTCTAAAATATCCAACATTTTTGTCATTTGAGTAAAAATTAATACTCGATGATGACCAGCTTTTAGTTCTCGTAATAAATAATCGAGAGATTGTAATTTACCACAATCGTATTGTATTAATCTTTGATCAGGAAATAAAACACTCATGGCTGAAATTATGGGATGCAGAGCATTTAAGGTTGGTTTTAAATTTTTTTCTAATAACGAAGAATTATTTTGGAGAAACTGAAATTCTGTCTTTGGAGTTCTTCCTTGAACGGCTGGTACATATGCTATAAATTGTTCAAAGGAATCAAGCATTTCTTTCATTCTACTATCTACAGATTTAACAGATTCTGATAAAGCTACTGCTGTCATATAAGACATACGCTGTATATGAGCAGAATATTGAGCAATAACAGATAGAACATTGTTTGAGCCAAGCCATAACCAAGGGTTTCTTTCAACTGAATCTGAACAACCAACATGACCAGAAAATACATCAAATCTTATAAAATCTCTTAAGTCTTGTCCATAAACAACATTAGTAGCACCATCTATTCTTTTATTATTTATGAGCGCTAAATTTTTAATTTTTGCTTGTTTTCTTAAATGTCGTCTTTCTTCTAAATTTGGCTATAGAACAAATATAAATATGTAAGTAATAAAAAAAATTCAAACATATAATTACTTTAAAACATACTATGTGAAAAATTATATCATCACTTAATTCTTTATTCAACACTCCAGAAGATATGGCCTGAGGTTTATGCTGATTATGAGATTTTGACTTAGTTAAATTATAATTTTTATTGTTTTTGTCTTCCTCATTTGCAACATGATTATTAAGATTTGTAGAAGGATTTGAATAACCTGTAAATAGATTAATGAAATAATTAAAATTTACCAATATTCTGAGGCACATTATAACATTATCAACAAAATTCTATTAAATTTGCAATATAATAAATATATTTGAAAATAAATTCTGTACTTGCTATTTTTCTATTGTATTTATATCTATTGAATTATTAGTTAAGTATACTATTTTAATATACAAGGGTAGGCAGAAAAATAATGCACACATGCTTGTAGAACACGAACAAAATAACCTACAAAGAAGCACGCTTGATGGTATTCAGATATCATTTTCCCCCTCTATATGTATGCATAGTTTGAAATAATTGAGTTTACCATTTCGTTTTAAGTAGTGTAAATAAGAAAAGGTGTTCTAAATATAAATTAATTTTTATACAAAGATAGATGTTAAAAATAATTTATAAATATCAGCTTTATTTATCATATACTAATTAAATAATTAAGTAATGAATTAGTAATTGAAAGCATAATAGTATAGCATTGGTGCAAAAATTAATATTCAAATGAATAAAAATTGATCTACAATGCATATCATTATCTTATTATCTTACAATAGAGAATATTTAAAAAATAAACATTTTCACATATTAATTTATCTAGGTACCTAAAATCTTAATTAAATTAAAGCATTAATTTAATTAGTTGCAATTCATTTACTATACTGATAGAATTTCATTAAATAAAATAGCAATGTTGATTACAATGTAACTGACCTTCGTTTGATCCATTAAATTTAGGAGTTGAAGTGAACAATTCATTTCTTGGCACATTGTTTATAATTTTTGTTCGATTATTTAACAAATTAGGTTCACTCTTCTTATTTTGAATGTATTGATTTAATTGTTTAAATTTAGGAGTTAAGGATAACATATCTACAATTTTAAATTACCATGAGAATTAAAATACCACAAAGTATATAAATTATAAAATATACTTGTAAAAGCTGGACTTCTTGATATATTGCTGCCGACAGATTTCAATTTTAAATCTACACAAAAATGAAAAAATGAAAAAAGAATTGCGATAAAAATTCTAAAAATTACCTTTGATTCCTTTTTCTGCTAAAAACTTCACAATTGGTAAATTGTGTTTAAGCCTCACATTTACTAATTTATTACGTGGAATACATTGATTGATCTAAAAAATTTCAAGTTAAAATATAATTCATAATAATACACATGATAAATAAGAATAAAAACACTCTAAAATAACAACAATTTTGCTAAATATTTACAACTAAAGATGAATTATTAATAATATAGACTAATATATATTATATACAGTTGAAACTCAATTAACAGTCAATTTTTGTCATCTGCCATCATTATTGTTAATGAGGCAATTACAATAAACTCACTGCAGCAACTATAATGTGTATGCATTTTTTTCTCTTATCGAACATATGCGATAAATGCAACATGAACAAATTTAAATATTTTTAATTTAATTAAATCAATAACCGATGAATAACTAGATCTAATGACTGTAAAATACGAAATAATGTGGATATAAAAACTCTTATCAAAAAAAAAAAAAAAAAAAAAAAAGAAAATAACAAATTACTTTGTTTAAAATTGTTAATTTTAGTTAAGAAGTGTTTTAGAATGGGATGTAATATATTGTATATATATGTATTATATTTCCCTGAAAATACACACATTGAAAAATATTTACATTAATTGCAAAATTTCTATTAACCGCTCATTCGATTAACCGTCATAGTCCTAGTCCTGACAGTAACAGTTGAGTGAGTTTCTACTGTATATAAAAATTAAAATTTACTTAATGAATATTACATTAAATGTATATAGTACATAAACCAATAGTTTAACCATAATGTTCACAAACGAGGTGTAAACAAAGTTTCTTACATACTTTTCATTTCATATTACATTCTATAAAATGTATCATTAAGACAACATTTCAGCAAAACTGTAGTTATAATATAATACACAATGACTTGTTTATCTAATCTCAATAAAAAATATTTAAAAAACAATTTAACATAATGTACCTTTGAAATTATATCTAAGTTTTTAGGCAACTTCATATTAAAATTAATTTTAATTTTAGGAAGTTTTATAGGTGTATCAGGTAAAGCATCATACTGTTCAAATATACATTCTGGTAATTGGTAACGCTTTAAACGGTGAGCAGCCCATGCACTCATTATTTCTTCTAAGTGAGTAAATAATAAATTTACTGATCTTAAATCAATTTTCTACAAAATAAAATAATATATTAAAAAAAAATGTCATGAACTAAAAAAAATTTGAATAATCCTTACATTCATGGGGTCATATTTTATCAAATTAAATACCAAACGAGGTACTGCGAATGTAAGTGCTTCCATTTGAAATGGAGAGATAGTTGGACGAGGTTCAAACATATTTGGATGATTACAAACCTTTCTAAGTTGCATAAGTACATTAATTACACTTAACATGTTTCCACTAGCAAGTGTTTCTTTCGTTCTAAAAAAAAATAATATTATTTAATTATTAATTAAAATAATCTACTGAATAAATAAACATACTTAGCTCGAGACATGAAGTCATCATAAAGATAACGCTGGCGCTTAGATAATCTGCACATAATAATATGCTCATACTTTTTTGGTAATTGTTTTTCAACTTCACACTTTAATCTTCGAAGAATAAAGGGTCTTAGAACTTTGTGTAATTTTTTAATAATGGTTTCATTATACTCTGCATTTCCTTCAATCATTCCAGTCACTGGGTTAGAAAACCATTCCTTAAACTCACGATGAGATGCAAACAAGTTTGGCATTAAAAAGTGCATCAATGACCATAATTCCATTAGATTATTTTGCAAAGGTGTTCCTGTTAAAAGCAGTCTTCTTTCAGACTGGAAATTCAGTAAGAGTTGCCATCGTTGAGATTTAAAATTCTTAATATTTTGGGCCTCATCGAGGATCAAATATTTCCATTTTTTTCTGCGAAAACTTTGATGATCTGTTATTACTAACTTGTATGATGTTATACAAATATGGAAGGTATTAGGTTTTGTCCAACCAATTCTCTTATTTTTCCTTTCTTTAACAGAACCATAATAAGTCAATATTTTGAAGCTCGGACACCACTTTTTTATTTCCATTTCCCAGTTAAGCATAACAGAAGTAGGAACTACAATTAAATGAGGACCCCAATCTTCTGTAAAAACAAAATGATTCATATAAATAACACTTTACATACAAAAATAGTGATTCAACATACCTTTTTCACAAGCTAGATGAGCTAATAAAGCAATTGTCTGAATAGTTTTACCAAGACCCATTTCATCAGCTAAGATACCATTCAAATTTTGTTCATACATTGTAACTAACCAATCAAGGCCTATATGTTGATACTCACGAAGAGTATTTCTTAATAAAAATGGAACTTTAGTGACCACCTATGTAGTTAAAATTAATGAATAGACATATAATATATTATATTTTAACTGATAAGCTTACACTAGTAGAAGATAATGTATTTCCTTTAGGTTGAATACTTTCAGCCAAAGCTGTAACATCATTTATTTCTTTATCTGCATTACAATCACTCGTACCATTGACCTATTAAGAAAATGAAGTTAAGGAAACGCTACCAATAACAAATCAAACCTAAACACACCATCTTATTAGGAGATTTTCGCAACAGATATTTTAAGCCAATATCCTTAGAACCCTTTTCTTCTTTGCTATGATCAGAATCATGACCTAAAATAAAATAATAATATATTATTACTTTATTATAATTGTTATCATTTAAAACTTACTACTTTCATCAGCATCAGACTCTTTATTATTTGGTAACTGAACTTTATATTTTGCCAATAGCTGTTCAATGCTCATTTCATTTTCAGCCTGTAATTAACAATATAGTTCAAATTATAAAATTTAAATTATTTTAATTTCACTAATTTAAATTTAAGTTTAATAATATTATCAATCAGCATCTATATAATTATATTGAACTAAATGAATAACCTCCAACTCAGCAATTTCTTTTGAATGATCTACTCGTCCATCTTCTTTTTCTGCAAGTTGTAATGTTTCTTCATCATCACTCCAACTACTATTAGATGCTTCAAAATCTTCATCATCACTTTTATCAATGGGTAAGTGCTTATTTAAGAAAATAATTAATTAATTAACTAGCCATCATGCTATTACTTATTCTTACTTCTTCTTCTAATTTATTAGCCCTAGTTTCTAGATATCCTTTAGGTAATTGATCAAGAACATCGTCAATAGACAATATAGATTCTTTTTTTAACAAATCAATTTCTTTTTTGTGATCAACTTCATTGTCATTTTCTTTTTTAGTTTTTTTAGAATCATCTTCATCAGAAGAATGGCAAGGATCTAATTTACCTAAGTAAAAGAAAAAATAAGAAAAATATATATGTATATACATATGTATATATATGTTTACTAAAACCTTAGTTTTACCAAGAGAATTAGCCATGGATGAATTTTGTAACGCTATCGCGGATGAATTATTAGCAGATTTCATCAAACTCTCAGCAACTAATGTTGACATTTTTTCAGTTTGATCGACGATAAAATTTAAATGCTCATCTAAAGCAATTTTTCTTTGTTCCTCTAATTTAGTTGATTGCTTGAATACAAGCAGCTACACAGAATTTAAAGGTTACAATAAATATGCATTTAAACAAAAAATTATTAATTATGTGATAAGTACTTGCCTTCTCAACATTACTCCAAAATGTTTTAATCATTTTGGCAATGAAGCCAGTTATTCTCTTTTGATGCATCTCAGATGCTTTTGCTGCTCTTTGTGCTTCTATCTTTTTTTCATGAAAGTGCTTCATAACCATTTTTGCACACTATTTCAAAAAAAAAAAAAATAAAGAGAATTTTATTAAAATTAATAGAGAAATATATTACTTGTTTAGCAGCTTTTTTTTTCCATTTTCGTTCCTGGGCAAAATCAGTAGCAAGCCACTGCATTTCTTCCAAAAGATAGTCATGGTGTGCTTTATTTCTTGGTGGTTCATAAATTTTAGGCAGTCTTTTTTCACTCCATAAACCATCACGCTGTAGCTGATTTATTTTCTGAATGATTTGGGCTTCCTAATCAAAAAGAAGAAAAAAGGAAAACATGTAAAATTAAAATAAAAATTTATTTTATATAAACTTATTTACCCATTTCACTCTCTCAACTACTTGATCAGGTTGATTTTCATTAGGCTGCCGAGATGTTTGAGAGGAATTGGAAGGTTCTTCAGTAGGAGAATTAAGAGAAATTAATTTATTAGATTCTAAAATAACAATTATTATTTTTAATATTCTCAAGATATTTCTTTACTATAAAATATAAAGCTTACTAGTGTCCGAAACTGAAACAGGTGTTTCCTGTGATTCGGATGCTTGCTTATCCATCCACAGTTTAAGTTCGGCAAATGGATCACCATTAAATAAAGGTTCGTCATCACATTTAACATTTTCCAAAGACCAACTATGTTGATTATTGAATACCTGCTCAACTTTGTCAGGTAGAAAATCAATAAATTTCGACACCGACTGTATTTCTTCCAATTCTCGTTGGGATTGAGCAAGCTTTGCACGTACAGTCTCCAATTGTTCAAATACCATTTCACAAGTACGTTTAATTTTGGCTGAAGTACACATTTCCAAAGCTTCAAACTCTTTGGCTGCTGAGAATAAAAAAAATGAAATCAATGCTGATACACATTCAAAAATAAAATAAAACAACTTACATTCTGTTGAATATTTACGCTTTCGTGAAAGCTGATTTTGACTATCCACAGAATCATCATGGTCCGAGTTGTAGCTGGTGTTTTCAGCATCATTAGTGGAGCCATTTACACCAATTAGATTATCACAATTACTTGGTATATACTTTACACCAGATGTCACCTAAAAGTATAAATGAAAAAAATAAAGTAAGAAAAGAAAAGTTAGAGAGTTAAACTGAGTTAACAGAATTAAAAATAATGAAACCTTTCTACTTTTCTTCGCACAATAATTAAGATACAATTTAAAATTTTGAAAAAATTAATCTTTAAAAAATAACTAGTTATGGAAAACAAAAAATAAATGCATTAAGTCAAGAAAAAATATGGCTTTCAACTAAGGAAAGATTCTACACTACTCTGAAGATGAGCATAAATAAATTACTATGTAATACCCTAAGGAACTAAAACCTATATAACTATCATAAACCAGTATTCATTGAATAATTAATACTAAGGGAGAATAAAGTGTATATATAGGTATTTACATACACACACTAATGTACAGTATATATATGCCATATATTATATAAAATGTCAAGTTCTGAATAAATTGATAAATTAAAATATTAAAAATATTTTCCAATAAAAATGGTCTTTCTATATTCCAAACATCTGAGAAAATATAGATTGACCAAAAATGAAAAAAAAAAAGGAATACTAACATCAATCGCATTTTTTTTTTTTTTTTTTAAACGAATAAAATATAAATTTTCTATTAAAAAACAGGATAAGATTAAAATAAAATAAAAACTGAATTCAGATCAACGTATGTTCTTAAATACCCTTAAAAAAATTAACCTTAATGATATTCTATATACTATACAAACTATGTACTATTTTTAACCAAACAAGGAGGCATAGTAAATAAAACTGTATTTTAAATACATTCTATATCAAATAATTTTATTTACATAATAGCAAAAACGTAAAAACCAATAAAAATAACAGAGAAAATTGAAGGTCATAATACAAAGGGTGTGTTAGAATTCTTAAAAAAAATATATATATTATGAATCTGATAAATACTGTAAAAAATTAAACTGAAGTTTGTTCAATAAAAATGAGGATAAAAATAACAATTATAATAACAAAAATTAACAAAGAACTTTATATATTGGAAAATTATTACAATTTGTTTTTAATTTTTTTATATAAATCTAGCTAAATAAAAAAACATACATAATAATATCTTGAGTATACAGACTGTACATTAAACAATTAAGGTAAAATCGAAGTTTATAAAATAAATTTTAATGTAATTAAAATTTCCATAACATATTGCCCAACTAAAATTGATTAATATAATTTATACATAAATAAATAAAATATATAAATTTATATATATTTGTGATTCAATCAACATAAATAAAGTAAATGCTTTCATTGATGTAAAAAATTATTTTAACAAAACAATTGATAATAAAAGTTCTTAACATAAAAATTTCTTGATTTTTTGTACAATGTTTTAATTTTTAACTCTATACAAACAATATACCTATCTTCCATAAAATAATTTTACTCAAACAATTCATAAATAAATGTTGATACACATGATTTCAAAAGTTCATAATCAATAATTTATATATATATACTGACATCATAATTTAAAATAAATCAATTTACCTGATGGCCATTCCCATCATATTTATTATGTTTGTGACAATCAATGGTCCCAGCTCCCAGTTGGGAAGCGGTGGCCATAAATGATTTTAGGTTCTGAACAACTATTAATCGCTTTTGGATTATCCATTTAGTTTTTCTAAAACAATTACAAAATCATTTAATTTAAATACAATCATTTTACACATTTTTTTAAAAAAAAATAATTTTTAAAATTATAATTTTTTATAAATGTTAAAAAAGTACCTACAATTCGAAACTTTTAGATTAAAAAACCAAGTATTTATAAAATACAAAATTATACTATAAATCAGACTATATAAAGTATAAGAATCATATTTTTCGTGAAAGAAATTGATTTTTGTAAATTAACTTTTAGAGTTAAGTTAAAATGACCAAAATTTATGAAAATGCTTAATGAGAAGCAACTGTGATATATGTATAAGGTAAATGAAATACTAATTACTTAACAGTTTCATAATTATGGTTAAATTTAAGAAAAGTATTCATAAAAAAAAAATTATAATTTTTTAACATTAATTTTTTTTTGTACCAATAACAAGCACATGTTGATTAAAACTCTAATTAAGTGTACCATAATTGGATTATTTAGTATGATTTAATTTGTGCTAGAGTTAAATAATTCAGTTTTTTGTCAGGAAAATAATAAAGAGTTTATTTATTCATTAAAGTTTAATAAAAATTAACAAAATTAAACATTATCTGAAGTTTAGAGGTTATGTTATGAAAACAGAAGTATATAAATATAAATATAAATAATAGGCGGGATAAATTAATAATTGATAAAATGTATGGCCCATTCAATAAATGGTAATTTGGTGAAAAAATACGGTGGAATGTGAATTTTTCACAAATATATATGATAATATTGAGTTGATCCCAAGTGGCCGAATTTCTAATAAAATAACGGATGGAATTGGCTTGTCGGCCATTTTGTGTGCGCCGGATGAGACTGGGAGATGCTTACCAAGATCGAAGCGATTACCCTCCATCGGTCACAAGCCATTATACGAGTCTGTTCAGACGGCGAACGCACATTTTGTACGCACAACACTAAAACATGACGCAAAACAAACTGTTAATTTCATAATAACAAAACAGAAATTATAGAATTGTACCGAGCGTTTCCGAACGAAATGCTCAAAAAGAGAGATACACAACAATATGGCGTCTGACGGCAGTGGACTACGGGAATTCGCTGTTTAGTGGGCGCGGCCAGAACAAGCCGATCGAGTGAGAGCGGCAAGCGTCCTACGGCAAAACAAAACAAAAACTTCACTGCGCGTCTACTCCAGAACACAAAAACAGTGTTGGTAACATTACTTATAGTAAACAAATAAAAACACTATAGATTTCCCGGGATTTTTTAAAGTAGATTGTATAGGTTATGTAAGAAAATTGACAGAAATCCTTTTGAGCTGCATAACAATTAAATATACTCATTTAGTATATCTTTCATTGTGGTTATATATTACTTTTTAATTTGACAAATACTATTAATAAATAATTGATAAAAATGTATATATTATCTAGTCGAATTAGTTGAAATATAACTGTACTCAGTAATTACTTTAAATCATTATATAATATTCAAATGAGTTATATTAATCGTTTTATTTAAACTTATTAATAATCATTCATATGGAGTTCCTTTTTAATAAAATAATAATATAATTGAAATTTAACTTATTTTCAGTACTAAAAATATGATAAGATTAAAAGTTCCTCTGATTCCCAATGAAAATATTCTCAACAACTTATTTGACAAAAATATATTTACAGTAAATGACTTTCTTCAAAAGCAAAGTTCTGATTTACAAAACATATGCAAGTTACAATGCAAGGTAAGGGTTTTTTAATACACATCACATTTAAATATTTGTTTTTCAATCAATACTACAATCCATATTACAATTTTATATAAATATATATATATTATATATTTTATTTTATTTTTTATTTATATATTAATAATACCTTAATAATTTTATAACGATTTACAAGTTTTTCCTTAAATATCATTTTTTTTATTTTACTAAAATTTATCAGTAATTAAATCTATAAAAAATATCATTTTCAATGATTATTATAATTTTAACTCTTTAAAAATGTGGCAAATACATAAATTTGACCAGGGGCTTTAGACATCTTCTGCCTGTCGGTAGCAGTCATCAATCAATCAAGTCTGCTAATCAATATTTTTTTTTATTTTCAGGAAATAACGAAACTCAAAGACATTTTAACAATAAAATGTTCATCATCTATTAATGGCTATGAACTATATTTGAATAGATCTATTCCTAATTTTGTTCAAACTGGGATTCATAAGTAAATTAAAATTTAATTTACCAAAACTGTATTATTTAAAACCAAATTGTTTAGGTTGGATAACTTACTAGGTGGAGGATTAATGTCAAGCAATATTTATGAATTTTGCGGTCCTTCATCTTGTGGGAAAACACAACTAAATTATAGTATTCTATTAAATATTATAATGAATACTAAAAGAGATATCATTTATATTGATTCTAGAAAAAAATTTTCAGTCAATAGAATAAAACAAATATTGAAAAATAAATATCATTTAACAAACCAGGATGTATTTATTTAATTCATTTTATTTTATTCATTTTAGAACATGCTGTTGCTAATTTCTTTATATATTTGCAGATTTATGGCATTTTGAAAAAACTGTTTGTGTATTCAGTTTCAGATATTTATTGTTGTATTACTTGTTTACATAGTCTCAAAAACAAGACAGAACCTATTATATTTATCGACTCTTTACCTGCAATATATTTATCATTTGTAGGCTTTTTAAAAAATGATGGTAAATTAAATGATTTTTTGATTAATTTAATTTATTTATTAATTTTTTATATGTTTTAGGTTTATGTTATTTAAACCATATATGTTCTGTTCTTAAGTATTTATGTAAAAGAAATGCAATTATTGTTGTCACAAATTTAGCAGTGAAAAATTGTAGTCCTATAACAAATAATGTAAATGAAGAAGTTCATTATAATCAATGTACAAACCAATTGGATTTTAAGCCTGCGATAGGTAAATATTGGTTTCATGTACCCAATACAAGACTTATGTTTACCACAATATTGAAGAACAAACAGCAAATATGTATTCATATTTCTAAAAGTGCATACTTATCTCTTAATGAAAATTGTATCTTGCAAATCGATGACTGTGGAGTTTCATAGTCATAAATAAATATACAATATGTGCAAACAATAGTTTTTATTTACAGATCGAATAATAGCAACTTAATAAAGTAGAAATTGTATCACAATTTTAATACATTACAAAATATAAATCAATCTTATTTATAGTTAACTACTGGCTTAATAACAAATATCAAAAACTATTTTTATCCAAATAGAAAAATTATCATAATATAAAACAAACTTAACATCATATAATAACTCATTTAGGAAAATAACAAAATTGTACTTGAAAAACATACACAATAAATAAAAGAATTAATTTAAGCTTGGTCAGAATCAGACATAGGAGAAAAACATGGACAAATTCTTAACTTTTTATTTACATTTTCTTTATTATAATTAGGGATCTCATTTGATTTTAAAATATGTGAAAATTCTGCAATAAGGTCATTTACTTTTTGTTTCATAAGCACATCTTTATCAAACCAAATATGCTTAAGTATTCTATCAAAATCAAACCTCATACTATAATCTACTTTTAGTAATTGCTTGATAATGTCTTGAGCACAATTTGATGCATTTGATATTATAAGTTTAAATGGGTTATATGTTCCTTTATAAACTTTTTCTTCGATATGGTCACCATCAAAAGGTTTAGAACCAGTTAAACTAAAGCATAATAAACATTATATTGTTATTATGTCACTATTAATATGAAAAATAAAGTATACCACTCATATAATATCACACCAAAACTCCATGAATCCACTTTTCGAGTATAATTACCAGATGAATAGGTAAATTGTTTACTCAATTGCTTTTTTGTGAATACTTCAGGGGCAAGATATGCTAAAGAACCACAAAATGTTTTCAAATGTGTATTATCAGTTATCTTCTTAGACAATCCAAAATCAGCTAATTTTACTTGACAATAAGGGGATTGCTTTGAAAGCAATATATTTCCAGGCTTAAACAAAACAATTAAAACTATAAATTAATAATTGGAAAAGATTTCCACTGTATAATAAATCTGATTTTAAAACTTGTTATGATATATTTTCTCAATCTAAATAAAAATTATTAATTAATTAATTACTGGCTAACATGATATTGACACTCTAAAATAAAATTAAATACAAAATAAAATAAATACAACATACATAATTAAAATAAATTGGAAAAACTTACTTTTAAGTCTCTATGAGCTATTGATCTATTATGTAAATACTGAACAGCACGAGCAACTTGGTACAAAATTACTTTAGCTTCAAATTCTTTTAAGTGATTAATATTTAGAAGTTGTTTTAATGTACCTCCAGGAATATACTCCAACCCAATATAAATAAAATTGATTGTGTCAATAAAATGTTCCATATTAACTATATTTGGCTACACATAAGAGATGAATATACATATACATATAAAAAACATACAGCAATAATAACAAAAAGTTCTTTACTATACATGAGATAAACTTGACAAAATGGTAGGCTCTCTTAAGACAATACAACTTTCTTTTTTCACCTTTTTTAATGCAAAGCATTTCAATGATTTCTAACAAAACAAATAACAAGTATTAGAAATTCATTAAAAATTCAGGGACTGTATAAATACAGAAGATAAAATTTATACTAGTATGAACTGAAAACTAGTCTCATGGTCAAAATTAAAATTATCAACCTATGTATATTATAAACGTAGTTACTAGATAAATAAATGACAGCATTTATCACTTCATACAGAATAATACATGTACTATTCTTAACTAAATTAATTAATGTTGAATATATTAACTAATATAAATATATTGGCAAGACAATGGGCACATGTCAATAAAATCATGATTTATGTATCTATGTATTACATACATATCTTTAATTAATAAATCATTTAAGGTTTATGAATACATTTCCATTTAATAAAATTGAAATTGAGATCACCAAATTAAGTCAATTTTTCATAATTTTAACAAATTAAGGCAATTATGTTACAATTCCTTCAAGTCAAATAAAAATGTATTGAAATATAAGGTATTATTTTCTCTTAAAACAAGCTATGATCACTTTTACAGTAGCATTCAATTTTTGCTATATATTTAGAAATGACCGATATGCAATATAATTTAATATTATACTGAAAGTTTATTTAAATTTAAACTCTAAAGTACTTTATTACTTTTTGAAATAAATATATATATAAATTAAAAAAATAAGTAATCAGTTATAATTTTTTATAATGGAAGCTTAAATAACATACTCATTGAGATTGTTAGTGAATTACTGAAAGTCCATGCGGTCTCACAAATTGACAGTAACTTATGATTAACTATTTGCATTAAATTCAACATTAAATATATATATATACTTAGTATTTCATAAAAAATTGCAAGAAATGTAAATGATGAAAATTTTGATTGAATATTTAAATCCAATATTACTAGCTGATCAGCTATTTAATTATTACTAAATGTTAAATATTTCTTATAGTTAAAATTTAGTATAATTAATTAAATGCAATTTTAATTTGATTAAATATTGAATAAAAACCAGTTTTAACAAATGCAAGTTACTTAAATGACCAACAAAATAAAATAATCATTATTTATTATTAAATATATAATATTAAATCTTTTTTTTTTTTTTTTTTATTATAAAACAACATATTTATCAGCATCGATTTATCTAATGAAACTAAAAATTATAAACTTTTCTGATTATATATATTGATGTATGATGACTTACTTTTTCAAAAGCTAACCGGACTTCACCAAAAGTTCCAGAACCTAATATACCATAAACAGCAAATTGTTCTTTAACTTTTTGTGGAAAATTAGAGTTGTCTGTTTGTTTATCAGTAAATGTATAGACTACAAAATTAATATACAATATTATAAGTAAATTAAAAATAATTAATATGATTTTCATCAACTATTAATCATAAAATTCACCATTATTTGTTTTAGAAACAACAGCAATTTTATCATTGTTAGATAATATCCATCGACAGTCTTTTCCTATTTTTTCACCATTTAAAAATGTACCATTAGAACTAGTGTCAGTAATAAAAACTACATAACCAAGTGTTCCAATCATTTCCCGAGTAATAACGAAATGAATCTTACTAATATGGTTCATTACTTTTAAACTAAAACATTGCTTTGTAAATTGAAAATCAATATCATTTGTCTGGCGGCCAGCTTTATAACTATCCTTCATTAAATCTGTAAGAAGTATAAATCAAATACAATTAATGACAACAGTATACAATAAAACTAAAACAATTTTAATACAGCTGTTGTAATAAGTAAATATAATTTAAGACATCTACAAATTTTTTTGAAAATTAATGAATCTAGATACGATTTTATTTTAATTATACTTTTATATTTTGGTTATCACAATTTAACTGTCTCCTGTATAAACAAAAATAATATTAAGAAACCTTCAATTTTTAAGAATTCATTTTCTGGATATAAGCGCCCCCATGCAGTCGGATTTTCAGTAATTGTTATTTGATCCTGGCTATACAATGGATCTTGGCTATTTATCAATGGAGTCAAAACATCTAAATCACCCATAATTGTACCTAAAAAAAAAAAAAAAAAAAAAAAAGTATAAATTATTAAAACAATTTTATGAATAAATCTAAAATAATTTTATTATATATATATTTTTAATTATATATGCAAGAACTTACTATTACAAGTTTAAATATACATTAAAGTTTATAGAAATTTAATATTCTAAAACATTTAATTAAGAAAATAATTTTTATATCAAAAATTTTATTAAATAATTTAATGCACAAATCAATTACAATAACAAATTATACAAATAATAAAGAACGATTTTTAAATGAAATGAAAATATTTAACCATAAAAATAATTAAATCTTAATATATTTTCATATTTTATACATTCGGTTAAAACAAATGAATAAGTTCTGGAGGGAATTAAAGAAAAAAAAGACAAACTTAGAAAATTATAACTAAAAAAAGAAATAATATGATAGGACATACATTGCATCATAATAGTTTGCTGAAGCTGATTATTGAAGGATATGTAGAAAGCAAAACTGGAAGAGGAAGACTAAAAATCTAATACATTTCACAGATTATGAAGGACATGGAAATAGGCAGATATCGAGATTTAAAGGAGCTGAGTTTTAACAGAGAAGTTTGGAGAGCTGCAAGAAAACAATCAACAGATTAAAGACCAAAAAAAAAATAAAAAATACATTTGGATATTTTCTATTAATTCTTATTACATAAAAATATAAACTTAGTACTTCAATACTAATAGGAACAAAGAAGTCTCATAAAACCAATTATTTTAAAGACCAAATACTCAAAAACAAAGTTCTACTTAAGAAGATATTTTGTAGTTTTATTTAGTTAGAAGTTAAATTATGCACGATAATAATAAATATAATTAATATAAACTCACCCACCAAAATAGTAAATAGCACGTAAATATAATATTTACAATATCAATAATATGTAGAAAGACAAATAAATAATAAATAATTAATTTTTAACACAATAACAATTACCCAGAGTATACAATATAAAATATCGTTATATATTTATAACTTCAAAATGTTATCTAATACAGGTTGACATTTTCATAAATTATTCCTTAATACACGTGCTCGAAGTGATCCACAGTTGATGTTAGCCCTTCACTATAATCACAAAATACATTGGAAAAGAAACTAAATCAGCCAATCAGGATGTTAAATTTCATTAATGACCTAACCTAACCTCTGGTTATTAAGTTACAACCATGGTTTAAAATTGTAATCCTTAGTACAACAGCTAACACTGATAAATAATTAACATTTGATGAGGGAAGTTGTGAACTGAAAATGAATGAAGAGATTCCGGAAGACTTTCAAACGAATTTCAATAATTATAGACAAACGACTAAAATAGAAAGTCACGAACTCACAGTGACAATACCTTAAGATACGTTTTGAACAGCAGACTTTAAGATTACTTCAGTGTGTTATATCGTAGGAATTCAACGATCTATGTAACGAATATA
>NW_020273114.1:0-8170 GCF_003268045.1 Sipha flava
ATTTGCTTTAGTATCACGTATGCATACTTCGGTATTGTTTTCGGTGGACCAGGGAGGGCTAGAGCCCCCGGGGCCCGTACCATCTCCGAGAGGAGACCCGTCTTTCGTACAAGATTATTTTATACTCTCATTGGCCGCAGCGTAAGATGCAAATTTGAATATTTTTATCGTACCAAAATTTGTGCAATTTATATGCATATCTCGGACATACAAGTGTAAGTAAAGGGAACCTGGCAAACTGATGGGTCACACGCACGCACCGGGTAGGTGAGTTGACCGCGATCGTTCGCATTGAAACCAGAGTTAGATGTTTAAAACGTTTTGTTACAGATATTGAGATATTTCTCCATATACCTACATCGCCGGAATGAATTATTATTATCTACATAAGATAATCGACTAGTTCCAGGTATAATATTATATCCTATTTAGATTATTCGAACCAAAATAAAAATAATACTTATTTGATATTGGTTCATTTATATTTTACATTATTCGCTGATGAAAAAAAATAGATAACTGACACTGACTATTATAAATAATAAAATATTTATATAATGTATAAATTAAATTTGTAGGTATATAATATCGTATAAAATTATGTATATTTAAATGAAATTTAATTCAAATTTTAAAATTTACAACAAAACTGTTTTTAAAATACTTATTTGTAACTGCGCATTGTTAACAACGTCCCAGTTCCGGTTCTCTCCCCATAGGCTCATTAAACCCATGCTAGGATAACCGCGACCAAATAACACGACATATTCGACCGGATGGTCAATTAAGTTCGACGAAATGCTCATATACCCACTATTACAAGTGGATAAGTAATATAATTCGTAAATCGTTTGTCCGTACGTATTAATAGTAGAACAGTGTGCTGGATTACAAAGAAAAATTGTGCATACACGTTGTAATGAAGTACAAAATATTGAATATTCATCGTTTATTTCGGATATTTTTAACAAACCCCGAACGAAGGGTATAGAAATTCTGCCATTAGGAAGCAAAGTTTACTGA
This sequence comes from Sipha flava, assembly GCF_003268045.1. Lineage (NCBI taxonomy): Eukaryota > Metazoa > Arthropoda > Insecta > Hemiptera > Aphididae > Sipha > Sipha flava. The sequence continues at coordinate 1,024 of NW_020273114.1, forward strand.
GCTAATGTCTTGTCTTCAGTTTGCCGCGGAGCAGTGAACAACGTTGCTCGCGGGTTGTCGCAGTGTGTCAGGTGCAACTGGCCCCGAAACGTTTTCGTTGGTCGCACGTGATTTTCTGTGACGTGGTCAATGGCCTCCGTCACAACATCTCTTATTTCCCACAAAGTCCATGATGTTCCACCGGGACTGGTCATCTGCAGGGTCGTACGCTCGACCGTGAACTCCACCCGGGGTGAGACATATTGGGAATTTTGCAACGACTTCGGAATGCAGGGTTTAATGCTCAGTTGCAGTTTGGACGAACCCGTTGACTGCTGCCGGATATCAGACCATTTTGAAAAGTTCAGTTTGGTCAAAAATGGAAATCTGGACTCTATAAGCAGAAGATAATTTATGTACACACACGCGAGTCATATTGATCATTCGCTACAAAAAATGTTCTTAGGTCCAGTAGAGCACATGGTTAAAGGAATACAATTATTATAATACTCGAAATCCGGTTCTATCAGTAAAAATATTATTATAAGTAAAACATACTTGACGATTCAAATGGCATGTGATTCAACAAGAGAATCGTTTTAACCGCCAATTCGTTGCTTTTCATTTCAATTAGGCCAGTTGAACATTTGGCACCTGGGCGTTTCTTAGGCACTAAAAAAAAAAAATGACAAGAATCAATCTAATTAGGACCTCAAACATAAACGAATCTATCGGGCGACGAATGACTCACAAAAGGTTATGGATCTTATTGCGTCCATGGAACCAAGGGCGTCCGTCACCACCTTATGCATTTTTTTGGCGCAAATATCCAATGGGGCGTTATAGAAATGTAAAATCTATTGGCAAGAAAATTAACTGTTAGTCGTTCAACTATTGAATTACGTGAATTCGTTGTCCGTACGTCAGTGTAAACACGTTTTAATACGCGCGCGTTTTCACTTACTTTCGACGGTGCCGCGATCCGTCGTTGATTCTCGTATTTCGTCTCTTTTTCGGTAAACCGATCGAACTTGCTTTTCGGGTAAATTTTCTTAGCCGGCGTACCATCAGGCAAGGCTCTCGACGTTCCCCGATCGTTAATAAACGAATGTTTCGAATACCTAAAACAGTCACGACGGACATGATGTGATGCTCTATGGTTTTATAACAGTTTAGATATGTATGTCTTTGGCTGTTGCTCGGGAGGAATCGTTCGTCACAACTTGTTTAAGACACGTGCTCATGATTTTTGTTTAAAAGCATATTTACGCCGCACTTTTGGGTGATTCGGGATGATCACAGTTCTTGCAATATACCCACGTAATACGCACCCTCTCGATTGATGGTCTTAATCCATAATCTTATTGGAAATCAAGACCAACCTAACCTTACCCCACCATTCACCCTTAACCCAACATGAAGAAATTCCGGTAGGAATTTACGTCACTCACTTGACTTTTAGCTTAGTAGTTTCGTCCAACCGAAGCAAGTTCAAATTGGACACACACCGTTTAGCAGCCTCGACGTCCTGTAGCTCGACGAGTGTTTGCTTTCCTTTCAGAAACTTCACTGCCATCACATTGCCGTAAATGCAAAACAGGTTGAACACCTTATCGCAATTTAGGTCCATGTTTTCCAATCCATATATTATCAGGACTCTGTTCGGAACGCCACAACACCAAGACTGCGGACGGTGCAATGGTCTGGTAGTATCACCGTTACTTCGCTGAGATTGTCTGCCAACAAGTCGTTTCGACCGTACCTCGTTGTTTCTACACGAAAGTTGTCGTTATTATGATAAGTCTATTGTTTCGCAGTCAATCAAAACATATATGTACTTGTTTATTAAATATTTGTCTATATTTACCCTTCGCTCGAATAGTGGTTTTTATACGACCCTAAGTGCTGATCTTGGCCAAACTGTCGATTAGCGAACCGTAATGAAGGTCCCGTGCGTTTTAAGGTGTTCAAGTAACATTCCGGCTTAACCCTGTCCATTATAGTATGCTTCTTGGAAATCTCAAAGCTTTTCGAATGTTTTTCAATATTTTCTTTGTACGTAAACAAACCGTATGTTGTCCTGATATACGTGACCGTTAAAATCGGATTCGACGTTTAAACAATGACAACAAAGAATACTACTTGTATCACAATCGACCGTTTTTCATGAAAGACACTGATATAATGAATTCAAAATATCAATAACCTGACTATATAGGCAAATAAACAAGTATTCATAGTTTCACGGTTTTTATTTAGCCAATTATGGTAAATTTTTAATAAACAATTTTAGTCTTAATATTTTTTTATACTTTTTTTATTAGAATTATAGACAATTTTTATGCAGAATTTCCGAAATCTCGGTATTCTTGTAATGTCTATGATTTACCCCGCACGCGATTATTTGTTCAGTTGCAAAATATACCAGTTAATAAATGTGTAGTATAAATAATGAAAAAATCTATATTTAATACAATATTTTATTAAGTGTACGGTGAAAAGGATACAATTTGCCAAAGAGACGAATTCATGTTATCTATATGAAAATGTAACGCACAGTTTAGTTGTATATTGCATAGCATGTTAAGTGTGTTACATTAAGCTTACTCACACTGCAGCGAAGCATTTCCAATGTATTAATATGTTAGAATAAATACATAAAATCATAAATAATAGCTTTACTTTTATGTATCATTTTTTTTTTTAACTTTTTTTCGTGATACAAATGTTGAACCTAATGGTTTGAGTCATTAAAATGTATACATTTTTATGTTATCCGGTATTATAACATATTTTTTATACTTTAGGACAATTTTTTTTTTCTTCAGATTATGTGTTATCAAATTTAATAGTATTTTATGTCTTCTTAGATGTATTGAAGTAACTTTAATGAAGAAAAATGTATCTATATTGAAAAAATGAACTTCAAAATAATTCATCACATAATATCACTATAATTTTATCTAAATGTATAATGTATACTGCATTTACGGTTTAAGAGGATGCTACACCACCAATTTTAGGTATTAAAAACATATTCTCGCAAAACAACTCTAACCCGTTGAAAAAATGATTTTATGATAAAACTAACTCTTATAAAATTTATAGATAGTAACATTTCCAATTTCCCCGCGTAACTTTTTTAAAAATACAATGTTTTAATCGAACCAAAAATCTGAGTTCGTAATCACTTGTCACGAATCAAACGGTTTATTTGTAATTACTTGACGGTCATACTTTTCACTGTTTGATATTTGAATTTTTTTTTTTTTTGCTTCATGCACTTGGTTTGTGAAATAACTTTTGTACCAATTAGCATTCTTTTGAACACATTCGTTATATTCTCATTATAAATATAATAATGGCATCATTATTTACATTCAAAACATGATCAACCATATAAAAGTTGCGCATACAGTTAATCATAATGAACGTTCATACTTTTGCAAAAAACAGGATTTACACAAAGTCAAAACTAATTTTTTTTTAACATTAAATAATAATGTTGCTATGTTTCGTTCATTTTTTAATCTACAAACCGTTAATTTACACATTTTATGTCAATATAAATATAAATGCTTGATGAAATGTATATTACAACATTATTCTGGAAAGTAATTACAACTCACGATTTGTTGGCATATGAGCCCATAAGCATATGAGAAAATCATAAAAAAAAAAAAATAATATTAATACGTTACTGGTAACATCAGATTAATTATAATAATATGATTATAGATATCCGAAATCGAATTAAACGATAGCTCATTGTAATTTATTGTGTATACAGATTGTAAATTTTCTTTTAAATATAAAAAAAAAAAAAATGGTGGAAAAAATACGTTCCTCTATTTAATCGAAATCTAAAACATATATAATGCACAGTGGCGTATATTTGTGTAAATAGGAGGAGGAATGAACTGTTTCTTTGAAATAATTGATTAAATAATATTATAAAAAATACATATAAGATATAAATTAAAGAATTATATTGTTACACAAATATTTTTACAGGGATGGATTGGCAATTATTTTCGGCACGGGAAATATGAAACAATCCGGCCCATGAACCGCAAATTAAACTATTTTACCCCTCTGCCCTCTCAAAACCAAAATAATGCTTTATTTTGCATCAATTTCAAAATTTGTTTAGTTTCACCCCTAAATTAGTAAAATCTATAATAACTTTACTGTAATTATAGCTATTATAGTTTTGGGTAAATCACATGATTAATCAGTTCCAACTTGAACTTGAACTTGTATGCATCTTTAAATATATAGAAAAAAATATCCTTAAATATTTTGTAACCAAAAGAAATATTAACATTTTTTATGTATATTTAAATATTCATTTAATTTTCTAAACCTTTTATGAAGATACATTAAATTATTTCTTCAACTGTTCATGAGTTACATACAGTTACATTAGTTTTTAAAAAACTAAAATAATTAAAAAAAAGAATAGGAATATACATCCTGGTACTTTAAATTCCAACATTTACATGCATTTGTACAAATTTTTATACAATATACCCGAGAAAAAAGAACGTTTGAAGTATATGCATATGATTTTATAAAATTCTAGCAGGTATGATTTTTTTTTCTACCAACACACTTTCAGTATTTACCTGTGCCTATAACTTATTTAATAAATACATTTATTAATAATATAAATATATATATATATATCATTTTATGATCTCCAAAAAATGGATAACAATTGAAATTGATGAATAGTATTTAATATACTTACATTATATATCACTCTTGTTTGTGGTATGATTTGACTTTAAATATATTATATAAGTCAACACTAGTTGTTATTATCAGTAATATAAAAAAATAGTAACTAATTGTTAAGTCATTTATATGTGTATTTAATAATAAATTAGGTTAACCTGCACCAATTTCCAAAAAAAAGTCCACATGCTCCAACACATTTAAAAACCTATTTAAGGAAAAAACTCTCACTATCTCATACTCATACACAAATATACACCGACGCTTCTCTCTCGGAGGGCAGAGTTGGTATGGCCATCATTCATGATAACAACCAGATCCAATGGAGACTCTCGGAAAAATGCTCCATATGCTAGCTGAAGCTCTAGCTATTTTCAAAGCCATCAAATACACTATTTCAGAAATAAATAATAACAATATCACAATTTATAGTGATTCAGTGAATCTTACCTGGGTTAAGGGAAGCGTGAGTAGATACTTATAAGCTAGTGTTGTTGATATGCATCACTATAAAGCCTATATTTCATCAAGAAATTAAAGAAGTAAAAAGAACAATTTTTGCACACTTTTTTTTTCACTACAAGAATTTTTGAAAATATTCATATCATCATTATCTTGATTTTCATCATCATCAGAACTATCATAATCTATATACGATTCAGATAATGATATTTTTAACTTATTCCAACTAGAGGCAAAATTAAATAATTCTGACTGTAAGTTATAGGCGTGTTTACGGGAGGGGCCTGGTGGGCACTGACCCCTCTGGCGAAATTTGTCTCCAACAAAACTGTGCCAGGATAAAAAAAAGTAATGCTATCTGTACTTATTACCTACTGATAGTTTCATTACAGCACAGTACAGTGGTAAAATGTATGTATTTTTATTTGAGTTTTAAATGTTTTTTTAATATTCATGTCTAAAGAAAATTTAAGACTCATAATTTAAAAATTTGTTATGCTTCCTCGGCCACCAAAGTCTGAACACGTTTATGCTGTAAGATATCCACTGTAATATCTTCACTTAATGTTTTAAGTTTTAAGGCCAGTGTACTTAATGAACTTGGTGACAATCTATTTTTAAAATCATCAAAATTAATTGGTGACAAACATGCTAAATCCATGTATATTTGATTATTTTTTATGAATCTTTTTTCCATGCTTTCAACTACTTTATCCATTACATTATTATGTACTTCTACGGTAATTTTTTTAAATGGACTAATAATTGTGTCATCTTTTGTGAACTCTTCAAAAACTTTCTTTTTTTTATTCTTAATCTTAATTTTGGTAACTCTGTTTCAATAGTTATTTCCAACTCTTCTTCATTTTCTTTAATAAAAAACTCCAGCTTATTATAATCATTTACAATAAATGCATCCACCTGTTGTTTCTAGCCATCGAAATCTCTTTGTATATGTTGTAATTCTTTATGAGCGATATTAACTAATTGTTGAGATTTATGCAAGTCCATTCCATTTGTTTGTAGGTATTTTGACAGCAAGGAAGTTATTTTGTAAATGCTTAGATACATAAAGGCTGTAAGCAATGTAGAATATTTTAACAAAGATTCCTTAAAATGTTTAGCTTTAGATCTTATATCTACCGAAAATTTTTTAGAAGTTTCTATTTCATAAAGTAAAACTAATAACTCAATGTACAAATAATCATTGGATTCCATGCTACAAAATATACTTGTTCTTTGGCCTACCACCAAGTTTCTCCAATTGATTGGAATTTTCTATGTTTTATATCTGAAATGTAGCTTTTGACCAAACAGCCATACGTTGATACGACTCTTTGAAAAATGCAGCTAACTCATTTAATAAAGAAAAAAATGATACACTAGCAATAAATGTTTTAGTTATATCTGATAATACCAAATTTAAAATATGACTGTAACACTATACATGAACATTACCAGGTGTTTCATCTGATAACCATTTAGAAAATTCATTATAAATGCCTTGCATCGATGCAGCACCATCTGTAAGATATGCTACAATCTGTAGCATTAGCAATGTAACGTTCAATGTTTAAATTATTATTTGTTAAAACATTAGATAGCAATTTAAAAATACCTTTTCCTGAACTATCTGTACAGTTTAAAATAGTTATGAGTCTTTCATGAATCCCATTAAAATTAATATATCTAACAATGGTTGCACATTGATCTTTAACTGCTACATCTTGAGTTTTATCTAATTCAACAGAAAACATTCCAACTTCAACAACTTGATCGACAATGCATTTTTTAATAAGATCACTGATACAACAAATTATTTGATTAACTGTTGTTTTTGAAATTAAAGTTAATAAATTACCCCTAATTTTATTACCAGAATTATGAGATATTTGACTTTTTTTAATATTATCCAAATATTCATTCAGCACAACATCATATTTCTTTAATAATAATAGTATTTCGA
>NW_020273115.1:0-9189 GCF_003268045.1 Sipha flava
TTCTAGAATTGAGAAAAAAATTGATTTTACACTTGATGCAACTAGATTAGTCCCCAAAAAAAAATTACCTATTAAAAAACTATTTAAAAAATACTCAACATACTAATTTTGATTTTAAAACATTAGGATATAGAAATATTTTCCAGGAATGTTTCCTCTTCATATTTTTAAAAAATTTAACTGAATATGAATTTGTTTTGTAATGTGTTTTTGATGGTGTGGCATATAATCCAAACATTTGGATTTTCATAGAGCAATTGAAAGATCAAATTCACTAAAATATACAAGCAATGAAATATTATAAATTTAATTATTTTACGAAAAAAAAAAAAAACTCAGACTAAAAATATATTGAGGGATAAAAAGAGAATTCGAAATCTAAGATTTTTTTTATATTTTGCATTTCTATCAAAAATTACTTGGTACCGAATTTTTTTTTTATATTTATATAAATTGTTAATTTAATTTAGGAGTTATTAAGTAATTACATAAAGTTCAGTGGCGTATTAAAAGGGGAGGGGGCCCATAGGCGCTCGGACCCCCCCTTGGTCGTGGAGTACATATCATAGTATAACTCAATACTACTCAATACTTGTATTATACTATATAATGTATAATTAAATAATGATTTGATATGAAAACCAAAATAAAAATAGTAAATTGTAAATACAAATTGTTAAGCGATACCGAGTAAAATATAAATAGCAAAAGGGAAAATCAATAAAGCATTAGGGTATCTACTAGTGATGGGCAGAAACGACTATTTGATACCACCGACTATTATTCGGTTTTCGTTACGTACTACCGACTATTATTCGACTAATAATTTGCACGACCAGCTATATACAAATCATAGAAATTAGTCGACTATTTTTTTCCAACCAACTAATATGAATAAATAAAATTAGTCGACTAAAATAACTGATAACTCGGTAATTCTAAGAAATTTAAATTGTAGTCGTAATTCTATTTAAAGGTAAGGTTTTGTTTCCGCAGTTGACTGCAGCAGTCATACATAGTCAAAACAAAAATAACGATAATGACACGTACGTCGCACACACTATAAATTTAAAACAGTTGTAAATTTGTATTTATTTTTCCTAGTAATGTTTATGTTTTTTTGTTATATTATTATTATTTATGTTATATTGTTGAATTAAAGTAATTCATGCTAAAGTTTGCAATCAGTCCAATGAAAATCAGTTGAATAATAAAAAAAAGTCAAATTGAATAATATAATAATTAGTTGAATAATAAAAATAAGTCGAATAATAATAACTTGTCAAATAATAAAAATTAGTCAAATAATAATAACTAGTCGAATAATAAAAATGTTGGAGTAACTAAATTAGTCATTTGATACTACCGACTAAGTCGGTAGTTATTAGTCACTTTTGCCCATCACGAGTATCTAGTCTAGACCGTTTCTCTAGAATCGTTCGAACAATACGTTAATACCGCATATGTTGCTCATTTGCTGTTTAATTAGTTAATTACTGATAGAGGATGCAAAGTATAGTGTGATCCTAGTCTAGTCGTGTAGTTATCAATAACACATTCTTTTACTTGTCAATGCATTATTTATAACGTAATTATCTACTTGTGTAAATATATTAATATTTGTATAATTTGACAACCGAATTTATAAATATGCATTGAACATCAAAAGAACATCAAAGATGACCAATTTTTTTTAACTTAAAACAAAAAAAATTATAATAGAAACTAACAACGTCGTGGATGACGGACAGCATTTGTCACAGTCCGACTCGCAGTCTTATTTCAATGACATCGAAAAGGCAGTGGCGTAGACGGGGTGAGGGTGTTTAAATCCCTTCATTGTCTTTCCAAATATAATAAATGTATTATTTATATTATTGTATATGTATTTTGATAATAATGATAAAAATATATTTATAAATATATTTTTAACAATTAATGATAATATTATCACGGGTTTTCAATAACTTACTACACTGTCGTTATGGTTGTGAATTATGACCACGATTAAGGCTGATTAGTGATTACCAGGGTTAGGATTTTATAGCATTTACATATTTCTTATGAGATGCTTAAAAAAAATAGCAAAGCTAAAAATGTGTTTCATGATATAGAGAACTCATATAAAAAATTTTATTTTGCTTTTTTTTTTGCATATTTTGCTTTTTTTAGTTTATGGTGCTTTTTTGGATTTTTTGAGACTTTATAACCTTTTACCTGTGTTTTAATCAAAATCGGGCACATTTTATAAAATTGTATATCGGTAAACATATTTTTTTGATTTTTGTCAATCAAATTTTCAAGATTCAAAATTTTAATTTTAATTTTAAATTATGTATAGATTAAGTTAATAGACCAATTACGCTGATGCAACTCTGTACATTTATAGCAATAATATATAGGTAGGTATAATATAATACAATAATTTTGTTTTAGTTATTGGGTTCTAATTTTTGTTATATGTTGATTTTGTTGGTTTTTTTTTTTGTCGATTTCTACTAAATCTACTAATAGCCGATTATCAACGAACGAGTGTAGAAATCACTTTATACAGTTCACATTCGTCTCGTGTGCTTGTATAAAATTATTAAATAATAAATTTCCTTTTTTTTTTTTTTTTTTTTTGTTTTTATTGCATACTTTTAGAGCTTATTAAGCGATTTTTAAGGTAATATTATAGCGTATATTTATGCAATTATAAGTGCTATAAAATCTCAACCCTGATAATTACTATGTATAATCATGGTAAAATCAGTAATGACGATTTTTGATAAAACTGTTTGCTTAAAACTTATATCATGATATACAAAAATGAGACTATTGTTCTGTTATTTTAGTTGTGTGATACTGTGATGAATTAAAATATGCAATTTTGTTATTATGAATTTACCAAGATTTACAATGGAATTTAATTTTGTCAATTCATAAAAGTATATTACATTTGGTGGCCCTCCCCCCTTGTGAGATTTATGGCTACGCCATTGATAAAGTTCTATTTTTTTTTTTTTTAAATGAACTTCATTTTTAATATTTTTTCCCAATAAAGGAGGTCCTCGGTTCCACCGCCTTGGATCTCTATTTGTATTAATTAACCAAATAAACTTCTCTCTCCAAAGTCTGGTGGTTCCTCCCCACGTTATTTCATATTCTTATTTTGTTTAAATCAATAAAAAAAATTAAGAGAAAGGAAAAATTTTCACCTTTGAAATAGAGAGTGGGTTATAGTAATTAAATTCTTATGCTTTCAAATTATAAATAATTGGAATAAAGGGGGCAATTCTTCATTTGCTACATTATACAATATTCAAATGGTTTTAGTACCATTCATAATCTCCATTATTATTATTTTTTTTTTTTTTTTTTTTGTAATACCTCCATAACTATAAAGATACAAATAAGCAAGAGCGTAATAAAATAAGAAAATTAGTTAAAATAATAGTTACCTCAGTTACATTAACAGTATATTAACGGTGATACTGCTGATTTTATATTTCCAAAATAAACAAAGCTTACTCAATAATTTGGCATATAATTAATTTTAAAATAATGTTGACGATTAAAAACAGTTAACAAAATAAATAGTACAAGACACTAATACGCACTTTCACAGTAACAGAATTGAATTGTTCAATTTCTTAATTCTAAAAGATAATGGGTAAGCAACATGCATGTACTATAACATAATTATTAGTTAATAGCACACAGATCGATAATTTCGATGGAATATTCTGAGAATTTCTTTACCTAAAACTATTTTCATCGTTTTCATCAACCCATGTCTGTTCATTTTCATGAGAATTTGACACTGGTAATACCAATAGACGAGTAATATTTATGTATAGCCTATAATTTATTCCTGGAGTCTAAAACCAGGTTTACGTTCGACCATTGCCACCATTTGCTTTTCTCGTTGTCGTATTTACTTCCCAAAATAACTTATAATGCCAGGGTCGAAGTGTTTATATTGCACTGCTATAATAATATAATAATACTAGCTTCTTTGTGCCTCGCTCCGGGTGAAATTCGCTTAACATATTTTATATTAGTAATTAATATATGTAATATTAATAATATAAATTAATAATATTCAAAACACTTTTTTGTATGTACAATTTATCATCCAATACTACCAAGGTTACTACTTGTGATAATTATTACAATTGATAATATACGGGTGAAAAACTGATACGCCTTCAGCGTCAAAGGCGTTCGCTATCTAGGAGACCCTTACTCAATTGTTTTCTTAAAAATACTACGGAACCATACTTCCGGTACTATATTTACAATCTATATGTGGTGTCAAACATATAAAAACCAATATATGTATAAATAAAAATCAAATAGCAGAGAATAAACCGCAGTGTATTTGAAAATAAGCATAATAATAATACCCGTAGAAAGTTATGTGTCTTCTCAATGATAGTTAAACGTTAAATATGTGTATTATTTTTATATTTAATAGACGTGCAAAGAATTTAAAAAAAGGTATAAATATTCATATATATATCTTGATATTTCAGTTACAGAATAAAATATATATTTATGATTACAAACATTATAAACATTATTATATATAATAATATATAATAATATATATAATCTATAAACATATTAAAACATTATAAGTGTCTTCTCCAGTAACTTAACCTATAGCATAACGAAGGGACGCATTTATTAAAAGTATATTAGATACAACAATTTATAAGTCTCAAAAGCGCTAGGTTAGGTTAGGTCAAAAATTGACATTTTTTAGATATGGAATTATCAAAGTAAAAAAAACATTCAAATACAGTATAGCCAGTTCAAAGAAAGAAGATCTAACGCATAATGTATTATTTCAATAATAATTAATGAATATATATTCATTATACAACGTGAATCTGCACACAAAAAACTATAAAAATGGAGTAAGATCATCCTTATGTTGTCTGAAAAAAACAAATTGTGCGATAAGTGAATACATTATAATAGGAGTGTACTAGAGATCAGCACGGGCCGTTTTTTTTCGGCCCAATCCGACCCAAAACTTAAACTTATAAATCGTCGTCGTCCAGGCCCGGTCCATATTTTATTTTTTATTAATCTTGTCCGACCAGGCCCGTTTGTAATTTTTTTTTTTCAAAGTCCAACCCGACCATGCCCGTTTGTAAATAAAATTATACATCAACTGTATTTCCTTTCAGTATTAACTTAGCAGACAAAAACATTTCATAAAGAGAGTAAATGTTTTACAAAAAAAAAAAAAATATCCTAAATTTTATTAAAATTTAAATACAAAAATTATTTATAGATATAGAATACATAATGCTACAAATTATATCAATTAGTTTTGGTTTAACCGACCCGGCCCAATAAATAATATTACGATCCCACTTATAACCAACTCGTAATATTTAAATTATGGCCCGGCCCGGACCAATCCTGGTGTGGGTCGGGCCGGGTCGAGCTAGCCCGGCCGCATATATTTTTATTAAATATATACTTTATATATATATTTTTTAATTTATAGAGAAAATTGTATAATCATTCAGTAGTCATTAACACTAGTTGTCTAGTAAAACTCTAGACGGATAAAAAAAAAGAACGTCAGGTGTAAACACGTTGGAGAGTTTAGGACAGTGTACATTACCAGAGTTCTCTGGCAACGCATTTATCATAGAAAAAAGTGACATATACTTATGTACGTGTAAAGTGTGTGACAGATTTTAACCAGCTCTTCCATCAGAGTTCTGGTAAAAAAACTAGCGTATGCGAAGGCCTTAACTTTATGGATTACTGTGATATTCTGAGTGTAAAGCAAGGTGGATGTATACATACACCTTGGTGCAAAGAAAACATGTGATTCGCCATAAGTACGTGAAAAAAAGAAAGTAGCAGTTAGAGTAGCAATCACTGTGATTTTTTATCACAGTGTGATAAATATTTTTCATAGTTTAACATTACTACTTCGTAGGAATTTTTCCGGATTCTTAAATAAAACTGCCTACATTAGCCCCTTTTTTGCAATTAACATAATATGATAACATTATTTTCATCTTGATAAAACAAATTGTATGTAATCTGTGGTATTATCACAGAATATATGAAATATATTTCATATATTTTGTGGTATTATCTAAAAGCCTTTGGGTGCATCATATAGTTCAATGTAATCTGTGATATAATTACGATATGATAAAATGTATAGTAATTTTATTTTCTTGAATTACATTTAAAAAATAATTTATTATTCAAATGTTGTAACTGTATTGTTTGTTCTAAATGTAATTTTGTTGTTCTACGAAATTCAGAATGAATTCATTAGTAGCTGATTATGGAGATGAAACAGATACCGATTCATATGAAAGTGATTTAAATCACGATGAAAATATTAAGGAAGCAAAGTAATTTTCAATAAGCATTAAAATTATGATTAGTTTATTAAATAAATCTATATTTTAACCATATGATTTCAAAATTATTACATAAACTATTATAATAAATTTTTTTTTATAAATAATGTGAATGATTATTAATAGCAATTACTTTTTACATTGACATACTTAATTTTATTTAATTTAAACAAATTAACTGCATTATTTATTTAGATATATATGCAAATAAATATTGGTTTGACAAAAATGCATACTACCAATGCAATGGAGCTTATAGATCTGTTATGATTCTACTATCTTTTATGAATCGTAAAAACTTCTAACTAGTTAACTAGTTAACTTTTTTAGTTAAGATAATAAAGTTAAGATTTAGCTTTTGTTCTTTATTTTTGAGTTATTAGATGTAGATCTAGTATGTGCTCTACACTCTAGTCACTAATAAATTAAATTAATTAAATAATTTTGTAATTGTAATATATTTTGATCTTCATACTATTGTTATCGAGCACTTTTGGTATTTAAAACATTTTATTCAATCATAAATACTAAAAATTTACTTAAAAAACTGTTATATATGTAAAAGGACCTAAGAGGTGTTAGAAATTTGAATAAATTCATTATACTATGTACGACTAATTATATTTCATTGGCATCAGTAGTCAATATTATGTTGCCTATGCTTTTTAGTATTAGGTTATTTTAGGTAAACTATTTACTTCCAATGAAGTAAATAAAATGTATTTAAACGCTATGAAATGTCTTGTATTAAAAATATCATTACTTATTTTGTATTTACATATAATTAAAGAATTGATTCAACTTATAATGTTATTATTTATTTGTATTTTAGATTGATTGATCAAACTAAACCTGATAATAAGCTTCCTGCTCCAAGGTTTAAAGAGACTGGTATTATAAATGAATCAGTCTTCAGAAATCCTTATTTAGAAGCTGAACGAGCTAAAAGCGCGGTATTAGAAAAACATGTTAAAATGGTTCCTGCTAAAAACTACATCACAAAAGTTAATGGAAAAAATATTTGTTGGATGAATAAAAAAGGTCGTTGCCGTTTTGGTAACAAATGTAAATTTGCCCACGATTCAGAATTATATAATAGCTCTACTGTTTTAAAGAAAGATGAATCAAATAAGGACACTAATAGTTTGAATAAGAGAAAAAAAGAAAACAGGGCTATCACAAACATTAAAACCTGGAAAAAAAGTGCTTCAAATATTTAAAAATACAGAAAGGTTAAACTTATATTCATAATGTTGCAATTATAATTTATATTTGAAAATTGTTTCATAATTATGTATAAATATAGTATTTATTACTCATAATATTTAATTTTTAATTTTATGTGCATTGTATATATTTTTTAGTTAGGAAATCTAATTATGTATTTAAAAAATATTATTTAATAATAAATAATTTTACAATATAATTTATAATTAATTATTATTCAATATTTTATTAAAAATCTTAATTTTTTGATTTCCCATAATATGTATAAAATTTATTTAGAATTAATCACCTCTTTTTTTGCCTTTACTCAGGCATATAATTTAGAAGGGAGTGGTAGGAGCATTTGCCTCCTTCATAAAATATTGTATTGTAGTAACATACATGGTACATATTTATCATTTTATTGCACATTATTTAATCCTTTATTATTTTTAAGAGGGTTTAACAATTCATTTCCCCCCAAAAAAAAAAAATTATACACCTTTATACATACCTTCAATTATTAAATATATTATTACTAATTGTATTTATATTTATATTTGTCATTTTTTAAGTTTTTTTTAAATCATTTGTTTTTGCAAAATTAATTAAATTATTATTTTTTTTATCATGATACATTTTAATTTTTTTACTTTTCTTAAATGGCAAATTTTATTTTGAATACCATATGTTAAAGAAGATTATTTTACCAAATATTTTTACTGGGTAAAATCAGTTATCTATCTAGTATTAAATTAATTGGTGTAAGGGTTTTATGCTTAGATTGATATAGTAAAGCTTATAAATTTTGCTCCTAAAAAATTGTTTCTAAAAAAAATTACCTTGAAGACAAAGAAAACCTTACAATATATTTTATTATATATTTAAACGAACTGGAAGATAACTGAAAATTGTATTTAATTAATTTTTTAAAAAAATATTCTAATGTAATGTAGAATTATTCTGATAAAATGCATAAAAATATTTTTTATTTTATGTAGGTACTTCAATTAATAAGTTGTATTATTTTTTATCATTAATTGTGAAATATGTCTAAACATTTTTAATTTTATTAATAATTAACTATTATTAACTATTTGATTGTTCATGGCTATCAATAGAAATTATGGAATAGATTATCTTTATGTCTTACAGATGATGATACTGCAGAATAGATTTATTCTATCATGCCCAGGCCTCATAACATCTAATATTTGCATATATTTTTTAAAACGATTCTAGAGATAAGTTTGTGAGCTATAAATTTGTATCAGATAACTAAAAACCTAAATACGAAATGTTATATTACATATTTCAAAGCAACATATAAGTGATATTTTGGTTTTTTTGTAATAAATCTTTTTCAGTACCATAGCCTTTAAAATATTGTTCCTTAATAATAATAACTAATTATAATACATAGCATTAATTATTTCTATTTGTAATTAATTCATGTTAATTAACTAATTCCACTTTATATGGTATAAGTTATTTATTTATTTATATCATATAGCAACATGATTAATTAAGTTATCATAAAATGTTTTTTTTTTTTGCATATTTTATTACTTTTAGTGCATATTTATGCACT
>NW_020273116.1:0-10766 GCF_003268045.1 Sipha flava
TGGTCCTGGTGTTATTACCAGAGCACTCATGAAAATCTGCAATACAAAAGTGGTGAGTGACTTAAAAATATAGTAATGTTTTCTAAATTGAATAGAAATAAAGATTACATCAAATTCATTGTTTTTTTAACTGTTATATACAATTAGGGGTTTTTCTTTTATTAGTATGAGTTAATATTCAAGTATATGAGTTTTCATTAAGTAGGTTATTTTAATAGCAGATTCTGAATTTATTATATTCTAATGTAGATAGGTATATATTATCATTTTAGATATTTAACCATAAATGAACTAGAAATACTTATCTAAATTAAATATTTAGTTAACTACCAATTCATTTATTAACATTTGCATGTTAATTTTGTATTGGCTCATTTTCAATTTATTAGATTTAAGTTAATCAGGCATGTACACAAGGGCGGGTTTTAGGGATTCAAACCCCTCCCGAAATTCAGGAAAATGATATTAAATATGTTTTTATATAGCAAAATTGATATACAGATTATATTATAATGAAAATGTACAACCTAAAACCTCTCCCAAAATATTTTTTTGTGTACGCGCCTGGATTTAACCAAAGTATCTCAAAATATAATATTTTAATTTGTTTCGTTTAATTGTCCTTTTAATTTACGCTTGCAAATATATATATATTTCACACATTAACGTTTAAACCTGATTTTATTTTAAATTAAATGTATATTTTTAATATTTTTTATGTAAAAATCATTTCCATATTTTTATTCATTTATATATTTATGTCCATCAATAATTGTTAATTAGTTTTTTTATACTCTTATTGCTAATTTCTTACAAGTATGTTTATCAAAAATTTCTAAATTATTAATTAGTATTCGAATGATATATTATATGAAAGACTACAAGAAAAAACGATAATAGTCAGTATTCCTTAACTGTTAAATTTGTATAGTTTTAAAATTTCAGAACTCAAAAAACTATGTGATAAAGTACGAAATAATTTAAAAAGATGTATTATGATAATACAACTAATTTTTGATAAAATTAATATAAAAAAAATTTTAAAACAAATAACTAATGACAATGATATCATATGATTATCAGATTTTTCTTTTTTTTTTATATTTAATTGTTATAATATGTTTATCAACAATTGATAATTTATAAATTTATATAATAAACAGACTAAAATTGTACTAACATCTCAAGATTATTTTTTTAGAGATTTGAAGATTTTAAATCTAAATTTATTGTAGTTCAAAAATTATACAGAAAATTAAATAACACGTAGTTACGAGACATGGTGTTCCATGCCGTTTAATTCTCAAATGTTCATAAATGATAGAACAAACGACCAGAATAGTGCTTTAGATGAAAACTAGATCTCAGATAAGATATCATCAGAGCCTTATTTATTATTATTATCTTAAGAATTTTTAGAGCCTGGGGAAAATAGACTTAGGGGCTCTTCAATCATCACAATAATATACGACTATGATAAAAAAATACACACCAAGTTTGCATAATGTTGGTAAATATAGTTTCCCAAACTTCAACTAATCAAAATCATTTAAATGCATCGATGCAATGAATTACATTTTTAATAACTTCTCAACATTTTACTAGTTACCACATTTAATACAAATTTAATATATTTTTAGAGAATTTATAAACAGTCATGAAAAATAATAACTTAGATATTGTTACGCTGATACTTGTAATAACATATTTCAACGTGAATTTGGAAAAAAATATGTCCACACTCTGTCCAAACATCTCCACACTTCGACAATAACCATAACAAATTACAATTATAACTATTTAAAAATTAAAATAACCGAAAATATAGCTTGTATAATAGCCCTTAAATGAATTAAGTTTATTAAATTTCATAAAGAAAAATAGTTTGGAAATAATACATAAATATTAATAATCTTAAATGAGTAACGCCGAATATTTCTAACAAATCTGGACTTAAAGAGGACCCCCTTTAAATTTTTCTTGACTGAAGCCTAGAACAAGATGGTCCCATTGGCGCC
Organism: Sipha flava; assembly: GCF_003268045.1. NCBI lineage: Eukaryota > Metazoa > Arthropoda > Insecta > Hemiptera > Aphididae > Sipha > Sipha flava. The sequence goes on from NW_020273116.1 coordinate 2,019, forward strand.
TCTTTCCCTGGCGATTGTCCTGGGTATTACTGGTATGATTATTGAACCGCATCATACCAAAAAGTTAGTTAAAATAAAAATTATATCTGTATAATATTGTGTATTTATTATTTGCATTACAATTACAATAATTGTATGAAAATATCAAATACGGAATAAAACAAATGTAACTTTTATTCTAAGTTAAAATTTCAAAAATACAAAGTTAGCTATTGCTCATTACCGAGTTTAGTTATTTTATATTAATTATACTGTATCTGCTACATAGGTAATTCATAAAAAGTATTTGAATCCATATTTAAGTATTTTAAAGTTATTCAACTGAGTATAATTCATAGTTTATAATATGTAATAACAAAATATTTTTAACCTCAACTAGCAAGAACTCAAATATCACTTAAATTATTTTCTTAAAAAAACCGCTAAATATTCCTTAATATATACCTATATATTATTTTTAATTATTTATAAAATACCATTTTCAAAAAAAAAAACCTCAATAGATTAGAAAATTGTTGAATAAAAATAAAACCAATTATTTTAATTATTATTATAATATATATATATATTTATTATTAAAAATTGAATAAATCTTGATTTTTATAGATAACTAACTTCAACAAACAAAATTGTAATGGATTTACGGTTTATGGACAGGAAGCATTTTGCCCAATTGCGTGGACAGATTGGGCACTATATTTTAATTCAACTACTAGTGCTAAGGTAATGAATTCACTTGAGAACAGCATGGGAATTCATGTATGGAATTTACATAGTAAACATACACCTATTATAGTTGGATCAAAACAACCATATGGTTTAGTTGCTCAAAAGTATTGTTCAAGTATTTTTTCTTTGGCCGAAGATTTTTTTTAAAAAATCTAAACCATATCCTTTTTTGTTACACATTATATTCGTATACAGTGCTTAATATTATTAAAGTACCTAATTAATAAATACGTGATAACACTACGAGAAGTAACCTATTTAATGCACAATCAAATTGCATATTTTATAGAAATACAATGTATGTAGAAAACTGTTACGCTTATTTGGGAGAGAAAATCAGCAGAACTACTAATGAGGTAAAATAATGAAATAACTACTTTATTTAAAGTCTTTAGAAATGTAGACTTTATAAAGTGTAATTTTTTTCATTCTGTACAACCTATGCCATAAGATCAAATAATTCAATCATTTATAAATAAATCAAAGATTCTGGTTTCTCAGTCCTTTTTAACCCAAGGAAGTAAGTTATGTTACTTTTAACGCATCCAGTCAACGTTAAAATGTTATGATGTTATGCCCTCAAACGTTTGAAGTCATTAAACTCTTTTGAACATATTTTAAAATATATTTTTATAAATTATTTTAAATAAAATAAATTCTTTTAAACTCTATTAAAATAAAATGTATTTTTTTATTTACCCTGTTCGACTTATTCTCTGTTACTTGCGTACATACTCTATACTATATTTATGCTATAAATACATAGTTTGAATTAAGTAGAGGATATATCGCAATTAATCAATATGATATATCTTATATCTCTATTGCATATTAGGAACATACCATAACGATCAGTGCCAGCGCTAGGTATTGTGGAGCCCTGAACATAGGTATTAGCCTTTAGGTTCCCAGAGAAGGGCGAAATTCTAGCTTTTTTAAAATCAGGATTTTTTAAAAAAAATACTGTTTTTCTTCAAATTTTAAACAATAACTATAGAGAAAATAAATATTTATATTATTATTTATTGTAGGAATCCTATTCGACGGATATCGTCAAAATATTACGCTTTCGTCGTAAAGATAACAATTTACTTTATAATTTGTATTATGGCTAAATTTAGATATCATTTTCCAAATAACTGATGATAGGCATAATATAGATTTATAATTTGTCGATATAAAATTTCGAAGTGTCTCACGGTATTAAGATGATAAAAATCACGGGGCCCTTTAACAAGCGCGGGGCCCTGGACAAATGTCCCATTTGTCCTTCCCTAGCGCCGGCATTGATAACGATTTAAAACTTACTGTTAAGCAAGCCGATAAAATTAGTAGGTTATGTTCCATGGGCGTCCCCAGACATTTTTCTTGGGGGTGGGGGCAAAATTAATTTAAAAAATAAATGAAAATTTTTTATACATTTTATTTATAATAAATTATTATATTTTGTCATTATTAAAATTATGAATTAAAACATTACTGACATTTATGTATAATGTACAATTAAAACATCACTCAAAAAATACATTAAGATAAAATAGTCCGATTATTATTAATGATAGTTTTCATAGATAGCCGTCAGCCGTGCGTTGACATAATATGTTATGGAAACTTAGTAGACCTATTTTTTAGAAACTAATTTATCATTTGGAATTTTACCAATTTCTGTGGAAATAACATTATTCCAGGGGGGGCAAGTGCCCTGTCTTTCTCCCCCCCTGGGGACGCCCATGTTATGTTTTTTACTTCCTCAAACATACAAATCAGGGTCAACGCTAGAAATATTGACGCCTCGGGCGGAACCATGTTTTGGCGCCCTTAACCCTCCACCTCCACGACCCACTTAGATGGAGCAGTAGTAAAATTAATTTTTTTAGTGAGTTTAAATAAAATAAGTATATATTTAGTACTATAATTTAGTATTATATCAGTGCATTTTTTGGACAGGTTTTTTTTTGGTTGCAAGAATATTCTAATTATTAAATATAATAGTTCTAATTTTGAGCTTGGCGTTTTCTTAATTTTTAAACTTTTTTTTAGAGAATATATTATTTCATGCCACCACTGCCTATAATATAGGAATACAGTGTTTCACTAATTACTTATTTATTAACACAACCAAAGAACGGAATTCATTGTAAATAACTAATAAGAAACCAAAATATTATGTACAAATGAACTAAACAATAAATATGAATATTGATTATCTGTTGACTGTAACTTGTTATTTTATACATTTGACATTAGGTACACAGCAGAACGTAGTGAGATCTCGTCAAAAACAATTAATTGTGAGTGTGTATTAGGCAATTGTATCTTTTTGATTTACGCCACACTGCGGTATTTTCGCCATAAGGTCCGAACGTTTTTTACGTAATCGTCCAGTTATATGCATTTATTTATAAATGGATAAATATTTTATGAAAATAATTATTACGAACACCTGTATTATGTTTTATTTACACACACAAATGCGGTGATATTCAGTATGATTTCATGCATTATTTTTATATCATAACTAGCGGTATAGATGCAGTATTGAAGTAGAACTGTTATATTCTTACTTTCTGTAGATTATTAATGCACGATAAAAATAATTTTCAGTTTGACGCCCCATTCTTGCTGGCATCCTGGGCAATCGCCCTGGTCACCCATAGCTTTCGACAGCCCTAATACAAATCATAGATATCTATATATTATCTATATACTATCTATATACACAGTGTCTCATATTTCTGTTAGTATTAGGTACAGTATTTATTTTTAGAGCTGATCAAATCATTGCCCGTCACATTTTAAACATTAATGTGTATTGGCTGGGACGTGCTGAGAAATTTTTTCCTGGGGAGGTGTTCAATATTTTTCCTACCAAGTAGTTCAAATGTATTTACTTCACAAGATATTAATTTTATCGTAATAGATAGATCGACAATGGATTATATAAATAACTCTGGCAAATTTTTATAATACTTAAATTATATAAATATATTAAGCGATACATTTTTCTAAATTCGTTAAGATTTCGGAGGGGGGAAAACCCAAATTCCCCCTTTAAGCACACCCCTGGGTATCGAATATTCCGATAAATTAGTGTTTTAAATTTACATAATTAGAATCTTTGATACAACTTACAAATGAATCGGACTTGAATCAAAATTTAATTATTCTTCACTACAATAAATTTGAAAAATAAGAAACTTAATATTACTTTAAGAAGCAAATTGTTGTTCTGCTTAATAAAATGTCATATCGGGAAATACAAGGCAAAAATAGTATAGGAATAATAACTTTAGAATAAAAATCAGAAAATGTGTGTAAAGCAAACTATTAAATAATGAATAAAAAAATAATAAATAACAGCAAGGGCGATACAGCCATACGGGCAGTCATCATTTGTTTTCAAATGCTCACCGCCCACCGACGTTTATATTACGTACGTCCTAATCAACCTCTGAAACGCCAGTCTGCAGTGCGACGTGATCGCGCGTCGGAGACGACCGATCTGAGTGAATAATAACATCACCTCCAAAGTGTCAGCAGTTTTTTTCATACCTAATTATGATCTCGTTACATTTTCCGTCCAGTGGTGAGACAGAAAGTATACCATCCAGGAAGTTTTTTCAATGAAAAATCAATTTCTCGGGCTCAACAAAGTATTGTAAATCTCAAACTCGGACTACGACCCGGAAACGCGAACACTGTGATAAAAATAAATTCAAACCGTCAGGTATAACTAATTATTTATCATACAAATAACCTGCTAGCGAATTAATTTTGTTTTTAATATCGAATTAAATTAAATGCTGATATAATGATGACGCGATAAATGTTTTTTAATATTTAAACAATAGAAAAATAAAATAAAAAGAGACGGAAGATAACCACATTTTAAGATGATTTATATTGGTAATTGTAATGGTTTTTATTTAAAATCATAAAAATATATTATCCGCATAATATTATTTTTATAGAAATCATTGAATTTTTTTCTGTTTTGATACCACAGTGGCGTATCAGAAAAACAAAATTGTCACTTTATTTATTATTATATATTTTTTATTAATTGATATTTAATTTTTGAATAATTTAAGAAATCCACCTAATTGTTATTTATTTTTATAAAAATATGAAAGGATAGATCAATCATTGAATTCAAAAAGCAATTCTGAGTGGATATTAATGTAAAAATATACTAAAAAAACTCCATAATAGTAATGGCATATTTCAAACTTGAAACTTTTGTAAATAAAAACAAAGTAAATCTTCTGTACCTTGACACTTAATAACATTTCTTGGATTTGCAAGTAGATTAATTTTTTATAGATTTAAAATTATATGCCAGACTAATCAAAAACTAATTTATCTATTGCTAAAAAAATCGATTAGTTCAACACAAAAAAATGTGTTGGTATAATTTAAATAAAGCATTTATATGAGACATTTTTAATATAATATTTAATTGATCAAAACGAATCTTATCGGGAAGGAATAAAAACAAATGTCAGTAAACCATTGAAAACACAAAAATACTCGTAATAATGTTTACAATATTTTTGTGAAAAGCGTTATCTTTAAAAATATTTTTTAAAGTACCTACATAATAACATTTAAAACTGATTATTTATAGCAGGATTAGTGAACCAAGGTTGGTGCGTTAACCAAGTTTAAATGGCATGCAAAAAAATTGAAATCATTAAAAATATTGCACAGATAAAATTATACTAATTTTACAATTTTAGTTATAAGAAATTCGAAGAAAACAAATTATATACATTTTATAAATTATTATATTCCATATACTTTTAATTTTGTCGTTAACTTATGCTTATGAAAGTTTATTCTCCATAACGAATTTAATTAAATCGAAAGAAAGAAATGTTTAAGCAGATTGCAACAATTGCTGCTTATGTTTCACTAAGACAGAAAAAGTACATACCTAACATCAAGACTATCCGCTTAAAAACAGTGTAAAAATTAAATATGTAACCAGTGCCGGAATAAGAGCCGATACCGCCCTGGAGCAAATAATGTTTGCCCCCCTCCCCCTCAAAGAAATAAGGTTTAAGTGAGACCAAAAAAAATAAATAAATCTTGATTTCCATGCATAAATTAAAAAATAAAATACTACTTATAAATATATATTATAAAATATAGGTACCTAATATAATAATAAATCTACTTAAACTATGAAGTATAAATAGGTATATTTTAAATGTCATAGAATAGTTTTACAAAGAATTATTTTAAACTACTGGCAAATACTGACAAAATAAAATTATAATATTAATAAATTGGTTCAAAATATACAGATAATAATTAAAGTAATTTTTAATATTAACGCCAATTAAAAAAAACTATAACCATATAACTATTTATATATTATAATTTTTTTTTTTTTTTTAATTATATTTTTTATGGATTTAATAGTTACAAGTTTTATTTTTTTTATGTTAGTACTTATCACTTCATTTCCTCAACCAAATTAGATTCTATACATAAAATTGATAAATTGGATATTTTTTCTTGTATTAATGACGATTTTAAATAATTTTTTTGAGGCTATTTTATTTATGCCACCCCACTAAATTTGCCGCCTTGGAGCAAATGCTTCTTTTCCACCTAGGTTAATCCGGCCCTATATGCAACACCAAATTATGATAACCGGGATTCGGGACACTTTCTGCAATGAATTTTTAAAAACTTACCGTCTTACCGCTTAATGTCTAGATTGAACATAACGCAATATAATTAATTACACTCAAGAGTGCATTGAACACATATTGGGCATGAATAAATAAATGTCAAAATTCCAATTAGTAAAATGTATATAAATAGAGATAATGATAATAACGGGTGTTATAAACTTGTTCGGATAGCGCCAATAATTTTATCAACAATAAACTGCGTCAGGTTGATAACAATAACATTACTTACCGTCACTGTTATCAACATTTAAAGTCATACACTACTTATACATCATAAACTTCAATAATATTACTATTAAAGCTTGGCATATGTACAAAATGAAACTACATACAATTGTATTAACTCCTATTATAGATTAGAAATTAGTTTTAAGACAACTTTGATTAGGATCTCGTTAACATGTACTTATACAGTAATATGATTTATAATATTTCAGCATGAAATAATAATGCATTTATCGCAGTTGGAAAAATCAAGTACGTATTACACAGAACCTTTTTTAACTTTATGATATTAGTTAAGTTATAATTTATCTTTAAAAAATTCATAACTTTGTAATTATCTTAGTGAATTATCAAGTTTATAAGTGTTGTAAATGAAAAATAAAATGTTTTATTTTTTGTGGAAATGTATATTACAGTTAATTTATGTAAATAATTTAAATATAATATTTTTAATACAATAAAAATTATATCCCTATTTGTATTATATCCCCTTGATTAAAATTTGAAAAGAACATAACGTTGACTGCATCAAAAAAAATATCGAATTTGTGAAATTTCATTACCCATTATTTTTGATTAAATTATTTTTCATTTATTTAGTTTGTTTTTTCTCTTAGTATTATTTGTTTTGTACTTGAAAATAACGTATGTTATAATTTTTCTATATAATTACTAGTGTTTCTACAAGATATTTATTATATGCATTGTAGGCCTTTTCTAATGCTTATATATTACACATATCAATTTGGAATTTTGTCCTAATTTATGTGATAATTTTTTCCTTATTTAATGTATAATAAAATAATTGATATTATTTACAGTTTAATAATAAATATAACAATTCTATATAATTTTACAATTTGATATATTTATTTATTACCATCTATGAATTTGAATAACCCTGTTCTAAAGTATATTCTTATTTGAACCTAAAGCTTGGCAAACACTTATATCAATAAAAAAACAAATATCTAAAAATTAAAGGATCTAGGTATAAAAAAATCTTACAATAATAAAAATTTTATTTTATTTTAGGTTTGAATTTATTACTTACCATTCAAATCCAAAGAAAACTGGAAGATCGAATACTAATTTTAATTTATGAAAATGATAGTTTTACATTTCAATAATATTGTTAAATTTAATTTTATCTGCTCTCTACTAGTTAGAATAAATATTTGTACTTATAAGTTTCATAAGAGTTAAAAACTTTGGAATTCAAATAAAATGTTTTGTCGGCCATATCTTAAAACCATACATATTCGTATCATATGTGTACTAATTATATCTCTATTGTTTTTATATAATATTTATTTTTTTAGTAGTATTAGTGAATACTTAAGTGCATCCCAAAAACCATTAATTTCTTGTTACTTCGAGGATAAACTCCCTAATTCTTTACTTGAATTAAATCCACTCGAGGTAGACAGAAACAGTATTTTTTTCATTGAAACATCGTGTAAACATAAAAATGGGATCAATTTAAACTTAAGGCAAGGCTGTGCTATAGAGTCTGCTGCTAAATTAAATCCAAATTTAAAAGTATTTGTTTTATTTGTTTCTCCTACTTTTATAAACAATAAATCAGATGTAATTAAACGATTGGATATGTATTCAAATGTAAATTTTAGACATATAAATTTTGTGAATTATTCCTTAAAAACTCCATTACAAGACTTTGTAACTTCGAACACCATATTCACTAGTCATTGGCCAGTTTCTCATACAAGTGATTTGCTGAGGTTTCTGACATTATGGAAATTCGGAGGAACTTATATGGATTTAGATGTAGTTCTAATGAAGTAATAACTAATCACATTAAAACAATTGTCACATTTGACAAATCAAAATGAATAATAATTTGTAAATTATTTACTGTTTAGGTCTTTAGAAGGCATCACGAATTTCGCCAGTGTCGAATCAAATACATCAGTTGCATCATTAATCTTAAATTTTGGTTATGATGACATTGGAAAAACTATTGCTAACATTGCAGTTAATGATTTTGCTAAAAATTATCAAGGTAATAATTGGGGATATAATGGTCCTGGTGTTATTACCAGAGCACTCATGAAAATCTGCAATACAA
>NW_020273117.1:0-44815 GCF_003268045.1 Sipha flava
TTTGCATGGCACTTAGGACATAATATAGTCATTCGCCCAATTTGAAGTGCTGTAATATTTAAATAATCAATCTCGGATTGATAATATAGGTACACGCACAATATAGGTACAATTGTTTTTAATTTTTTATGAACTTTTATGAACTTTTTTACTGACAAAAGTGGTACTAAAACCTTCAGCAAAGTGTCGGGTTTCAACCAAAAAAAATTTCAGCCAAATCGGTTCAGTAGTTTTCTCGGTTAACGCGGTCGAAGAAAAACCCTTACAATTTTATATATAGTATAGATTGAAAAATGGGTATAAATACACTGAAACAAATAATAATGTATTCTTACTCTGTATTTATTTTCACCTTCACCGGATTCCCAAGTAGACTTAATATCGCTCTTCTTAAAGTGTGAAGCACACGCTCTGTAACTTTTTTTAAAAACAGTTTTTAATGCATTTTCCCATTTATTTTTTTCCTCTATGTTTTTATGGACCCCTAAAGTTGTTTTTGAAGCTTCATGTGAATATTTCACACAACAATAAGCCATATTGATATAATTTTTTTAAACTTAGTCTTTGGTTTTTAGTCCGTAAGCCCCCCCTCTGCGTACGTCACTGGATATATACTTAAATTATAATATAGTAATATAGTATGTCTACAGTGGGGTTATATATAAAAATAAATAAATAATAAATATTATATATATAATATATATGACGTTTATATATTATAGACATATATATATATATATATTATATAGCCATTGCCAGTGTTTATTACCTTAGATGGCGCATCAGGCTCGTAATTTTAGTCACCATATTATCTATAGCCATAGTCTCGACCGATTTTATAGCGACGACGTAGCGATTACGGTATAGATTAGATATAAATAAAATTATACTTATTAATAATATATATTTAGTCACACTCGTTACTCACGCAGGCACTGTAGAGACGAATCAGTGTAAATAACAATTTTTTTATAAAATTATGAAAAATAAAATACTTATATAGTATAGTAGCATATAATAAACAACTCATTTTTAAAATTAAATTATTTGATATTTTTGGTTAGACTATGTTTCATTGTCTACCCTAACGTGCCGCCACTATTTAATATTGTTATCGTTTAACGTGACTTATATTATTTTACTCTAACATTATAATTTACGAGACCACCTAATCGTATAATGCTATTTGGATACCTATACTAAATTATATAAATATATTATCTATTCATGTTTATTATTATCATTATTATTTTAATATTAATTAGTTATTTTATATATAATACAAATATCAGGATTTTTGAGGGTTAGCTAGTAAGTTTTGTTTGGAGGAGATAAAAACTTTCAGTTTTTTTGTGTTACAAAATTGTGAAAGACAACGCCTTGTAGGTTATTTGCATAGCAGCCTCAAGAATAATGTTTTGCATTAAAATTGCTACAAATTAAAAAATTATTACTAGTGGTGTTGAAGTGATCAGAAAGATGTTGAACTGTTATTTTATTTTTAGGAAGAACGACTTCGATCATTTTGGGAATATTGTTTAATTTTAAGATAAGTGCGCAAGATTGTATGTTTTGTGGAACTTACAATCTTGTGCACTATAGATTATGTTTTGTGAAATTTAATCTATAGTATTGAGTAGATAGTTAAAGATTATATTTATAAGGAAATTAGTAAAATTATAATTGTGGAGGTCAGGCGCGGATCCAGCCTACCTTAACGGGGAGGGGCGGATTATAAATAAGTATACATATTTAGATACCTACTGCTAAATACGAGTATATTATATTATATTATTATTATATATATATATAAATAGTTATAAATGCAATAGTACATAATGCAATTCCTGACAGGGGCGGTTCTAGGATTAGATTTTCGTACGGGCAAACAATATATTTTATGTTTCAAGTTACGTCCCGTTTCACGTAGGCGTGTATCGTACGCATGTAAGTAACATAAATTGTTGTTTATTTTGTTTTCATAGGTAAATTTGTAAATTGTAATTTTGTAAATAATAAGTAATAAATATCTTTTGTTTTCACAGAGAAACCAAATGCTGCTAATATCCGATAAAAAATTTATAACATCCTTATGTACATTTAGAAGTAAGCTGTAAGCTAAATTTAAATCTTAAATTTTCCTAAGCTACAGTTTTTTACTTAACAGTTAACACACATAAAAAATAAAAATATTAATTCAAATTAGATATATATATATATATATATTATTTTTTCTTTAGGTACATATAAAAATAATTTAATATATTATAATGATAAAGTATAATATAAACTATATTTTTACTATATCTGAAATTGTAATCTTCTATGTTTTATTTTTGCAAACATATCAAGAGCAGGAGTTGGGTCTTTTAACAATTTTTCCGAATTCTCTTTATCTATAGATAATAAAGCAAGGTTACTTAACCTAGGATTTTGCATTGTAGCTCTCAAGTAAGTCTTAATACGCCGCATAGTAGAAAAACTTCGTTCAGCACTAGTTGAGGATACAAAAATTACCATAGATAATTCAACTACTTTTCTCAAGTTAGTGAAAGCTTCGCCATAATTACTTATTTGTTGATGTACATCAGACAATGTTGAAGCTTCCAAAAACAAAGATTTCCCAATTAAACACTTTTTTATTTATGAAAGTGTAAATAATAAAAACAAATATATATTTGAATTCCTTAATTCTTTACTTATTTAAACATCACAGTGAACCTTTTAAGGTGAACGTAAAAATGTTGGTACGGGCAGCTACCCACCCTGCCCGTACGCTAGAACCGCCACTGATTCCTGATTATTTATGAATTTATAATGAATACTTTTTTTTGGATGGTAAAGACGACTCACTTGAATCGACTGCAATTCGATTTTTATTTTCCTCAGTTCTTCGATCATCATTTTCCACAGTACTTGCACTAGTTGCACTTTTTTTTAAAAAAAAAATGTGTAATATCGACATTTTTCCTCTTAGACATTATGTTTTTGTTCAATAAACGAATAAAATGAAATAATTACAATATAACAACTTACAACTATAATACAAACGTCACCAATTAAATTAAAAGAACAAATCGCGGTCACTTTTAACGGCGTATTACGAGAAATATAATTTCGATTACTAAGGAAATTATACGTAATACAAGTACGCGTGTATATCTACGGTTGTCAAACTAAAGACTAAAGAATGTCTAATCTAATGTCAACAGTCAACACAACAATTATTACTATTATAAGTACTGCTAGAAATAAACTGATATCTGTATTATAAATATGTATATTTCAAGCAGTCAGGAATAAGGAAGATTTTAATATCTGTAAACAAAATAAACATGGAATCTCATACTATTTTTAGAACAAAACTCTATGAGTCGGTTGGGCTGGCCGGCCGGTGGTTGTCGTCGCTCATACGGTCGCAATAATATTGTTGTTATCGACACTTCATATATTTATGTTATAAAAATAAAAGACGAACATTTGTGACAATAACAATTAACAATACATTAGAATGGTATAACACAAAATAATGTAATTTAATAGTATAACAAATTAGATACAACACATTTTGATACGGCTGACGGGGGGGGGCCTACCATCCCCTCCTGGATCCACGCCTGGTGGAGGTATAGTTTCTGTAAGTCTGTTTAATCTTGATACTTTTAGTCTCTTAAAACGTTAAAACAATAAGCTGCCCATGTTAGATGGTTTAATCAGCCCGGGCCATCATTTCACATGTGTAATTGGCACAACAATACCCATTTTATGATTGTTTTTTTCAAAATATTCAATCAATTCAAATTAATCTTCAATTTTATTTGTATAGATATGTAAACAATCACTTTAAAATAAATGTTAAAAGCTAATGACGATAGTTTTCTAAGTTATTAATATCTAATGTAAAAAAAATAAAGTAGTTATTAATATTTTTTAGTTGTGTACTACTATGTACTAATTATTTTAATATAATTTATTATAAATGTTATTATACATTTTATTAAAGATCATAATTGAATTTATTTTAAAGCTGATGTATGGTTTAAGTTTTTTTTTTTAAATTTTTTGTCATTGGAAAAAAAAAATTCATAACATTAATGAGTCACATAACTTTTGTATATAACTGCAATAGACTATAGAATTTAACTTTACTCAATATATTTAGTTGAATATATTAAATGCTTATTAGATTTAACACGTAAAATATGCGCCAGCACCACAATACTTATACATAAATAATGTAAGTGTATTTTAATATTAATGTTCGTGAGTACAATTATTGCTATTTGCTCATAAATTATCCAATTTTTAACTGCTTACCAATGTAGAATTTTAACTGTAGATATTACTTAAATAGTAAATAGATTATTTTAAAAATAGTTTATAATCATAGGCGTGCGTACGGGGGGCAGGGTGAGCAGCTGCTCCTCCTACGGGCTAAAGTTCTCTTCCAAATACAATTTTAAAAAATCATTATAATATAGTTGTATACCTACAATGTATAAAGAATAATATGTAAACATTGAGTGCGTGGTGCATGGTAATTCTGTAATGTTCAACTTTAAGCAAACCACAAGTGACACCGCGGTGATAATGAGTGTTTACATATATGTGTTTACATGAGTCTATACATATAAAATCCAAATACCACTGACTGACTGATCACTGTATCTCAAAAACTACGCAACGTACGGACTTGAAATTTGGAATATAGGTTCTTCTCATATTTTTACCGTGCAATAAGAAAGGATTTTTCGAAAATCGCGTATTTAAGGGTCGACACTGTTTTGGACTGGATGCATACATTTTTCAATTTTTGGTTACCAAGGAAATATTTGATTTGTTTAATATGTTGATTTTAATAATTTTATTATATAAATTATTAAACTGTATAACAACATAATCGAAGTCATAATTTTAAACAGAAAATTTAAAGGTGAACATGTACTATTACCACGCATCCCAATAACTCCAACAGATAAGCCATTGGAATTCAAACATTTGCAGTTTCCAGTGCTACTCACTTTTTCAATGATCATTAACAAATTATAAGGACAATTAAAACAAGTGTATGGAATGAATTTTGAAAATTCATGATTCTCACATGGATACCTGTGTGGGGCCTACTCACGTGTCAAATTGTGTACACACCACAAAAGGAAAAACAAAAAAATATTGTATAATCCACATACACTTTAATAAATAGCATTTATTTGGAACCTCGAACTGTCAGACTTTTCTCAATAAAATGAATAAATAAAAAAATAATAATCCAAAATAAGAAGGTATAGGTTCAACGGTAATACCCAAAAAGAATTGAATACTCAAAATTTTCTCAACGGACAACGTCAGGTATAACTCACTTATTGATCATCGTTACATCTCAAAACTATATGAACTTGAAATCTGACATGGTGGTCTCTCCTATATACAAAACGTGCAATAAGAAGGGATTTTAAAAAAATATTGGAACCAGCAAATACGGTAATTCAAAGGTATCACCAAAATTACTATACTGATTCATTTGAACTTTCATTTTATTTGTTTTATAACCACCAATAGTTATACCGAACTTGGCTTTAAATAGTGTAAAGTAATAAAACCTATGTCACGGCCAAGAATGTTCCGTGCGAAGCCGGGTAATTAAGCTAGTACTGTATATAGATAGGCGGCAATCAGTATCAGTTATCACTGTGGTTTCAAGATAATTTCATAGACCTTTTTCTATATAAGGTCTATGGATAATTCAGACAAAACCGCGCCAATATATTATACAATCAATTTTTCTGATTTGTTTTTAATTACGTTAACATGACTTTTTCGTTTGTGAATATTTATGCATAAATAATAAATTGTGTTTGTTAAAATGTGAAACATGGTCATAAGAAAATTTTCTTTGGTAAGTTTATTTATTTATTTATTATTATTTAATGGCTCTTATGTCAGGAACATTGTATAATATACATAATAATAAAATATGGTAGGTAGGTAGTAGGTAGGAACCTAATATTATAATAGTTTTGTGAATTATTAAGTTTTTAATTTGTTATTCGAACATTCATTAGTTTTTTTTATTAAATCTTTGAATAGATAAATACAAATTTACATTAGGTACCTACTAAAATACATATATTCTAATAAACTATTTATTTATAGATATAAATGTATCAGATAAAGCAGTTTTTAATAACCCAGATGACTCACCAGACCCAGTGCCTGTTCTAATCATATCAAAATACTTATATACTGGTATATTATTAAATATATCTTATATATTTTTATTCAAATCTAACTTTATTTTATGCAGTTTTATTATTATTTTTAATTTTTTACTAAGTACAAATTTTTAAAAATTAACTATCACCTATACCCATCGCCCATAAGTCTTAATAAAATAGTACCTGATATACATCCCGATGATCCTAAAAATCAGATTGAATTCAGACTAAGACTTTTAAAAGGCCCATTTTAACCTGTAATGGAAATTTTCCCAAGAACCATGTTTAGTGGTGTCAAACATAGTTTTCAAAAATCATAGTACTAACAGTTTACTTGATTAGAGTACAGCCCAAAGGAAGATTTAGCGTTTCGCTTCCCTTTTCGGATGTTTGGCGGATCAATGGGACCTAATGTTGGACAATCAGAATTAGTATATTCTAAAGTCAGATTTAAAAATTGGAAAACCTCTACCTCCAAACTCCAAATTAAGACCAAATTAATTAACCTCCAAATTCAGTGCTCACAAAAAATCCAAAAATCATTTAAATAGTTATTAACAACATTATTAGCAATTTTTTTAAATTCAAAATCTATTGATGAAGTTATAGATGACCAAAGAAAAAATATTAACAGTGTGAATGTGTTAACTCGACAAAAAAATAGGGAGATTATAAGACGATTAATTGATACTACGATTTGTTTAGATATTAGTGGTAAACCATTCAGAGAACATATAGAAAGTAAAAATAATGTTTATAAAGGTTTATTCTTAGATATAATTTACCTTTTTTAAATATGATTCAATTTTTATTGAACATTTAACCAAAAAAATGTAAGCAACCATTACAGAACGATCTAATTTCATCTATTAACCAGGTTCATAGGCGTGCGCACGGGGTATGCAGGGTATGCCGCTGCATAGTCTGCGGCTTCATGTGAGGGGCCCATATTTATTATTAAGTTAAGAAACTTTAAATTTAATTACTACCACAGGAAATTTAAATCAATTAAAGCTTGATAGTAATGATATTTCAATGTTGAAAGAAAAATTTAATGTGAATACTACATTTGAGTCTGAAATTAAGCTCATTACAAATATGTCTGATAGAACTTCTATTAGAGGGTCATCAACTAAAACATTGTAGTATGGCTGAATTGGTTATCAGAAAACGACCGGAAAATAATATTTTCAAACTTCAATAAAGCTTTAACACAATTTGCAACAATACCTGTGACAAGCTGCTCGTGTGAAAGGGACTTTTCCAAATTGTTTATTGTAAAGTCTAAACTTAGAAACACTATGTTACAAGAACGTCTTGATTCACTGATGTTAATATTTATCGAGCAAAAGATGGCATCAGAAATCAATATTGAAGATGTAATAGATGAATTCAAAGCATGTGTGCCGATAAAAAGAAGACTTGAACTTTAGATTTTACGTACTCTCCATAAAATAACAACATTATAAATATGTTAAAATTATTCAAAAGCATTCAATATAGTACATACTTGATCTTAAATAAATAATAAATTATTTTTTAATAAATATAAATCAAATTTCAAACTACTTATTTCTACAGTGCATTGTTTAATATTCTACTGTAAAACTATGTGTGATTTTAGATTCTAAGGGAAGTAAAGAAGCTAAGTAGTATATATGCAAAAACTTAGATTGTAACTTGAATCTCATATGCGTTAAAAGAAAATGCAAATAAATTAAGGGAAGATTAGAAAATTTATTTGTGAGGAGCCCTATATTTCTTATTGCATAACCTGCGAATAAAGTCTGCGCACGCCTATGACCAGGTTATCAAAATACAATTAAAATATGCAATTCTTAATGAAAATGTATCTTTGATAGAAGACAAGACCAATGATATAGACCACCACGAGCAATTGTCCATTGTGATACGTTATTTTAACAAAAATACAAATTGTCCTGTAGAACAATTTATTTATTTAAAACGAATGACATCTATAGATGCACAGAGTATTTTTAGTTAATTACATGATATTATTCAAGAATATAGTATTAAATGAGAAAATATAGTTGTCGTTTATTTTGATGGAGTATAAACTATGTAAGGGTGTACAAACGGTGTTTAGCCAAAATTAAAAGAGAAAAACTTTAACACATTTTTTGT
Source organism: Sipha flava (assembly GCF_003268045.1). Classification (NCBI taxonomy): domain Eukaryota; kingdom Metazoa; phylum Arthropoda; class Insecta; order Hemiptera; family Aphididae; genus Sipha; species Sipha flava. Next base: position 8,361 of record NW_020273117.1, read on the forward strand.
TCATTGCTATGGATGTTGGGGAGCGCGTCCGATGTAGAATGCACAATCCGACATAATATGATGAAAATGAAATAGCCATGATGTCCGACAGTATAACGGTGTATATTATGGTGATAAACATGGGTACTTTCGTGAGTTACGTGAATTAATACAATCGATACACAAAACATAACTGATAAAAATAATGGTTTCTGGTGGACGGTCCATGCCTCCAGATCATGGTTTTCCAGACACGTTTTCACATACACCGACGGACTCGGTGGTGGTGCGTGTCCGACGTCCTCGCGACTGTTCTAGGTCTCCCTCCTATGATGGATCGGAAACCGGGTGTCGTGATGACTGTACGATCTGCAGTCTGGTGACTGATTGGAAAAATAGACGCGGTCGTCGACGGCCGTTGTGATAACGGTCGCCGCGCTGTCCACGTCATGGACATTGCTTGATTCTCGTTCTAGTCGATTCTGTTGGGAGAAACAATCGAACGACGTTTGATTTTTTTTGGAAATATCCAGCTCATTTATAATTTTATTTAAAGCAGCTGCATTAGACATGCATTATTAGAGAATATTGCCAATTCAGTCAACTTAAAATAATAACTTTGAAGCCGGTTTCTACTACACGATGGTCTAGCCGCTATGAAATCATTAGTATGGTCAAAGTAAATTATTCAGCTCTACTTACTACTATTAATGAAATCTCAGAATCCACTAGACAAGCTGATATTCGTGCTAAAGATTTGGGTATTATTTACCAAATGAAAACATTTGAGTTTGTTTTCACATTGAAAATGTTGGTGTCTATATTATTTTCAATATTAAAAGTGCATGTCTGTAAAAATCTGATATTAATTTGTTAACAGTAGTACAGTTAATTGTATCATTGAAAACGACACTGGAAACTATGAAAAATTAAAGAGACCACAGACATTACTAGTTCAGCTCGATTATCTATATTTATTAGATATTTTTTTAGTAATTCAATTAAAGAAGAATTAGTTAAATTAGTCTTATTGCAAGAAACAAAAAAAAAAGGTACTGATATTTGCAAAGCAATTGTAAATATTCTTTCTGAGGCAAATGTGGATTTTTCAAGGATTGTTTCTGTTACTACTGATGGCACACCTAGAATGACTGATAAAGAATTAGGGTTTATTAATTTATTTACTAAATATGTGGGACATCTCCTGCTAGACTTTCGCTGTATTATACATTAGGAGGTATTGTGTGCAAAAAAAATACTTTCAAATCATTTGACGCTGTAATAAATCTCATTACTAAAATATTGAATTTCATTACTCCGCGTGGTTTGAATAAAAGACAATTTTAAAATCTAATAAAATAAGTAAATTCAGTATATAGAGGTTTAGTTATGTTTAATATTGTTCGCTGGCTTAGTTATGGCAAAATTCTTCAAATTTTTATTGAATGCTTTAACGAAATTAAGGTGTTTTTGAATGAGCAAAATCGAATATATGAAGATTTCTGATTTGCAATCAGTGCCGGATCTAGTATATTTTTTACCCGGGGCAAATTATAAAATTAGCGCCCTCTCCCTTTTTTATGCCCACAATTATACTAATGTACCAGTTAAACTCTAAAGAAAAAAATTGAAGAGAATAAAAGAAAAATATATCTATTTGCTAGATTAAAAAAAATGTGTATTAAGTAAAAAACTTTAAATACAAATTATTACAAACTAATACATGAAAATAATCATTATACAATAATCAAACAAATTATCATTAAATTTTGATATTTCTTGTTTTTCTGGCAGAAAAATCGTTAATTATATCATTGTAATCTAAATTTTTGGCAACTTGATTTTCGATTGAATTTGATAATTGTTATATGTCGAAGAAAAATTAACTTATCAGTATTGTTAATCGGGTTTTAACATCATGTGTTGTCTGATTATCATAATTTATAGTTTGTAGATATCCTATTAGCAATAAAATATACTACAATGAGTTGCAGAAAATATATTTAGTAGACAAATAATATCCATGGGGTTTTTGAGTTTTTCCCATTGTTGTTATAACCATAAAGTCAAATGGAAATAGAAATTGTAATTTGTATAATATTTTTATTATAAAATGAATAAAAACTATTAATATATATATACACAACTTATTTTGAAATTTGGCGCCCCCCGACCAAAACTTTCAGGGCAAATGCCCCGGTTCGTCCCCCCCTAAATCCGGCTCTGCTTGCAATGGATAGCCAGATTGATTTTCTTTGCAAATTTCGTCCAGCATTTAAATGAATTGAATATTAAACTACAAAATAATAATAAAATAATTACTAATATGTATGATATGATCCAAGCATTTCAGGTAAATTTAAGAGTATTTAACGGTGACATAATAAAAAAAAAATTCAAATATTTTCCTAACCTTAAAAAGTTTATTTCTGAATTGAAAATTTTAAAAAAAACCTGATATTCACCATCTTATCCAAACATTTTCAAATATTATTGAGACAGCTATTAATGAGTTATCTACACGCTTAACTCAGTTTAAAGAATTCGAAGAAACTGTGTAAATTATTATTTATTCAAACTCATTGTCATTTGAAAAACTTAACTTAAAAGTGTTTGAATGGTTGAATTTAGATGATTTTGAAATGCAACTTGTAGATTTTCAGTCAAGTACTATATTGAATGAAAAAGTTGTTATACTGAAAAATGAATTGGAAAAAATTTAGCATAATGAGGCAATAGGCAAATTGATTAACATAGGGAACAAGATTTTGAAAGTGTGGAATGTCATTCAACAAGATTATTCCATTTTAAAAATAGTAGCGTGAGCTGTTTTGTCTATTTTTTTTTCAACTTATTCATGTGAGTCACTATTTTCAGAAATTATTCTTATAAAATCTGATTTAAGATATCGACTAACTGATGAATGCAGTGCCGCGTGTACTTTATTAAAAGTTACCAGTTATACGCCAAATATCAACGAATTGGCATCAAGCATTCAATAAAAAAAATTACATCAAGAAAATCGTTAACAAAGTAATATTATTATATTATGTAACTAACCTAACATTTTTTATATTAATACATTAATTGTACAATAATTTTTTTCTTACAATATTAAATATAATACATATATAAATTAATATTTTTCATAACACGCTTGAAAAAAAAAAAAGTAATTTTTGGCACATAGCGTTCAAATAATTTGCCACCCCTGCTATATAATATATACATAATTACATTCTGCCCCCATCCCCCCTGCCAGCAAGATCTGCGCACGCTTATGTTTATAATAATTGTAAATTTTTGGCATAGAATTTGAATTTTTTTTAAGTTATCGACCAAAAAAAAATATTTTTAAATGTTCAAATAAATAAGATGTCAGTTTTGGTATGGAATCAGATTGGATTTAGAAATTAGAAGTCCCATAATTTTATTAGTCCAATGGTTATTTTAATAGAGGGGAACAAAAATAAATAGTTGTAAAATACGCCACGGAGGGCTTTGACATTTATCTCCACCAACTCAGTGGCGGATTGAGGGGCAGGCTAAAAGGTTTATAGCCTAGGGTGGCTTTTTTGGGAGGGCGACTTTTTTGTTTTATAGAATTAAGGGTTATTATTGACTTATTAGGTATATTTTTTTTTAGTATATTTTTTTTTATATTTGTTATATAAACACGAATAAAAATAATTTTAAAAAGTTATAACAATATATTAATATGTACATTGTATGATGCGTACCTATAGGCTATAGTAATAATACTTCAATTATTATTACAATTTGAAAATATTTCATTTGTAATAATATAATTACAGTTAGTTACTAGTTATTATTAATAACTTATTAGTACTTATGTATTTATTGGGAACATCCGATTATCCAAGTATAGGTATTTTCATATCTGGCTATTTATATTTCCGTTATATGACTGTATAAGCATTGTTTATTTGTACTGATAATAATGGTATCTGAAATAAAATAATAGATATGAAATATTTTATTTTTAGAAGTTTTCTATTTTAAAGATTTAATATTTAATATAAAAATTTTTTTTTTTGATAAAAAAACTGAATAAAATTCGAAGAGAAGGGTTTAGATCAAATATTGTTGGTTCCTTAGTAGAGTGATAGGGGGGGAGGGGCAGAGTGATTAAGCCTAGGTGCGCCAAAACGCTAAATCCGCCACTGCACAAACTCTGTATACTACAATATAACATATTTCCTCAGTTCATGTAATTATTTAAACTATAATAAAAATGATGAATTTAATATATATATATATATCTGTATATATAAAACAGTAAGCTGATTGACTGCTATCAACGCACAGCTCAAACCATTGGACGGATCTGGCTGATATTTGGCATACAGATAGCTATTATGATGTAGACGTGCGCTAAGAAAGGATTTTTCGAAATTTTGAATTTAAAGGGTTGAAATCGGTTTAATATTTTTTGACCAGGTCGATAATATTAAATAAAACTATTAAAAAATTATTAAAAAACTATTAAAAACTATTTAAAAACTATTAATTTTATTTTTGGTAGTAAATGACGGGTATTGCGTAAATATTAAACAAAAAGATCCCGCAACAGGTGCCAAAACAAATAAGAATGTTAGTTCAAAAAATTATGCATATCGGTTGATGATTAGACGCGATCAGGACTAAGTTATTTTACGATGCATAAGCTTTGTCAACAATTCATGGTCGAAATATATATAAAGATAGATAGCGAACGATTTCGATACTTCGATTTCGATTCAATCAAAAAAAGCTGCGTGCAAAAGATTCTCAAAACAATTGTTAGATATTGGAGATGGGAAAAGTTACTACAGATGAAACGGGATGTATAAAATTACCGAACGATTTCTGCACAATCATTTATTCGCAAGATGCTCTCATTGACCAGATATGTCCCAGTATACACAGACAATACACAAATCACGAGTGGCTGGCAGAAAGAGCAATTTTAATAGCAAAAAATGTGGAGGTCAACGAATTGAATCTCAAGATACAAAATTTGTTACCAGAAAACTTGGTGTCATACAAATTTAGTTACAGTTTGCGATGCTACTGAAGTTGTAAATTATCCAACAGAGTTTTTAAACTCATTGGATTTACTAGGCATGCCACCGCATAATTTACAATTGATCATTACAATTTACCATCGATAAAATACCTCCTTCAGAGTCATTTAAAGTTGTAATACATGCAGATAAAAAACCACCAGAAGAACATAGAGGCAGGTATAATGCACCAACGGCAAATGAAGTTGCTTTAGTGTTAGTAGATCAGCAGTTTGATCGAAGAGACATCATCCTCGAAAACCGAAGTAACTCGCTTCACCGTATCAGTGAGATACATCGAGCATACGACGCACTGCAGTATCCTTTAATGTTTTGTTGGGGGGAGGGATGATGGGTATGTAATCAATATACCACAACGCGATCCAAAAACCAAGTTACCGCTTAAAAAAACTGTCTCTGCATCAAGTTTTCACTAATATAGAATAATGGTCAGATAAGGAGAAGACCACTATTTAGTTAATTATCGTTCTCTTTTCAGTCAATATTTGGTAAATGAATACGCCAAAATTGAAACTGAAAGACTAAATTACATCAAAAACAACCAAGCCAAATTACGTGCAGATAGTTATATTGATTTAAAAGATGCGATTGGACGACGAGACATAGAAGCTAATCAGTTAGGCCAAATGGTTATTCTCCCGTCAACTTTTACTGGTGGACCAAGGTACATGCACGAAAGAACACAAAATGCTATGACCTACGTTAGACATTACGGTCGTCCTGACCTTTTTATTACTTTTACATGTAATCCTCGCTGGGACGAGATAAAAGAGCTCTTACTTCCCGGTCAAAGATCATATGATCGACATGATATAATTGCAAGAGTGTTTCGGTTAAAAGTCAAAAAGACCATGAACTTATTGACAAAAGGTAAAATATTCGGAGAAGTGAAATGCTATATGTATTCAACAGAATACCAAACAGTAGAGAGGTTCAGGTAGTTGTAAGCTATAACTTATCGAATAGGTTATGATAATAACTAAATTAATATGTATAAAATATTATTTCAAAAATCTTAATTAATTTAAATTTCAATAGATTTAACAAAATTTAATCTTGGCACGTTACATACATTTATATACTTAAACCCGGCAACGACGGGTAATTCAGCTAGTTATATATATAATTTATATTTACATTAGCAAATCTAAAGCAAAATATCAATTTTTCTGGATTTTTGATCAAAATAAGAAGTTGATGGGGATCTATCCTTTATATCTACCTCGTTCTTAATGAAAAAGTCGATGGAAGTGTTCATTACACTGAAAATATATTTTAGTGTTAATGTAACAGCTATGAGTGCATCTCAAATTAACCAATATATTATAAACAATAAGCGAATCCTTATATGAAATAGCTTAAGAAGTAATACACTAATACGTATTTTTTATTCAGTTCAGTGCTCGTTGACGTGGCACAAATGTTCTATATAATAAGTCCATGAGGGACTAATAAATACTATTAATTATAATACTATATATCTAAATACCATGCATATGATGTGAATTTCTCGAACTTGACTTAACATTTAACAAGTTAACGATAGTGTCAAGTCGCATATGAAAAATCGCTTGCATACGAATTGCGTGAGGCTTTGTCTAAATGACTACACGAGAAATATGAAAATGGCCAATTAACTCGTTTCGATTTTAATAAAAAGTTATCGTTCAATTTTTCATCATTCATATAATTTTTTAAATCTAAATTTAAATTTTTAATATAATTATAATAATAAATTAATATAATTGAATTGCATCTAATCGTATCTAATTGCATAACAACGATAAAAAACAATATTTGCAACCTACCTTGGTATGCTATTGACAGTCTTAAATCTGTATAAAATGGGAAATAAAATGATATTTTTATTTTGAAACGCAAATCGTGTAGTTGTTTAGAAAATCAGGGACGCAATTAATATGGAAAAGTAATTTCAGGACGCAATTCGTGTGCACCAGAAAAATCTATGAGTAATACCATATGGTAAGCTTGTTTACTACCATGATGATAATAAGCACGAAATACCTTAAGACTCGGTAGACTCACTGTTTTTAAACAAATAAAATTATCTAATATCAGTAAATTTTTTCAGATCGATTATTATTAATAACAATGAACACATTTTTCATCAACACTTGTCACTAACGAATAATATAATGAACAAAGATTATTATTTATAACTAAAAATATGCAACATGGTACTTACACATAATTAAAAATGTAAATATATATTAACATTAGTTTACATACAAATTGTGTTACGACTAAACGACAGTTTATTGCTCATAAAAAACGGGGATTTAAAATTTTAAAAAATTATAATATATGTATAATATGTTAAAAAATACCACCATAATTTTCCATACTAAATTTAAGCATAGATCTAAGATTTTTTACATTTTTCAATTGCGCGAAAAATAAACATACATGTTCAAATTCATTTTTAGGCGAATTTGAAGATTTAAAATCTTTACCCCAAGTAGCTACATATCCTCACACTTATTTTACTCAGATTATTTTAAATTATTTTTAAAAAATTACATGAAATATATTTTATTGTTATAAAACATAATAAGTGAACAACTGAAGACGTTTTACATGTCTATAACTATTCACAGTATTTAATATTATTATATTGTATTTAATAACTTGTCATAAAATGAGGAATTATCATTTTTATGGTCCAATTGTGAAATGAGTAGTTGTAATAAATAGTCCGTATTTTATTCAATATATTATCATTCATCATACATTGATCGCTTTTGTGCTTAAAAAAATAATTATAATACAGACCATGTACATTGATTCGATTAAACATTTTTAACAAAAGAATCATAATTAGTTGGAAAATAAACAGAAACATTTGTTTTTATTTAAACACTTAATTATAATAATAAAGTACATTATATTGAATTAAATATTATTTTAAATCGTCCCACCACTAAATTAAGGTCCAGGGACGCTCTATCCAACTTCCCCCGCTTCTTCGCACGTCGCTCATATTATAAATAATAATCCGTCTTGCTGCCTCGGACCGCGAATCCGTGGACACCAATTTCACCGCCGCCACCTCCGATTACTCATCATTGTCGTCTGTTACGCCACAGCACTGATCACTGGCTCACTCTTCGATCTCTGGTTTCTAAAGTCGGTCGTCTCACTGCTGTTCACGGTGAATAAAAAGAAAAAAAAACTCAAATATAACCAAAGACAAACAGACGGACTTTTGCGAAATATTTACCATATTTGCCATTTCGACATCGTTGCTTCCTTTCAATACGCTCACACTGTCGCCAGTAAATTAATTTATAATCGTATACAATATCTGTTCCGTTTTACATGGCGTCGACTGTTTGTGGAGGTTCTGATGGAGACACCGGGGCGGCGGTTGTCCTGCAGGTAGACAGCCCGAACGTTAAGTACTCTGATGAGTACATCGAGTCCACCGTCGATTATCCTGTAAACTACGCCATGGATCAAGGCAACACAATTGTGGTAAATTGTCTGAATTTATTGTGTTTTATTAAATGTGACTTATACCGTTATTATACATCAGTCCACTAAATTACATTATACCGTATCAGGCTAATATTAAAATATGGTTCGATCCTCTAGGATCAAGATCCAAATGCGAACTCTTGTCAACTCAAAAGAGTTCAAAAGAAATTTATTGAAGTTCATCAGCTTCATACTGAACATTGATTTTGAATCCTTATCACGATTACATTCTTGATTTGACATACATATTTAAGTCTAATTTCTATAACTGACCGTAGGTATATAACAAATTTAATCTTTCTACTGAAAATAAGCCATTGAATAAACTCAATGATAAAATGCAAAATTCGATCTCCCTACTTTATATCCCAATATAATTTTAAAGACTCTTTTTCATTTCTCACCTTGTTCTGTCTTTTTATACATCCTAATATCTCATTATAATTATGCTAACAACCAACTATTCTATCGCATGTAAATAGCAAACTTGAGCCTTCCCACTTTCTATTTTTTCTATACTCTTATATTGTTATTATTTTATATAATTATATACGGTTTTAAAGTATATTATTTGATTACTATATTTTTCAGAAAGCTATAAGGCGTACCTATATTTAACATAAATAAATAGTCAATTTGACAATTATAACGATGACAGCAATAGGACGACTATTGATTAATTGACAGTCTAAATTATAATTTAATAGTTTTTGTATCGATTTCTAATTCATATAAATTGTTAGAACTACATAGCAATTTGCTTCAGGATTTTTTTTTAATATTTTCAAAATTATATTATTTATAATATAAATTCGAATATATTTTGTAAAAATTAATTAAAACATACCAGTGTATCTATATAAATACTTTTCAAAACTATAATAATAACAATATTATACATAACCTGCTCAATATAAGTATTAGGTATATTCCCAAAGAATACGACCTATTTTATTATAGACACAGATGAAGTAAATAGTATAAAATATCCGCTGGAAGTAAATAAATAGTCAAATATTCTTTCATAACATCAACAAAAAATACTAAAGCAATCTGTATATTGGTACTTTAACTTAATATTGTAAACTAATAAACGTAATTGTGATTCCTACATGCTGTCAAAAATTATTTTAAATAAAAAAATGACTAAACAATTTAAAATACGAAAAACAATCGAAGTGTGTGTATTTTAAGCTATAATTAAAAATAGCTTGATTAAATTCTTAAGTCTATGGAATTCTGAGATTATTTGATCAACAAACCAATTATAAATTAAAAAAAAATTTTTTTTATTAACTTTAGGCTTAAACATTTTTTTTTTTAATTATTACAACATATAGGTGATTATTAAGGATCATAACTTATAGCTCTAAAAAATGTAGTTATAAGCTCTATAATATGCTCTTAAAAATGTTCATATAAGCGCTTAAATATGCACTAAAAATACAAAAAAATGCAAAAATAAATATAACATGAAAATTAAGCAATTTTCATTTATTATTAAAAAAAAAAAATTTTCACTCATTATTAAAAAACACGTATCATGTAAAAAAAAAAAATTAACTTTTATTATTAAAATTCTGATCGCGTCGCTGTATGATACAAATAAATATATTATTTTTAACCATAAAAAGAAGAATTAGTTAATTAACATTAATTAATTAAAAATATAAAAATTAATACTACCATAATTACTTATTATTATTAAGAAAAAATATTTTAAACGCTACAGAATTGAAAAAAACTTAAAAAAGCAAAATAGCATTTATACTTTGAAATATGCAAAAATATGCAACATAAAATTTCGTATTTAACTTCTTAGTTATATAAAACAAATGTAAACCTCACATAGGTATTTCTAAGACCTCTCTCAAAAAAAAAAAAAAAAAATGTAAATGCTATAAATTATGAGCCCTGGTGATCATTAATATCATATACTAATTTAATAATTTAAATAGTCTCTTTAACTATAGTATATTTGAGTCTCCAGGAACTTTTTTATGGCTTATATTAAATGAAATTAAAATTAATTAAAAATTAAAATAATCATATATTTTATTTATTTATTGTATATTAATTAAAAAAAAAGTAAAATGATAGTTCTAGTAAAAATAGATAATAACAATTATTTGCTTTCATATTTCTTAATCCTAATCATTTGATACACTTTCAAAATAATTTGGTTGGTTCACTAATCATTAAAAAGTTTCCGTTCGATTACATAATCGATTTATTATTTATGACAATTCAACCTATCACTATTTATTAACTTAGCTATAAATATAATCTTAAGTATTGAACTCGACTGAGGATAATTTTTTTAAATAAATATTGTAACGTTTAAATTATAATGCCTTTATTTACTTTAACTAACTTCCAGTAGTGTAGATAAAGGGGAGTTTTGGGTCTAAACTGGCCCGACCCGTAACTTTTGTTCAAAAAATGACCGGGTCAGGTCCCATAACTTTTGTCCTAATACCTAATAGAGGTCCGGCCCGTTCTGTCTTGTCATTTTATAGAATCTGGCTTGGCCCAAAGCCCGTCCGGGCCGATTTGGGTAAACTTGGCCCGTGCAGGTCTTTAGTAGTTTATGATATAACGATGCCCCTATTTTGAACTAATAATATTCAATTTCTGTTTTATTACTGGGAATTTTATGTCATTTATAGTTGTCAGTAAAGTTAAATATATAATATTATAATATATTTTTCAATTTTAATATCAGAAAAAAAACCGTAAAACCATTTAAATTAAAATTTCTGTGTCAACTTCGATTTCTTCATAAACGCTTTTGTGGGTTTTGGATAAGGTTTCGGTTCGAAACCAGTCTTTTTCGTTTGGGTTCCAGTCACTTTAATATCATATCAAGAAATTTAGGTATAGTAAATGTACATTATACTCAATCATAATACTAATATTAAATAGGTTTATTGTATTTTATTTAAACTAGTTAAACTAGTACTTATGACAATTAAAGTGACAAATATAATTTGGAGATCTTCGTAATTAAATTTGTATGAAAACAGTAATAAAATTAATTATTTTTCAAAAACCATAATCTTACGTTTTAATAATTCAAATAAGTTTACACACAAGTAATATACTTAATTAATAAAGCCAGTAACATGATTTACAGTTAAATTTAATACTGTTTGTTTGTCAAATTCAACAAATACACATCTGAATTTCCTTTCTTATTACTCATTATCTACTTAATGTTTGTGTATTCTCATTAAAATCAATAAAGATTAAAAAATATATTTCTTTGTTTTGTCTAGATAAAGCCCACAGTCACGAAAATAAAGATTCGAACAAAGAAAACGGTACCAAAAACTGGATTAATGATGATTGGCTTAGGCGGCAACAACGGTACTACCTTGACTGCTGGCATTTTGGCAAATAAATTCGGTTATACATGGGAAACTAAAGAGGGTGTCAAGTCTCCAAATTGGTATGGTTCAATAACACAATCATCTACAATCCGTGTTGGTATGGATGCAAATGGCAAGGATGTATACGTACCTCTAAAAAGCTTAGTACCTATGATTAATCCCAATGACATAGAAATTGATGGTTGGGATATTTCATCCTTGGACTTGAGTCAAGCTATGAAAAGATCAAAAGTAAGAGTTATAAATTAAATATTTGATTTTAGATTCTGAAAGAAACGAGGAATATATAGGTTTTACCATGATGAGGGTTTTTTTTATGTTTATATATACAATTTCGACCAGAAGGATTTCTCTGTTCATCACTAAATAAAATGTGAAAGATGGAATAGTGGTTACTTTGAGATAGTTAGTAGGTATACGAATTTCCCGACAGCTTTCTAAATAATTTCTAAAAACTGATAACATTTGCGACATACTGATTTTCGACTACCTAAATCTAATTTTTGTTTTCATTGAATTCCAAAAATATTTAAGTAAAAATTTGAAATTTACATGGCTTGTTTGTATCACCGTGTTTTTTATGGATGGTACAATTTTAAAAGTTTTTTTGAACTATTAATATAAAATTGAAATTTTTATGTTTTCTTAGGTTCTTTTTGAAAATATCAATAAAATAATTTTGGTTAAATAACATTTTTTGAAAATTTAATATAAAATTCTCCATGTGTACATAACTAATTATTAAAACAATTAATTTTAATTTAAAAAAATTGTTCATAAGTGTTTTAATTTTAAATTGTTACTCAACGATGAAATTGACGTAAATCCGCTACATCATTTAGGCAATGTTTTATTTTATTTTTTGTCAAAAAAAAAAAAAAAATACTGGAAAATAGCAAAAATGTTTTAAAATAGTTACAAAATTAATTTTTGACAAATTTGATTATTTCAACGAATTTTCTTTAAATTATATTAATTATTTAGTTTAAAGACTTATTATAGTATCAAAATTAATTATTGAAATTCATGATGTTATAAAGAAATTTTGATTTTCCCAAATTTTAGATGCCTTTATTTTTCTCAAAAGTTAAGAAATTTTTTTTATTGTCAATCTTACCTTATTCAGATATTTGGTTCTTCTATTATATAAAATATTTTTAGAAATTGAAATTGATCCACACGAGATCTGTCACTCAAAATCGTTTGTCGAGAGCAATGCTAAATTGGTTTCAAATTTAAAAGACTAATATCATTCACTTATATCTGTATTTTACCTGGCCTATCGGTTTCACCCTTTTTTCATTTAAAGGATGTTTTAAACGTAGGTATTGAATATTGATTTGCAAAGAAAATTAATGAAACACATGTCAGAGATCAAGCCACGACCATCGATTTACATTCCAGACTTCATAGCAGCTAATCAGTCATATCGTGCTGATAATATAATTAAAGCTGAAAAAAAATCAGAAGCTTTAGATCAAATCAGAAAAGATATAAGAGATTTTAAAAAAAATAAAGAATTGGACCAGGTGGTTGTATTATGGACAGCTAATACAGAACGATTTAGTGAAGAAATTGAAGGTTTTAATGATACATCAGATAATCTTTTTAGATCAATTTGTAACAATAGTACAGAAATATCACCATCAACTTTATTTGCTGTGGCATCAATTTTGGAAGGAGTAAGTTTTTGATTTTTAGTTCTAAATATGATCACCTCTTAATTTATTTAAAACATTTCAGTGTACTTACATAAATGGATCACCATCAAACACATTCATAAAAGGTGTGATAGAATTAGCTGAAAAAAGAGGTGTACATATAGCTGGGGATGATTTCAAATCTGGACAAACTAAACTGAAGTCTGTTCTTGTAGACTTTTTAGTTACCGCTGGTATTAAACCAGTATCCATAGTGAGCTATAACCATTTAGGAAACAATGATGGTTATAATTTGTCAGCACCTCAACAATTTCGCTCCAAAGAAATTTCTAAAAGTAGTGTTGTAGATGATATGGTTCAGTCAAATAATATACTTTACAAAACTCATGAAAAACCAGATCATTGTATTGTTATTAAATATGTACCATATGTTGGAGATTCCAAACGAGCATTAGATGAGTATACATCAGAAATATTCTTGAATGGAACAAATACATTAGTCATACATAACACATGTGAAGATTCATTACTAGCAGCTCCACTTATATTGGATTTACTTATATTGGCTGAAGTATTTAACAGAATTGAGATTGGATCCGATAAATCAGATTATACACCATTGCATCCAGTATTTTCTGTCTTATCATACTTACTCAAAGCACCTATTGTACCAAAAGGTTAATAATTATTTAATTTAATTAATTATGATAAATCATTATTTATTCTCTTATAGGAGCTCCAGTAGTTAATTCTTTATTCCGTCAGCGAGCATGTATTGAAAATATACTCAGAGCATGTTTGGGATTACCAGCTGAAAATAACATGTTGTTGGAATACATGTTACCATCCCAGATTTTTAAAGATTTTAAAAATGAAGATCAGAAAAATTCAACTTGTACAAAATTTTAATAGTATACAACAATATTAAAATATATATATTATGATTTATTTTGTACAAGTTTTAAATTAAAGGAAGCTGTGTTAAAAAAAAATGTAATAACTTAGAAACTTATAAATTATCAATAGATGGAACAAAGTGATCATAAAATGACTTTGTATAGTCAATTGATAAATCTTGAGTACAAACTGGTAGTTGACCGATTTGCATGCCTGGGGAACCAGAATAATAAGCAAATGAAGGGACTACGGTATCAGGAGCAAGTATTGTGTTATCTCCTACCATGCAGCAATCTTTTAGTATACATCTTTTACCCTAAACAGATAAAAAGTATAATAATATTAATAAAAATAAAAATATTATAATAAAAATTATAACCTAACTTACAATAACAACATTTTTTCCTATATGAACATAAGATCCAATGATAGCTGCTTGAACAACACTTTGTTCACCTATATGAACATGATCTCCAATTTGAAGAGCAAAATAAGTAAATCTATAATGTACATTTTAAAATGAGCTAATATATAAATATAAATACCAAATACATTGTATTGAATAGATCAGTGGTCGGCAATCTTTTTGGACCTTTGGGCCCAATCATAAATTAAAAAGGATTCACGGGCCAGACAGTACAAAAAATTGATATGATATTCAATGAAATTTTATACTTTTGAAACATAATGTGGGCCATATAAGAAAGATGTGTGGACTGTCGGTTACCGACCATTGGAATAGATAATTTTTTAATGACTTGAAACTATCTTTAGTAATATAATGCTCAAATCAATTATTGTATTTATCATATATAATTCATATTTTTCCTAAAACATAATTATAACTAAACCTATATACTTATCACGGAATACACTTATAATGAAGATTAAGATCTCGTTTATCTACATTTATCTACATATTTTATTATTTATAACATTACTGTTGTAACAGTATTAAGTTATAAGACATTAATCATTATACACATTATTTCAGCGAATGGATATATAGCATTTAAAGTTTGAAACCCAAAAATTGATTAATCTAACTTGTTAAATGAATTTGAATGGTTCATACAAATTATAATTTTAATATGGTTAAATATATTTCATTCTCCAAAATATTGAAAACAGGTATATTATACTTATATTTTTGAACCACATTTATATGAACTTAAATGCCTCTTTTTTATAGTAATCTGTATTTAATAAAAAAAATCAGATTATACAGTTTATTTTAATTAACAAATTATTATAATTATTTCAATCTAAATTATATTTCTCTTATTATTATTTGATTTTCAAATCATAGGCATATTCAATATTTAGTATTATAAAAAAAAAATAATCAATATGAAAGATGTATGTATTGAGTTGTTCAGTTTTTACACATTATTGCTGATTAAATAAGATCATATGTAAGCAGTAGTTTTTATGCTTTTCAGTTCTATAACTTACTTACTTAATAGACCAAATGAAAGAAGTATAAAATTAAAATTATTAAAAATAAATGTTATATAAAATTGTTTTGATACAAGTTTCAACTTCAAAGTAAATTGGATGATAATGAAATTTGGCATTAAAAAGAAAATATTACCCTCCACTGAATTTTTTGCATGGTGGCCTCACAACTGAACCTCGGCCAACAAAACAATATCGTCCCATTTTAACACTGGCTAGATCACCTCGTATCATAACTCCTGACTGCAGAATGACTTTTCCATTGAGTATAATATTTTGGGAGCCATAAATTTGAGCTTGACGACTCACTTTATTGCCTGTAGTCTGGAAGCATTTAATTTATGATGAATCATTTAACAGTGGGTTACATACAATTAGATAGCGGAGTATTTACTGTTTCAACATATTCGAACTTGCTGTAGAACGTATCTTGGAGTTCCATGTTTTCCCTAATTAGCAAACAGCAACTACAAATCAAGAACAATAATTATTTGTGGCACAATCAATTTGTTTATTAGGAACAAAACCATTCAAAATAATGGTCATAAGATCACGAAAATAGACAGTACACAGTAGTAGTTACAAGTCGTTTTGAGTACCCATCGAACTCTATATTATAACTCTTTTTGTTATCATATAGAATTCAATGCGAGGACCATGCAAGTTTTTGTTATTATTATTATAAAATTGATAAGAGCATTTTCTGATAATGCACAATTTATAGCACATCGTGTTATGAACGGTAAAGGTATATGGTGACCGAATCACGGTAGAAATGTTCAGGTATGTTATTGTTGTGGCATCATATGTTTTGCCTTCTAGCAGTAAATGATATCAACTGCTCTGCAACCTGCCCCTCCACGGTTAACCACAGGCCTTACGGATAATATATTCAATCGTACTGCACTATCGCCACCGTCGTCACATATTTCATGACATTACGCTTAAGAACGATATGCGCAATACATTCGGACTAAGAACATTGCAAAATCCGCGTAATCGGCCGACGCTGTCGTAACGCAATAGCTCGTGTCGTTCATCGTCGCGTACCGTCGTGATTGCCGCCGCCACTACCACCACTACCGCCGTCACGGTCAGAATAACAACAAAAACAACAATAATAATAATAATAAATAAATAAATTTATATTATAAGTTTATGTCAAACTGTCGATTAGAAACGATAAATCGCGTTGCAGTGAGTCACATCGTAATCGTCCGGTCCCGATAGGTGGTGTCGAGCAATACTTACTCATAATTTATCTTTTACATTCGACTTCTTCTGTTTTTTAGTTTTTTTCGTTCCCCTCGATATTAAACGATTTGTTCGACGAATACCTTATTCGATTGTCAACGCGTTTCGGCAGTTTTCAACGGCCAAGGTCGTTTCCAATGGGATTTTTGAACGGCATTTTGGTAAGTGGAAAAACGTACAATTATTGCAAGTATCTACATTGATATTTTATTGTTATAATTCTTCAATGTAAGACAATACATTTGAGATTTATGTGTGTATTTTGAAGAGCGGATATTGTAGATAATAAATAAATAATAAAATTATATTTTATACCTAGGGAGCAAGGTGTGTACGCTCTACCTCTCTGTGTTATCACCCGTTTTTCAATAAACCATAACCTAGTACGCTCACGTCTCCACATTACGTACGCTTTGAGACTCATTTCGGCCTTCGACTACGTGTTCGGATATCGGTTTTTTTTTTATGTGTAACTACCGTTTTTCGTGTTAGTGAGGTGCATGGTAAGCGGATGGGGTTGGGTCCTGCGACAGTTTTCGTCATGAATTAAAATATAGTTACGTTTTATCTTAATTTGCAATCGTCGTCGATATAATCTTACGTGTATGTAGTTAAATTAAAAAAAAATACGAACCATTTTATTACGGGTTAAGCATGTAAAATTCATAACTATCAGAAAAAAAAACTTCAAACTCTTCTTGGTGTGAATTAAGAAATTAAGAATTTGACAGCTTAACTCTTGCCCTATCCAGATAGCGTATCAATACATTTTACTGTGATATTCGAATAAAATTTTAATTTGTGGTCTTACCTAATCACCTACTTATTATGAATGACCAACTGTACCTGTACTTTATATAGTTCACAAGTCCTATACAAGCTACTGATTGATTTATTATTCAGCCATTTGCAACATTACTCTCATGTTTGTATTTTTTTTTCTGTACTTACAATAAATACTTTTATTATGTTTCACATCATAAAAGATTATAGTTCACCTCATGTTTATATATGTAAATTCATTTTCTTTCTTTTAAAAAACTATTTTGTCAATTTTTAGATGATTATAAATCAATATAAAGTTATGTTGTATAGATTCCTACCATTAGTAAACATTCAAAATTTTTTATTCTTTAAACATTTCACCTTATATTTTACTATTCTTTGATATTTTTACTTAAATTATTATAGTTTGGTTTATTTTAATTTTTATAATTTATGATTATTAATCTAAATCTGTACATATTTTTTTCTATTAATGATTTAAAATAAATAAAAATAATTTTTATCTGAAAGTTTAATACTTGGATAATATGCTTTAAGAAAAATAACAAAAGTAATTTACTGTGGTATATCTTAGTATAAATGAATTTACTATTACATTTTATAAAAATAGTTATAATTTTAATATAATATGTTCATATTAAACAGACATTTTTACTGTTTTTAATTTTTTATTTTACTTAAATATATTGAATTCAGATATTTGTTAAATATTAATTCTAACGTAACTTATTCATTTTAATTTATTATAATATCAATATATATATTACCTATACATATTACTATATACTATATACTATTGTAACCATGGGATTTGACTTTGACATTGGGATTAAATTAATAACTTAATAAATTGGAACTTTTCTACTTTACTTTATGACTTAAAATAAATGTTCATTTAAAAGTAGTTATAGTTATAATAGTAATCAATATTGTATTAAAGAGATTTTTAATTTTAGGTGTCAAATTTACAATGACTGTGGCACAATGGATATTGCCGACATTAAGGTTAGGGTTCTTTATGATTTTGAATATAAGACAAGAGAAAATAAGCATATATCAATTAAAGAAGGCGAGAAACTACTTTTATTGAAAAAAACTAATGATGATTGGTGGCAAGTTATACGTAGTTCAGGCCGACCATTTTATGTTCCAGCCACTTTTGTTAAAGAAATACCACGAGCGCCTAGCAGGCCTAGTTTATCCAAGGGGGAGGAGAAAATTAAAATGGAAAAACCACAAGTGCTAAAACGTACTATTTTTGAAAAACCTTCAACTCCGTCCTATGAAAACATTCCTTTAGAAAACACAACTGTTGTAAGTGTCAGTGATTCCATCATCGATTCTGTAATTAGTGATATTAAACGAGTTGATATTCAAAATGAAAATAATATATTATCACCTGTGGCCAATCGAAAAAATAAAACTGTGGTCACCGTTAACCAAGAAAATACTGGCTATTGTCAAGTGAATGTTAAAAAATGTAGTACTAAGGAGCAAGTTTCATTACAATTATCAAGCTCCTTAGAAGAACTTGCTCAAGAAATTGAGTTAAAATCAATGCCATTAAATAAAAATACAACTAATGAGTGCTCTCCAATTACAAGTTATTCTAAGGTTCAGAACTTGTTAGAAAATATTCGCAAGCCTTCTAATATTACAGTTAAAAATGCAATTGACGTTGAAAAGCCTGATATAAGTAGTAATGGACAAATTAATAAAAATGTACTTTGTTATTCTGGCAGCTTTAAAACAAAACATGAACGTGACAAATGGGCTAAAAATATAATGAGTAATGGAAATATTATTGAAGAAAATAAGCTAGATGATGAAGAATCAATGATGATGAGTGATTCTATTGTATCAAAATCAACATCTACACCTGATGCCCATAGTACTAGTGCAGATCTCACAGGTGGATCTACAGATAGCTTATTAGATGGTGATTCATTGGGTATTACTGATAGTGATCAAGATTCTTTAAGAATGCATGGATCCAGAAAACGAACATCTTTAGCAAGAAATCGTCGAGTAAGAGTTCAATTTTTTTTAATTAATAAAATTATAAAAAAAATGCATTTTATTTGAAATTAAACACAAAAAAACAGTTAATCAAATAGATATATAATATTAATTGGTGCTAGTAATGCTTGTTTCAATATTAATTATAAATTAAAATACAGTTATTGAAAATTAATTTTTGCTTTAAAATGTTAAATTATAATCAAGATAGCAAAACTTTGCAAGACATTAGTTTACATCATAACTATTAAACTTCAAAGCATACATAGTATATTTTTAATTATCCGAAGAAAATATTAATTTTTTTACTAACAATTTTATGGTTTGATGAACCTCCATCATTATTTTAAAATATAAGTAGATATATTAATACATGCATTTGTATACTAATTTGATTAATATAATTACTTAATCTTTTATTTATATACACACTTAACAGTTTGTATCTGAGTGTGCAAGTAATTTTATAATAATATTATCAGTTGAGTAATTTGTTTATTTAGTGATAAAAGTACTTGAAAACATTTACATGAACAAATCATAATAGTTCTTATTTAAATTTTCATTAATGTTATTTTTCTAAAAATGCAACAGCACAATTTTAGAAGTATTAATATTAATATTTTAAACAAATCCATATTTTATGTGATATTGATATATGATATCTGAGAATATGGTTAAAATATAAAATTTAAGCTAAAATATTTAATTTTTAAATTCTATAATTAATTTGTGTGTTGTAAAATAATCAGATAATCTAATGATATATAAGTATTATAAAGTATTGATATCCTACTTTAATTTTTTTATATTTATATGTTCATTAACAGAACATAATTTTAACAATCTAAGAAAAATTTTTATTTTTAATCAGAAAACTAACTTAACTTAATAAGCACTATTGCTTGTTATTTTAATACACATATACATTGTATATACAATTATAGTTATATATATTTAAATATTCTTAAAAAAGTAGTTGAATTAGATGAAAATATTCTTAAATTGGGATGTTAGATATATTATTCAATCGTCTATTTTCACTTAACATAATCAATTTTATTTTTGCTACTTTCACATATAATTTTCTTTGCATGTTTAATAGATTGGCCTGTGAAAAAACTCAGGAAAACAATATTCACCTGGATTTAATTAACCATGAAAATCTGTTCCATTATTTTCTCTTACAAACTGTTTCATTTAAGTAATCATTGTAGTTTTTTATTTACTTAACATTAAATTCATTGACCCGAATAGTATTTAATTTATGCTTTTTTTTTTTTTTTATGAATTGTCTTTATGTATGAATCTTCTATAATTATAATTTATTTTTAGGTGGATTCATATTCTAAAAGATATCCATTAAGAAGTACTTCACCGCCTATTCCGGATGGTACTCTGAACCATGGTGAATATTTGTTTGGTTCATGGTATAAATACTCCATTGAAGATGGTAATAAAGTTTTTTATTACAATACCAAAACTTGTGAACGCACCTGGTCCTCTCCAAAACAACGTGTAATTGACATATGTTATTAATTTTGCAGTTGGATCTTTTACTCAAACATTTTTTATATTTTTATTTTTCTTGCAATAGGAAAATAAAATAAGTCGACCTAGTAGTGCTGGAACTATTAATTCGGGAAGTCAAAGTTCATCACCATTAGCTGAATTGGATGAAGAATTATATGAACCTAATGATAACACTCCATCATTAAAAACAAAAGTTAAACTTATTAGTGAAACACCTGTAGGATGGATAATGAAAGCTGATCCAAACTCTGGCTTGCCATGTTTTGTAAATCAGTCTACAGGAGCAAAGGTAAGAATAATTGTAGTAGAATTTATTATTAATTATATCAAATTAAATATATGATTGAAGGTATATAACTTCTGTTCAGTGTTATTGAGTATTCATGTTAATAATGTCATACTATTTGAACTTCAGTCAGGTTTAATGAAAACTTAATGAATGACAAATAAATATTAAAATGTATTATCGCAAGACTAATAACATGGAAATAATTCTAAACTATAATTCAATGTGATAATAATTACTTAATTAAAATGTTAAAATCCAAACCTAAATTGCATAAATGTGATGTAAAAAAAAATCATTTAGATATATTTGTAGTATAAGTTTAAAAAATATTGCCACATTTTAAAAATGTTTTTTAGCAATTGTTTGGCACTTTTTTAGTCTTATAAAATAAGAAAGTATGATTATATAACTAAAATTTTAACGATATAGAATTGCAAATCTACCTAAACTGTCTTCAGTTGATATTGGTTTTACTATTATTAATTATTAGTGTTAACATTAAATTTTAAATTAAGCTTATTAATAAAATAAAAATTCATCCATTGTGTAAAACTTTTTGAAATATTTTCTGCACCATAAAGCAATAATTCAAAAATTACAGCATTATAAAACTTGGTTCTATTATAGTATAAAATACATTTTTCTACAATTATTTAAATTTAATACATTTTTTTTTGAATTATAGATATTCGTAATGTAAGAAATACTCTTTAAGGTTGGTAGCTATTATCCACTAAAATTATTACCCTCACGGTGTTCTCCGAGTGGCTTGGCATATCAAAGTATTTTGACATTACAAATTAATGACACCTTGCTCTATAGTTACAAGTTCATAGTATCTATTTTGTGTTATAAATAAAATTCCAAAAACAAATTTTGAAAATTAATTCATTTTGATAAAATTTGACAGTTTAAGATTTTAAACTACTTATAGTTCAACGACATTGAAAATTGTTTATAATTAAGTGTAATGATGTATGATTGGAATACTAATACAAAATAAATATAATATTACATTATTAATAATCGTTTAATTACTGCTCTTTTCTCGTTTGATCTTATCGAAAATATTTTAATCTTAACAATTTTCACTTAAGTGCTTATTGGTCCTTATGGTTTTTAGACAATTTATGTATGTAAACAAAGGGTACTTGTGCATTATCACGCCTACCGCCGACTCGTCGCAATTACCTTGATTTCGAACGTATTATGTTACCGAACATATTTTTAATAGGTTTATAATAATACAAAACTACTCAAAGCTAAAAGTCAATGTAGTTGGTAAGTTCCATAGATCTATTGCCAAATAATCGTAACTGTACAACAAGTTATTACTACTACAGCGTGGTTGTGACTAAATGTCTATAAAAGTCCTAAAAGTTACCCAGCCAGCAGTGGCGTAAATTGGGTGGTAGAAATGTGGCACTTGCAACACCACATCTAAAATGTGGTGGTGCAAAGATATGTTTTTGCACCACCAAAAAATCATTGAAATTTGTATACCTATAATGTTATTTGCAAGAGCCAAGGAAATTTGCATATTAAAAACAAAATTTGATTGTTTTTTTTTATTAATATTTTAATAATAAAGGTTTTAATGCTAAAATAATTAAAAATGTATTTGTTATTTAAAGAAATATATGGGAAAATATATCGCTTGTTTGCTACAACAACGACATAACACAAAAATCGTAATTTTTGAGGTGTTTGCAAATAATAATTATTTTGGTTCTTTTCTTTAAGCCAGGTTCATACTATTGCATTATAGACTTGCTTACAATAAATATCATGCAAGAATACGCATAGTTATACGCAAGTGCATGTTCACATATATGCTTATATTTTTAGTCTTGTATTTATTTAAATATAGTTTAGTTTCAAAAGCAGTGGTGCACACAGAATTTTTTTTTAGGGAGGGTCAAGGTAAAAATATAACACATTTTACAATTAACAAAATTATGTAAATCCTTAATATATTTTGACTTAAATAATAGCATTGATAATAAAATAGACTATTCTATAATCAATGATACTAGGTATTCAATATTAGCTCTTCATATTTCAAACTTGTAAAATTTGTAAATTTTAACCTAGACATGGAGAAAATTTCGGAGAGGGGTTGCGATAAGTGCGATTGTAACGACACTGAAAAAATAGAAATAGAATCGTGTATAAAACGGCCTCGCTATAACCCATAATATGAGGTAGTCGCGCGATAGGCGCGATAACGCACAAGTACCAAACAAAGAATTAAGAATATTTTTAAATTAATTGAATTATTTTTATTATTTTATCTACTTATATATTTACCTGATATGTGTCGAATGTTTATAAATAATTTTATTATGATTTTTTAAGTTATCTTGTTCGTAAAATTAAAAAACGACCTGAATGCAAGTGTGTTTTAATTGAAAAAATAAATAATAACTATATAATACCAGTTGATCGAAGTTTGTAAATGTTATGGTTGTAATATAACTTTAAACATAGCCGTCTTAGCTTATTTATTGCAACATGTGTATGTTTTCTCTATGTTAACATTTTATAATATACGTCAGTGGTGGCCAAACTTTTTTTTCCTCGGGCCATAAAAAACAACTTTTTTTTTATCGCGGGCCATAAAAAAATGCATTCTAAATTTTTTTTATGTAAATGCAAAATATTACAGTTATACAAATAAGTGCTGTAATATAGAAGACTTTCGCGGGCCAGATATTAAATGATGGCGGGTCGTAGTTTGGCCACCACTGATATACGTCTATAATACATATATATATATATATATTAGGGTGCCACTTATTTTTTATTTTTTACTTCGTGCCACTTGTAATTTTATTAAACATAGTCTAAAAGTAATCACTGTAAAGTTTTATTGATTTTGGATATGTTTAACAGGTGCCGTATTAAGTTTAAAGTTTATAAATAACAATCATCATTAGCGCAACTAGGGAGGGCTTAGCCCCCATGGACTAAGATTTAGTCCTCCCCCCCCATAAATATTTCATGTTATACATGGCATACAGCATACTTAACTTCACTATTGTGTCACATGCAAAAAAAAAAAAGACACATTGCAGTTAATCCAACTTGACTATGGTATATAAGAGTAGGTTAGTAATCTACAGGCAGTGACGGTGCTAGAGATTGCAAGGCCCTGGGCAAAATAAATGTTGGGTTTTATAATTTATATTAATAAAATATTTTAAGTTCAGTAAATCAGAACCGAGGGTCCATAATTATAATTTAAGGCGCGGGGCCCTGGTCAACAGCCCCTATTGCCCACCCCCTCGCGCCGTCCCTGTCTACAGGTTATTTTAAGTTTTGGTAGGAGGGCTGTAGCCCCATCAGATTTTTTACCCTAGTTGCGTCTATGACGAACATATTAAAGATTATTGGTTTTCATTTATAACGTTTCTTTTAATATATTGTTAAACCTAATATACTATAAGTATATTAATTATTATATCATTACATATTTTCAAATTTAAAAGTTTGTAAGAATAAGAAAAATAAATAAATTATAACCGTAAAAAATAATATTTTATGAGTTAGTTTTAGTAATTATTACAATTACGATATTAATTATCTTATATCTTATTATTATTATTGTATATTATATATTATAATATGATAGTTAATTCAATAATTAATTAAAATTACTTCTTTATATTATCTTATGTTAGTTTAGGATATTTCTTGCGATAATCTTGTATTGTCTGAAAAATAAAAATAAATATCATAATTTATATAATTAATTATTGTAATTAAAATTTCATTGATTTACCTGTAATAGAAATTGTTTTTGTTCGAAATTTTTTGTTATTTTTTTTTTTTTTTGAGCGAATTCTTCAATAAGTTTAATTCCTCTTTCAGCAGCATCATTTAAAATATATAATTTCTGAATGTTTTCTTGATCTTTTATAATCAATTGAAGTATTCCAAGTGTCGGAATAAGTTTTTAAAAAATCACCATCAATATTGAATCTTTTAAATAATTTTAGAGACTGTTTTCCAATAAGTTCTACCAAAATTGTGTTATAAAAAAAAAAATAACACCACATATAAATAAGTGGCACCCTAATATAATATATATATGTGTGTAATAAGTAAGGCTGGGATTTCGATGCACTTTGCATTGTTTTCCAAAGCTAATTATGCGTAACTCGTCTTGTCACAAATTTGTTTTACGTACTTTTGAATGAGAATAAGAAAGTTTATTTTGCATATTTTGGAGTTTTTATAGTTTTTAGGTAATTTTCTTGATTTTTAGGGCATTTTAGAGTTTTTGGAACATTTTTTGAATTTTTGGAAACAAAATATGAATTAGAAATTTTATTTTAAGATTTTTACACCAACATGGTTTTTATATAAATATAACAGACATAGCTGTGTCTACTGGTCGTGAATTTTAAGCCTCGTCTACACTAGCGTAATAAAACACGAACAAGATTCGTGTGTAAGTAATGGGTTAACTAGTAAAATTCTAACGAACAAATCGGCGATCCGTCAGTTGTCGGTATTTCGACGTAACATCAGAGGATGTTACGCGAACATGTTACGACAGGTATGGACACATCTTCAAACATTTTGACGAACACACAAAATTAAACTATTATTATTTATAATCAGTTTTTAAGTTTAGTTAATTGCCTACAGCCCTTACAGCATAGTCATTATTTATAAAATTTAGATTATTTAATTACAATAATTAAAATATTTAATAATTAAGTATTACCTATTCAACTCATATACGTCTATACTCAACGGTAGATTGAACTAATATGAAGTTATTTAGAAAAGTTATTTAAGTTATAATGTAATTTATTGGTTAGCTATATGCGAACCTACGCGAACATACTCATAATTTTTAGCTGTTCGACGAACAGTTTGTCAAACAGTTAGACAAACAGTTCGTCGTTATGTTACGCTAGTGTGGACGCGGCTTTATATACAGGCACGATCTTTATGTTATCAATAGATGCTAGTCTAAAGTTATGATTCTAACAAAACGACGTTTGGAATTATAATAGGAATAATGAAAGTTTGTAATTATATCCGTAAATGTATCACAAGGTAATAACGATTTTTTTCAAAATTCGAGGTTAGTATTTTCTGTCCCTTTTGGTAACCAAATGTCAAATTCGTAAATTTGTGTTTTACACGACTTGCTGAAAAATTCTGGACACGCCCACGGTAACAGATTATAAGTAGATACTCGTAATTCGAATTATATTATCGGACAATTTTTAAAATACGTCAAAACTTAAATAACGAATGTAAAACGATACGTTTTTTTTAGATTAAACGAAATACGTATCTAGCTTTATGTACAACTTTTTTTTTTAATTCATACTAATACTATACTAAATATACTTGTAATATATTTTCGGAGTACATTTAAAGTCATTTTTATAATATATTTTATAAATTTTTCCGTCTTTTAACTTTTTATTATAGTTCAAATAATTTTATTTATACTAAAATTATTAAAAATAAAAATTTTAATGCATTATTTAGAGTTTTTAGGTCATAAAAGAATTTTTTTTTAGGGCATTAAAATCCCAACCCTAGTAATAAGTAATAAATTCAATGGTTATAATTTCCAATTCGTTTTAAATTATGTACTCTGATAGTGATATAAATAGAAGTTAAATCTATACATCTAATACATTTTTTAAAATAATCAAGCGTATTTACCTGTTATAAATTATAATATATGTTTTTAAAATTTATTAGACGTTTTATTTGAGAATTTTAATTTATTTGACCAGTCTAAAGTAATTTACTCAATATAAATTTTGTCTGAAAAGTTTTTACTTGCCAGTTCATATACTGTAACGCTCCACGCAAATAAGTTCTTTAAATATACTTCAAATATATTCCTATATTAATGATTAATGGAAAATAGTATAAGATACATTCTGTTTACGTATTAACTTAATAATCACCCGTCTACTTACTCGGTTTTAATCGAGAACTGGATGGACGTGACTGCCACAGGTTATTTTTCATTTTTTTAACTAAATGCAGTGCTCGAATTGGGGGGAGTGCTGGGGGACGGAGCTCTTCTACTATTTTTTTTTTTTTTCGCTTACCCCAACTATATTTTTTCACCGGAACGGGAGGACGCCACGTTCATCCTAATTGATGTCCAAAATAATTTTTATGTGAATTTCAATTTACGTCAGTTGGAAAATGAATTTTACGATTTATAATCGCAAAACTATTTTTATAATTCAAGATTATATGGTGGTTATGATAAGGGACAACGTCGTTATTTCTGGAAAAATATAAATAGTAATGTCTGTGAATTTAGTGTATCGGAAAAAAATAAATGCCTTCACCACGACCTTAGACTAATCTTCTAAGGCCGTGGCCCGCACTAAAGAGTAAAAGTAAATAAAAACAAAAACCAAATATATGATTATATCATTCGATTCATGAGACTGCCTGATCGCCTACAATTATCTATGTTAATTATTATTTTATTTTTATTTTCCATTGTAACATATAGGATGTTGGTATTGCTATCAAAATAATTATATTTGGAATTTAAATATTTGTTTAGCTGAAAAGTGGTATTTAAAATATATTTTAGGTTGGAAGAGGGGGGAAGCCCCTCACGGGTCTGTGTCAAATAATTGCGCACATGGAACGCAATTTTCAAATCGTTGGACTGAGCTCCTTTACTTAATTTTTCCCAATTCGAGAACTGACTAAATGAAACATATTTTTAATTAAAGTTTAGTATTTATTATAAAAAAATAATAGCTGATTTAATATCTGAACTATATTCTAATTTTTAACCTTTGCAAATCGCGAAAGTTTGCAATTAATGAAAACAAAAATATCGTTTCGTAAGTTAATACACTATGATGTTAACCTCATTCATTGTTAGATTGAATAACCTATATTATAGATTACTTTTTTGTATTACAATATCGTATTTTTATTCTCCTCGACAAGTTATATAATATTATTTAAAATTATTTAAATATTTTATTTATAAAACGGAATACTATGATTTATTTATAATTATAATTTTTAAAGGTTATTTAGATATTTTAGTTTTATAATTAGGTTAAAGTATGACATTTAAATGCCAACAAGTTCAATATAGCCAAAAATACACATCACAAATCTATTTTAAAAAATTTGTATTCACCATCTTGTTAGTTAACCATGAATATAGCTCGTGTAAAATAGTAGTTGTCTGATTGTCTCGTTTTAATTGTATGATGTCATAAAATAATAAGCTCCGCGTATGAACGGATGTCAGCATGTGTCAATTAGTATTACGCCATCTTTTGAACGCATCAGTTTACATATCGACTGTTCATCATGGAAGCGGATGTGGTTGAATGGTTACAACATTTACGTTACACAGTAGCTGAAGAGTCTGAACCCTGGAATTTATTTAGTTTGTACCACGAACCTTTCTCGAATTCAATTGTAGGTACTTTGGTAGACATTGATTCTACCTCCAGCGTCTCAGATTTTGAATACATTAATATGAACGACCAGCCGAGCAATAGATTATCATTAATAGTTAACCATGATACTCAGCAAGACTCAGTTTCTTTGGCGTTTCCAACCGATGAAATTTCAGTTTCATCTAAAACATCTTTGTGGTCCAACATACATGTTTGGAAAAATGGTTTAACAGACATTGCTAGTTCTTCACCTGATAATAAACAGGTTTTTACTAACTATCTTTGAAAATTTGTAAATACCTATTATTTTTATTCAGTTTTACAAAAAATATAATTTCATTAAATAAATCACTATTTTATTTTAAACTTATTATTTGAACTCATAAATTAAATCATTTTTAAAAATATATTTTTTGTTTTTTAGTGGTTTACCTCAAAAGATTTTGAAGGTCGCTCATATTATTTTGAAGAAAATAGTAATGAATCTTCTTGGACATTGCCTGAAACAAACAATAAAATCTTACGTAATACTAGCCCATCAAATTCAAAAGTTGACTTAGAAGATTCTTCATCGTCTCTCAAACCCTCAAACAAGAATATAATTGAAAAAAATGATTCTCCAATCTTAAAGTAATTTATTATTGTATAAATATCATGATAATCATTTAATTTAATTGCTAAATAGGTATACTAACTTTATTATTTAAATTGATAGGAGTTCATTGTCACCTCAAGTTCCTCGAAATTGGCCACAATTATGGGATGGCCATATGGTAACCACTCATTTTATTAATATTTAAATAGATTTCAAAATTATATATCAAACATTTTTGACTGATATTTAGTGCGTATTAAAAGAAGGTCCATTAAATCGAACAAAAATGACTGAAAATGGAAAACGTCTTCGAAAAAATTGGACAACATCACATGTTATTCTTACTGAATTATTTTTACTTTTCTTTAAAGATGCAAAATCTTTTATAGCTATGGTATAATATTGTTTATAGTATTATATCTTATATGTATGTATAAATATACAAATTTGTATTTTATAGAAAAACGGTAATGGTCGGCCAGAACTTTGTATTGACTTAAATGGTGCTCTTGTTCAAAAAGCTGACAAGATGTCTAGCCGTAAAAATGTATATGTTATCAGTACTGTTTTAAGAACCCAGGTATTGTTCCAAAATGATTGTAACATTCAGGCTGAATCATGGCTATATGGAATACAAGCAGCTATTTCAAATCTGGTGGGTTAAATATGCTAGTAAAATGTATAATTATAATGTTTTGTAATTTAATACTTGCTTTTTAATTTTAGCCTTGTAGTTATGATAGTTGTCCTCGTATACCAAGTTCAAATATCTTAGAATTGCCTGAAGATGAAAAAATAACTAAAGTCAATAGAAACAAGTCAATTAATAGTAAGTTACTATAAAATAACTTGTATAAAAAAAAAAAAAAAAATAGGATACACTTGGGCATAATGGACTAGTTAATTTGTTATATTTAGTCATATCCTGTGAAGGGTTTAGATAATGAAACAGGAAAAAAAAATAATAGTTTTATCAATTGAGTCTAATAAATATTTTTGCTTGTTCAGTGATTGTATTATATTATCTGTTATTTTATAAACAGTAATATTTTAAATATTGGTTCATTTTAAGTGTCATTTTTATAATAAGAAGTATGAAAAAATTATAAAATTATTGATTAATTGTCAAATTAATTATTTTAATAGTAAAATTAAAAGACGGAGGAAGTATGGAAGATTTAACAGCAACTAATGTAGAACGTCAAACTAAAATAAAAGCTCGTTTACGTAAATTTTTTCACCGAAGACCTACAATAGAATTACTAGTCAAAAAAGGAATATGGAAAGGTATTTGTACATTATTCTTTCAAAAATTATTTTTAAATAATTGTTTTTAAATTTAGATGAGCCTGCATTTGGATGTTTCTTAGAACATGTTACTGGTACAAACCAACCTCGTATCCCAGAATTTGTTAAACGCTGCATAACAGCTATCGAAAGCAGTGAAGATAATTTGAAAACTGATGGTTTATACCGCGCTTCAGGCAATTTATCTCAAGTGCAAAAGATTAGACTACAAGTTGATCAAAATAATCTATCAGTAATTGACCAAGAAGAAGATGTTCATGTTCTGACTGGTGTTCTAAAGCTGTTCTTCAGAGAACTTAAAGAGCCATTAATACCATATCATGCTTTTCGTAAAGCAATATCAGCAGGAAGTATGTGTCCAAAGTTTATTTATCAATTAACTTAAATTTATTGTTCATTCAATGTATTTTTACTTGACTACTAACCTTTGTTTGTATACATTATACAATTATTATAATATGTATTTATACGTTATGAATTATTCAACTTTTTTTTAGATACTAAATTTTATAGTACATTACCATAGTTAAGAATTTTTTTTTTCAGCAAGTCATAGTCACAAAGACAAATTATCAAATTTTTGTGACATCACTAAATCTTTACCCGGGCCAAATTATGATACCTTAAAGTTTTTACTCAAACACTTGTTAAAGTAATATAATATATTTAACTTACTCATGTTATTTTATATTAATTATATTGTGTATATAGAGTTACAAGTTACAAAGAATTCAACAGGATGCACATACCAAATTTAGCAATTGTTTTTGGGCCAACCCTCATGTGGCCAGAAATTGAATCAACAAATATGGCTATAGATCTAATGCAACAGAACATGGTGATTGAAGCACTCTTGGTTGATTTTGATAATATATTTAAATAAATTTACAAAATCATTAAAATAACATATTAAAAACCGTTCAATACAGCTAGAAACATAACATTCCGAATATGTAAAAACATTATTTATGTTTATATTATTTAATACATACCACTGTACTCATAACAAGACAATAACTAAGACTGACATGTTTTGACATTTATTGCAGGAACTGTTGGATATATTAAATATATATTTTTTTTAATGAAATGATATGAAAATGTTTACCAATTGTTTTTTTTTTTTTTAAAAGGGCCACCGATTATTTTTGGTAGAATGTTATATAAATATCTATTTTTTACTGCTACCAAGTACCTAAGAGTATGTAGTATGATTTTAGAATATTTTTTGTTTTGTGACTTCTGAGTTGTGTTTTGTAATGGTTAACAAAATACTCTCCAATTTTATCCTATTAGTTGTTTTTTTATTTATGTAATTATAGACTAGACTTATTTTTGTTACTGTTTCTTATTATTTTAGTTTTAAATTTAGGTTTTTTTTTTTTAGAAATTAAACATTCTGTGAATTTTTTACATTGAGTGATTATTATTATTTTTGATCTAAATATGCACATATTATTGCATCAAATATATTTTACCTATGTTAAAAAAATTGTGTTTTGCTATTTCTATAACCAAAAGACTTAAGTATTTATATTATAGAATAAATTTAGAAATATACAAATAGAATCAACATTTTGAATAATTAATTTTTTATTACTTACACTTTTATAAATTAAGTAAAAGGTTTGAGCAAGTTTCTGATGAATGCCTTTGGTCAAGTTTTGGTACATAAAAATACACATGAGTTTATATAAATTATTATTTTTTTTTTTTTTAATTTCATAATATATTTATATTATATTTTAATACGTAGTAACTTCTGATTTGCATATGATAAATTTTTAAGTACCTTTATATTATTTAGGAACAGTTTATTTAAAAACCATAAAACATAATTTCATTTGAATAAATTATATCAATATTTTTCATTCAATCATATAATTACAAAAAAGGTTCAAGATTGATTTCAAATGCTGAACATGGCATAGTTAGTTCATAAGCAGTAAGTACTTCTGGATGTAAAACACCCATTGATCCAATAATATGTCCACGATAAAAAATTTGTGCACAACGACCTGGGAAGAAAGTATCATCTACCAAAACAAATTAAAATTAAAGTGTTAGAAAATAAAACAATTTGATGTATATCACTCATACCATTTGCTGCTTTAATTTGATAGGTATTTTCACTTCCAGTAGAAAATGGAACATTTAACATTTGCATGAGTCTGTCCATTAAACCATGGACAATTTCAAAACCTGGAGTTTTACCATAATATATAGCACACACATTTCTTTGATTCCGTGCTCCAACTTCTACAATTGGAGATAAATTAGTTAGCAACCCAAATATCTATACAATAATCATTCATAATTAATAATTACCACTAGTAGAATCTTTAAGCACCACATCAGTTACTTCAAATAATTTCATGGGCAGTGGCATTTTTTTATTAGCTGAAATTGTTTTCAAAAGTCCAGACAAGAGATTGGTACGTGCAACTTGGAATTCCAATGTTTTTGGGTTGCTTATGCGTACAGTACGTTCAATGTCAAATGTTTTACGAAGTTTAGACGAAACATCTTCTTTTGAACACTGAAGAGATACAATATAATACCATGGTAATGAAATATAATTAAAATATAACAACTCACCAAGGAGAAAGTCAATACTTCATTGAAACCACAATATGCGATTTCATTTCTGACTTTGTCCGATAAAGAATTAATAGGTAGTTGAGAGCCAATTGTTGATGTCTTAGGTAATGTTTTAGGTATATTATTATAACCATAAGCAATAGCAACATCTTCGTATAAGTCGCATGCATGAATAATATCATGTCTAGTTGGTGGTACTTCAACAACGATTCCATCAGATTCTTTCAGAACAGTACTTTTCAAACACATTGATGATAAAGCAGTGGACAGGTTGTCTAAATTTTCACTAAAAATTTTATTTAATTTAAGATTTAAACATATTTATTATTAATATTATAATTTCTATCAAACCTAATCCCTAAATATGAATTCACTTTCTTCCGATTCACTGTTTCCTTGCGATATTTAAGTTCTGGGTATAATTTTACTGATCCATCTGGGTATACAATTTCACACCTTTCTGCTGAATACTTATTTGAACAATATTTACTGAACATGCACAGAACTGTATCCAAAACAATATTTGCCTAAAACAAATAAAATATTAAATTTTTAAAATCAAATCTTTTATTTCAGGCATACTTTCTTAAGATCAGTAGCTGTACACTCGATGAAGATATTTTTCGTCTGTAAAGTAATCCTTGAATGATGACTATTAATAATAGGGGGCATAGATAATACAGTTCCATTAATGTCTGTAATAACTGGATATACACTACTGTCTTTGATAATACTCAAATATTGTTTCAATTGAGGATGTGTCTATAAATAAAAATATAAATAGAATTCCAACTTTTAGAGTTTAATTTTTGTTTACCGAATAAATGTCCATTAGTTCAGAAGCACTGAAGACTTTTGATTGATTCAAAGCTTGAAATTTGATATCACTAGGTGGTAAAGCATCATATGTGAAAGGACCTTGAATAGTATCTAAGTCATGAGTACCAATGGCAACAAGTGATCGCTTTCTACAAATATTTTGATGTAATTTATCCTGCAAGTCTATAAAACTAGTATATCTCGCTTGATTAAATGCAACATTTCTCAACACAGCTGCAACAATATAAGGCCGAATTTGTTTTGTCTATACAAACAACAAAATTATGTAGTATAGAAACTTAAAATAAAAAACTTTCTTTAAGTATAACTAATTAATTCATATACTTATCATACAAACGTACATTTGATTTAACAAATACTTTAAGGGGTTTTTTAGACTGCAGAACTTTAAACCGAGGTAACTCCATTCTAGGATAATAAAATAATAACTATTGATAACAAATAATTACATTTAAATGATAACTGTATAGATAGTTTACTTTTTTTGGAATACAAGTAATGCATCCACTAGTCCTTCTAAACATAACAAATCGTAACGGTTAGCTGGTATATCGATTTTATAAATTATATCATCAGAAGCACCTTCTGATTTGGACAT
Source organism: Sipha flava (assembly GCF_003268045.1). Taxonomy (NCBI): domain Eukaryota; kingdom Metazoa; phylum Arthropoda; class Insecta; order Hemiptera; family Aphididae; genus Sipha; species Sipha flava. The sequence continues at coordinate 43,589 of NW_020273117.1, forward strand.
GTTTTGCTCTTTAGTGACCATTTGTTTTTCAGACGTCTAATACATTTTTTTATGGCAATTAACAACTTATAATTAATATTATAAACTAAAGAATACTCACCACTTCATCAAGCTCTAAACCATATGAGATGCACAAGTTTTCAAATTCTTCATCAGCTGAAACACATTAAAATATGATAGAAATACAATACCAGTTTATAATAAAAGCAAATGATTACTGTAAGTAGTTCCCAGCTCCTCGAAAAGCAAATCTCTTTTGATATTGATTGTAGGCATTTTGTGTTCAGTATAAACTTTAGACTTGGAAAAAACTAACAATAACCACACGTCTTAACGTCAATTATCAAACACGATTTTGTTATCATCTTGCTATCAATGATAATGATACACACCGTATCACCACAATAGTATATTATATCCATAGATAATAGAAGAATGGATAGGCCATTACAACTTATCACACGGGAATAAATATTTATTTTGAGGTTACAAGGGGTCTTATCAATTATCAAAATGTCAAATTGTAAATTTAAATAATCAATAACTATAATAGGTGTTTTTTATATTCAGTTCTTTTCGTTATTCATCATATTTTATATTTAATGTTAATTTTTAATATTAATATTGAATAACAAAATCATACTTATATTTACTTATAATTTATAATTAAAATGATATTACCTATGTCGAATCTTAAATAAATATATAAATCACAATTTGGATCCATAAGTCGGTATAATGACAATATTTAATACACATTATTTACTCATGACTAAAATGAATAAGCTTTTTTAACTTAGTTCGGGTACGTTTTTCCTTAATATTGTTATCATTTATTTTTCTAATTTCGTGAAAAATACAAATGTCAACATATTTATTGATTGTTAAATTTATTAAATTATCTCTGTGCATATGCTTATTTAAAAATGATTCTTGTCCTGTGCAATATGGAATTGTTTCTTTTCCTCCTTTATAAATGTTCACTTTAACTTTGTTAATTAAAAATTGTTTGTTCTTTGGCTTATTGTAATATAATGGAGATTCACTTCTAAAAATCTTTTCTGATTCTTGGCATAATACTTCTACAGCTTTGCTAGGATACACTAATCCTCCTCGGTTCTTAATATTTATTAAAGAATTAGGATTTTTATCGGACTGTTGAATCAAACAATTTTGGCAGCTTTCACATTTTAAATTTTTTAATATTTTTTTTACAATAAATCCACC
>NW_020273118.1:0-23765 GCF_003268045.1 Sipha flava
ACACACACACACACACACACACACACACACACACACACACACACGCATGCACGCATAACAACAGAAAACATTTATGACATTATAATATAACATGAAAATGATTGTACACTTATAATAACGTAACTCACTTAATAGTAAAATGTATATACGACTAACATATTGGTATAATTATCATTGAGCGGACATTGACTTAAAAAAAAATGAATGGTATATATTTACAACATTTTAAACATCTCGTTCTTCCCTTTTCCGTCAGTCAAGTTAAATTTAATTTTAATCAAACAAATTTTGTCATTAAGACACGTTACAATAATTTATATTGAAAATTGATAAATGTAGAGTTTACGGAGGCAATCGCACCAAATGTTTATAAAACTAACATAGACATCTAGTACTGTAGTAGTTTTCGTACATGGATAAACTGTGTCCGTTGAATAGATCTTAGTGCAAGCTCAAAATCTCAAACCTGGAGAACAGAAAGCAAATAAACAAATACATATAGTAAATCGATGAGAATTGTTTAACAAATAAATTGCTTTTGATATTTCAAAAAGCAAAAAAGATTTACTTACAAACGCTTGAAAACGCACACCTTTATTCAATTTACTAAAATCTGACTCGTTCACTTCCTTTTACCGGTATCTATTATATATTTAATACACGTGTTTCAAAGTTTCAATGTGTAAAATCGTACTCTATACCGAGATAACAGAACTAAAATGTTTCAAAAGTATTTCAATAAAAGTACGTGAATACAACGTTTGTATCATAGGCGTGCGCAGAAGGTATGCAGGTTATGCAACTGCATACCCTAAACATAGAGCCTTCTTTCTAAAATTACAAAAAATTAATAAAAATTATGACATATTTGGTCTTATATATATATTATCTGATTTTGTATTACATTATGATTTTTATTGTATTTTTATATTCAGTCCCAGACAGTTTAAATTAATTTTGAAACACAAATCATATGCTATAATAACGATTTAATGTGTTAATGAAATTAAGAAGTACAATAATTCAAGCGAGATTAAATAGCTATCAAATACAGAACAAAAAAAGACTATAAATTAAAATCCCGAAAACATTATTGGTGATATTAAGAACTCAACTGTACGCAGAATTGTTTTATGATTAATTTTGATTATTTATCGAATTTATTTTGTTTTTCATTTAAATATATAATTACGTTTTTATTTATTTATCTTATTTAAACGTATTACTCAAACCATTTCAAGTGTTATGTATTTAATTTTTTTTTTTTTTCGTAATTTATTTTAAATTTTAACTATGAAAACAATTATAACGATTAAGAAATGGCTATTCAGTCACTTTTTTCAGGAAAAAAAATTAAAATTTTAAATTAAATAGTCATTAAGAACCAGAATTTCGAACGCTTAAATTAACTTTCCGTTTTAAGGTGGGGGGAGGTAGACAGTGGCAGCCTTTTGCATACCCTGAAAAAGAGGTCTGCGCACGACTATGGTTTGTATACATTTACGTACTTTTAGCAATCCGATTCTTGTCGGATTTCACGAATAACAAATCGTTAGTTATTCGCATGTACGTTTGAAAAGATTCAAACAACAACATTCGGTACCGATCGTGTCAGAACATATTTTAAGAAATTTTCACCAAGTGACATTTCAATAAAATTGTCCACCACCGTTGGATTGTGCGCGGTCGGCAACGCTATGGCTGCAATCGGGATTTTAGCCGTTTTCGCGGTACGGAATCCGTAACCGTACACGCGGTCACCGGTGACCGGTGCTAACCGTCGGTCCATGCTACGCGACAAGAACGGTCGGCTGCTGAGGGCAGTCGAATGCAAGGCCGGCGCTACCTTTTTCCAGGCCCTGAGCAAAACTTATTGTACCAATAACCGTAGTCACCTGTAGACCTGTAGGCCGAAATTAAATACGATAATATAAGTCTAAGAAATGCGATTAGATAAACTTTCTAGACATCCATCGGTTTTCATACCATACGGCGTGCCATACGGGTTAGTCGTTAGTGCATTCATGACGTATAAAATGATATTGCTTTATTGATTTGTTTTGTTATACATTAACGGATTTATCGATAAATCGCATTCGCCAGGCGATCCACGCGTTTCCCGTTTCATTTTATAAGATTTCCGTACAAGATATTTTTTAATTAAAATTTTAAGCGCGAGGCCCTGGTCAAATGTCTCGTTTCAGTCGCGATCAGAGGCGAACGCGCGACGAAAGAAGGCGGTCCCGTTCGAACGCACTCCGTTCGCGGTGTATAAGTGCACGTCGAGCGTACGTGCGTTTTTTTTTTTTCGGAAACGCGTGTCCGGCGCAAGGTCGATTTGACGCCGGTCGCGTTCGCGCCACGCCTCGCGCACCCGGCCCCGTTCGCCCGAACGTGACAGTTTTCCGTTCGCGTTTTGCGGCCGTGCGCTCACCGCGTTAGGTTCATTTCGAACCGCGCGCGACACCTATACATTCTCGATGAATTATTTCCATCGCAGGAAAGCATAACCCGTCGGAGAACGTATTACGAACTGTTATCAAAAGCGAAACGTAATACCGTACGTGATTCCGGGCACGTAATTTAGGGTTGGGGGGCACTGGAGCAATCGCCCTCCCCTCCGTATTGTAGTAACCACGAATCAAGATACACCATGTATAACACTTCATTGCGCGCTGTTTAAGCCCCAATAATTTTGAAAAAGGTTAATCGCCCCCCAACCTACTCCCAATAAAATAAGCACATATTTACGTGCCTGACGTAACGGGTCCAAAAATACACGTTAAACAACCCTAATTCCGGACAGAAGTGCTTGAGTTGATCGATTTTTATTTTAAAAAACCGGTATTATTTTATATTCTTTAGTCTTTTTGATTTCAATCAAGACGATTTTTCGATCCTTGAAACACTGAACACCCTTTAAGGTCTACAAACATAGGAAATTGGTATTACATATTTTTATTTTTAATTGGTAATATATTAACGAAAGATTAGCGCGGAGTCTCAAAAAAAAAAAAAACAAAAACTTACTTTTGAATAACCACGATAAGTTAGAACGGATCTTAATAAAATTACCATTAGTCAAAATTGAAAACTCTCTGTACCTTTATTGCAATAATAATGCTAATGAATACACGTAGGTACCTAAGTTGGCAGCGGTGACAACGCACATGCTTTCCGAACGAAACGATAAAATATTATACGACAGATAACCGATAATGTAATGGTATTATTACTGTTGTGTATAAGATATTATTTCGATGCACCGACATAGTTTATTACCCGGACATGTAGTCGACGACACTACTCGTACCTAGGTAATTGTACCTTCGAGCATATTGTTCGCTCAGAGCAGTCTGAAAACAATCGTTTGATTTAAAGGGGAAAAAACCAAAATAAGATATTTTGTGGTTCTGCGATTGTGTATTTTACCGGTTTCCTACACATGAAATTAAACTCAATCGGTCTACAACGGGTAATTCTGACATTAAAATATTCGAAATTCAACGTTAACATGTATATTTCATTATAAGGTGTAACGGACAGAACACTACGGTAAGATCGGTTTTTTCATTTTTATTAAAATTAGTATTAAATATATTTACAAAACCATATTATCACGTAAAAGATTTTTGTATAGTTCATATTTGACGAGGTATGAATATTATTTTTATTCGTAAACCTTCCACAATCGAACAGGAATATTACCGACACGAAATAACATTTGCGCGTAAAACTTCAAAATATGCTACTACGACGAGTGTACTTATCTCAAAACAATTTGTCAGTGCCGACTATCAGACGATTTGAAAACAAATGACCCAACGTGTAGATAAAATAACGTGTAACACTCGACTCTAACTTTTATTACTTACTTTTTACTTAAATTTCCCCATGTACTAATAATATCGTTGTTCGTTTAATTAAACCAGAAAAATATCAAATTGAAATCAGCAAATAGATTTTCCCAATTTAATAGCGGCCTTTACAGTACGTTATTCTTGGCATTGCATTCTTTGATCGAGACTTTATTTTATACGTTTATAATCGATAATAATAATAATCGAAAATAGGTACTTACCTATGTTTGTGATTATTTAGGAACTTACATTTCTACTCAATTCAAAATTGAAAATATTATGCCACAAAGTTTCATTTTCTGGATAATTTGTTATAATTATAAATAATTTTTTGGATAATCAAGTCATACACTACTAAATTATTTTTCCGTATTCAATTATATACTTTGGCAGAAAAATTTATCACACAGATTTAAAAAGTTAAGCATTTATTTATTTATGTATTTATTTAGTTTATAGGATAAGTATTTAAATAGGTTTAAAAAGTTCTATAAATTGTTATTAAAATTACGGTAAATAAATTCTTCTAGTTCTACAAACTTACGCTAACCGTAAATTATATTATCACTTTTTTGTTTCTATAATATTTATTATGGATGGAGATATTATTTCTCAGACTATCAGTAATTTTCCATCAGTCACTTATCAAATTATTTACATAATAATCAACAATATTAAAATTTTAAAATGTAAAATTTTAACCAAAAATGTACCAAACAAATCGTTGACAATTTTAATTTACATATAATAACTACATTAATAACTGTGATTTATTTGAAATTGTATAAAAAGTACTTTCATAAAGTACATCGTGACCAATTTAAGTGCCTAGATATTATGTATATTGCCAAGATTAGTTTTATTATTAATTAACGTATTAAATTATGACGTTAAATTATCACATTATATAAGATGCCTATACATTTATGATTTAAATTATCGAAAACAATTTAATTTAAAACAAAAAAGCAAAATGTATTATACGATTGAAGTATAAACAAATTAGATACTCGGATTCATATACTGCTATATTAAGTTTTTTTTTTTAATGAATATAAGTGATTAAGAATTAAAATAAATATTTATTAATTTAAAACAATCAGAATCGGTGTTAATATATTGTTTGATATATTTTATACAATATGTAAACTTTTAACTCCTTTATAACTCCTTTTAACTCATTAAGGAGTATTTACAATCTATATACAATATTATACAATAACCAAATTTTATAAATATGTAATATAGACGTGTGTGCTTATTAGAAGAGAGTGCCCAGTATCACAAGTTAAATTTTCAAAACTCAATAGTTAAAGTTATTATTTAATAAGTATTTTAGCCAATGGCACTTTAAACGACATAACAAATTGATTGCATTAAATAAAGAACAGAGGTTTAAGATGAGTGGATTTCGGTGGTTAGTTGTGACTACATGTAATTTTTTGTAGAATTTAAAGGATAGTTCGAGAAGTGTTTGAATTCTTAAGTCGTTGTATAGGGACTGATTGCTGACGAAACATGAGAAGCCTGTTGTGATGATACGTAGATTTATGGATTGGAATTATTGAGGTATACTGATATTTGAATTTTTAGTTGATCCCGAAATGTGTATTCCGTAGGTCATAGTTGATCTTATGACTTGTATGTTTACTAATACTTAAGTTCGTAGTAGAAGTTTGAAGCGTAACAGGTTTCTCAGAGTATAATGACGTAAAACTTTCAACTCTCGCAATTTTTCTCAGTATTTAATCCAAATTAGCACAGGAATATCATATAAATATTATGAAATATATAATATACATAAGTCAAATTAGCTTTTTTAGCTAATACATCATAATTTCGAACAAGTAAAAATAATCGTGATTTCGAAAAATCCAAACATACTTTGTATCTTTTATCACTTTATTTTTTATCTTTAGCACTAAAGACATACCCCTCGAATGTATTCTCGAAATCTTTTCGATGTGTCCGATTGAATATACAACATATCATACTTATGTTTTTTCATTATACCAAAGATTATTGTTTTAAAATAACAACTACAATTATTATAATAACATTTTTTATTCAAATAGTACGTGTGCGCTAAAATATGGTGTTGTTCCCCCGCGACTTGATCAGGTTGGAAAAAATATTCTGAAAAAACTAGGTTTTGGCATATTAAATTTGAAAAATAATAAATATTTAGATCATTAATTTTGTTTATTTAACAAACAATTCGCATATCAGGCCATCAATATTCAAGCCTGCTGATCCATCATTACTGGTGGCTTAAAGAATATCGAGAGCATTTTCCAATTTAAAATACATGATATGGAAAAAACTATATTTAGTCGGATCAAATAAACCCATGTTCAATATATATATATATATATACGTTTATAAAAAAAAAAAATTTAAAAACAGTCAATAGACATAATGTAACTGTTATATTTCAAATATCAATTGTAGTAATACCATTAAATAAAATCACAACTGTCTTTTGCGTGTCATCGAATATATACTTCGTGCCCGCTAAGTACTTAAGTGCATGCAGTATAAATTATGTGCATATATCTATCAGTGTTCACTTAAATAGCTAAACAATCGTTAGGAGTACAATTTCATTCTTTGTTTAGTGACTTATTGATTGTATTGTGAGAACTGCTCAACACCTCAATTATTAATGTCTCTTCGTTCGGGTGCAATAAAATATGCGGCTCCAAGACTGTACGCAATGCACATCAATATTCAAGATAAACAATATATAGGCTCGAGTTTGCACTGCCATTAGTTTTCCATTCACAACTTCAGCACGTTTCAATAAATCTACCGCGCCGCGGCGGTGAGGGATTATGTAGTGATTAATCGAGGAGCTACAGTAACTTGAAAAAATACACTATTGTACCTCTTCGGCTGTCAGCTCGGAGCCAAACGATGCGGTTATTGGTAATCCACGAGCACACGCATAGTACACTGTTTAACCGTATAGGTATACCTTGTCAAGTATTCAATGCAATAACTATCGTGAGGGTATAAAAATAATAAATTGTTGCTAGTTTCGAACGGTTATCCCAAAGTTCTATGATATATACTGATAATTCATGAACGTTTAAACGCGAATTATTGTTGAAAGAATTATTATTGGAATCGAAATCATGATTAAGTTTCTGCGTCGACACATCAACCACCACCGTCACCGTTATCCAGCACTTAGTTTAGTTACCATACGAGTGAATTTGATATTCTATATTAAACGATAACCAAAATAAAACCACCTAAATTAGATTATATTTTCCATTATAAATTCGTTTGATCCCTCACGTATCAAGTGAATATCAATAAAAACGACAAAAGAAACTGTGTGAATCAAACACGGTGCAGCAATAATGGTAAAAAATAAAAACAAAAGTATTCGTGTTAAATAAATGCGTGTATGTGTGTCTTACTCGCGCCCGATATTATTGCACAACAATGATGAGGGCGAAAACGGGTGAAAAAAAAAACACCTCTGTATCCGTTGCGAAAAAAAAATAAAACAACCTAATTCTTATACGCGGACGACGATCGTGGTACAACGTTAAGTCCTCGCTGCACCCAGACCGGATCACGTGGACCATGGTGACGGGAGCAAATCGAACACGAACGTTTATTCTCTCGTCGCTAATACACCGAGCGCCTGTTGTGTACATTATGTTGTAGTCCTTCTAAAACCGTCGGCTGGAAAATGAAAATAATAAAAATAGAAATGAAAAAGTATAATGCACACGCAGCAATAACCGTCGGTGGTCGGCTGCAGGGATTGGGTGTGCGTGCGATGACCGAGGTATGAGGGGAAGGAATGGCGAAGGGGATGGATTCGCGTATCGACCGCGCGCACGTCCCTATTCCGATGCGGCGGTGGCGGTACCCCCGACGGCCTGCCGCTGCCGCGCGTCCCTCACACGCTGCCCTGTCAATCGCGCGCGATCGTCCATCCCTCTCCCCTCATCGCAAACACACACACACACACACACACACACACACACACACACACACACACATGCTCAAATATACACAGGCGCGCGCGCGTGCGGGTTACAGCACCACGCTCAGGGATGGGTGGTACAAGGGTGATGACGACGATGGAAGGGATCCTCGAAATGGGGTATAATATTTTTCCCCACGTACACATCTCCCTATGCGTGATAGTAGTAGCGGTAGGGGAAACCACCGGACTCTTCCCCACCGTAGCGGGAAAAAGGGGCGCTACGGCGGCAGCGGCGGCGGCGGCGGCGGCGGTGGCAGGGACCCCGTCGAATAAAACAACACCGCCGCCGCCGGCAAGCAGTTGTCGTGTGCGTTCACGCCGATTTAGTCGTTCCCCACGCGAGACACCGTCGGAAGTAGACACACACACAGACATAAGCTTACATGTACAACAAACTTTAAACTTCATACGCGTATGCACTAGTGTGCCGTCGTTGTTGTTGTGGCAATATCTATGAGATATTGTGCGTTATAGTGTTTCCATAATTTATTTTTTTGTATGAAAAGAAATTATTTCACGTTACGTATTATTGTTATGATATATTAAATTAAATCGACAACCGATTCTAGTCCCTTGTGATTTCCGTACGAATTAATCATTTTTATCAGTATCTTTGTTTTATACGCGAAATAATTTTATTGACGATATCCGGTCACGACGCGTTACTGTTATATTCGCCGCCACGTAGATACACGTAAATATATTCCACAAGTACCACAGCAAATATTTAGATATTTGTTTCGCGGTTGCGCGCGTACGTGTTCGCCCGTCGCACCACCGGATAAATTGTTGTTTTCAGACGATTTTTCAACGTTACTTCGTTTCCTTTTGATGATTCAAGGTGAGTGTAGAAAACATAATAATAATAATAATAATAATAATAATAACACCTGTTCGATATTTTACGGGGGGGGGGAGTGCTGCTACGCGATCGCCAGCCGGTCGCCCCTACTCCCTGCACGATGCGTCATATACTCCGCACACCACCACCGCGTCGCATTCTTCAAAGTGTTCTCCTCCGGAGACTTGAAACAAAAGAACGGATAGGGACCGAATGTCAACGACCCATGGTCCTCGGACGTAATTTTTATTGTTTTTTTTTTTTTTCATGTGAAACGATCCAAGTTTTTATCAGCTTATGTATTGGCTATACATATTCAAACATGTACATCATATACGTATCTTATATACATGTAGATGTATTCTAAACAGTATGCATGTTGTATCCGCCGGGATTTTTTATCACCGGAATTAATAAATCATCAATAATGAATCAAGAACTAGGTTAGATTACGAACGATTTTTTGAACAATAACAATTCGTTACTGTTTCATGTTACTACGACAATAGTAGAGAACGGATAAATTAGTAGACTTACCAACACGTACGACGTGTTTATGTGTGCATAAAATAGTGGTCACTTCAGAAACCCTCGAAATACGTATAGTTACTGTTGTGATTAAAAATCCAACTTAAATCAAAACACTACGTAATTAGTTTTGTACTATGAATATCATTAAGTCTTATTATTATTTTCTTTAAAACCATCGTTGTCGGAAACTAAATAAAAATCATATAATAATAATAATAATTAAGTTTAAATGTATGACTAATTTCCATTAAATACGCTCTCGATTGGCTATTTATAGCTATTTATATATATCATTATTATTACGATGTAAAACATATTCTTCTATTACGTAGTAAATGTACGATGTTTAAACGAAAAATAAATAGGCACGGTATAGGTTTCAAAAGTTTTTGCTTAAATGAACATATATATATCGTATTGTTTGATATCTATTAGAATATAGACCTGCTACAGCGCTCAAAACCTGTATGACCTCTACACCGGTTAAAATGTTTATGAAATGACGAAAATTGTTGTTGACTTGTGGTATTTCATAGCCAAATGCTTTTTAATTGTTTTTTTCTTTTTTTAATCTTTATCCAGTAAAATCGAATTTCGTAGTAAAAATCAAAACAAAAATGTAATAGCTAATGTTTGCTAGGGAAACGTATCATGGTCGAAATATCAATATAGTCCGAATATAAACGCATTATAACAGTATGTAAATACAGTTACCAACCGTACAATTTTTAAGGATTTAATGATTTATATCCGTGGCATATGCTTACAGCTAATAAAGTTATTTCATTAGTAGTGTGGCCAATGTATAAAGTGATGTATTGTTTGAATAAAAAAAAAACAATTGTATTTAATTTTACGTATTACAATTTGGCCCACGGTGTCAACCACTCCATCCGTCGTGCACTGATCATGATATGATTTCGTAATGATTTTTAGTTACAGGAAAGTATTATAATCTAATCGCGTGACTTCAAATGACCGTAGACCATTTGAACGCGTAATTGTAAAATAAATTAATAAATATAGGAATATGATCAAAGTGCGTAATTACCTAATTTCCGTCGCTCAACCGCGAGACACCGCTGTCGATCGTCGCTAAACAATATTTTATCGCCATCCCACGTTACAATGTTATTCCAATAAATATACTAGTTGCTCGAACGCCGACCAATGCGTACACACGCGTATGTTATAAAATTTATTACCAATATCATTGTGCAGCCATTGACTCTCGTCAAAATCTGTTTCAAAACACGCAGTTGGTCACTTCGAAGAAGCCGTTCGTTTCGTTTTGTTATAAATGTATTATTGTTATTATTATTATTTTTTTTTTTTTTTTTTACATGAACATACGAGTATTATCAATATTAACAAATATTCAGAGACGTCTGGATGACGTACGACTGTGTATTCATTAGACGATGGTCGTGTTGATAGCCCCTCATTTTTTATTCTAACATTGATCGATTGCCAGTTGATCTCGGCTTAACACCGTATGGTTGTGCTGTGCTGCATGCGCTTTTGTTAAAATAAATTAGCTTACCCTGTAGACGGGAGGAATCGTTTTCAATTTCAGGATAGGTTTTTTTTTTATGGTTAAACGATTTGTCTTTAAACAAATAATGAAGAATAAATGCAATATCCTTATCGATTGTACAAACAATAAAACTGTAATAGAAAATGGAACAACTGTTGTTGTTAGTACGATAAGACGATTGTCGAATTGAACGGAAAAGCTTAAGGAAGTGTAAAGTTTTCCGACAAATTTATGGTTTTTCTGTAACGGTACATGGTTTTTTTGCCGATCGAATTGAAGAAAAAAATATTTTTAGTTTGGTCAACCAATCTACATTCATTTTTAAGCCTTATACTGTATCTTGGCAGAAAAAAAAAAGAATAAGGGGTACGGGAATAAATCTAACAAAATCTACCGCTAGGGTTTTTTTTCGCTGCATCTTGAAGACTTCTGAGTCTATTTCTTATTTTTTCAAAAGTAAATCGTACATGGCCAAATCAAACACTGTTTGAATATAATATGTACGAGTGTATTAAATATACTTATAAAATCTGGGTCAATAATATCTCATAAGAAAAAATATCAAAAATATGAAAACCATTAATTATTTTTTATAATGGAACAATTATTTGAATAATTTTTAAATATATATTTATATATACTCTGATGTTTTAATATGATAAATTCACATCTATAAAATAATTAATTTTATTACAACTAAATACTTTTTTACTAAATTATAATAGTTATATAAAAATTATCATTATATAAGGGAATGTTTGCTTTTTCTATTGAAGAATTAAGTTTTCATCCCTTTTCTCTGATTTATAAAAACATGTAATTATTTTGCAACAAAGCGTAAAACTAAATTTATAGTTTAGTTGATAAGCATCCATGTATTCTCCGTACACGTATTGATTATAGTAACAATGCTAATGACCAAGTCGATCGGATTATTTAGAATCGTTAGTGAATCCGATAAAACGATCATTAATGTACCAAACATTCAATTGAAACCGTTTTATCAAGTCTTTTCTCGTTCAAGTTTTAATTATTTTTTACATTATATTTGTTTACCTTGTATGCTTTCATTTTTTTAGATATTTGTTTTTTTTTTAAAAAAAAAAACTATAAAATATGCTTTAATTTACACGTCTTAAGTTATTTATAACTGATAAAAATATAATTAAAATAAAAACGAAACTATATAGTTAAAAGAACCAAAAAAAAACTACTTGAGTATACTTTATGGAAATATATATAATATATAAATACAGTTTGATTTAATTTCCCAAGTATAAAACGTATATATATTCATTGTAATGTAAATGTAACTAAGTTACATTTTCCGAAACGTATATCAAAAGTCAGTGTAATTCATTTTTTATTAAATAAATAGACATAAAAGAATAGGTTAAAAAGTAAATTATTGCTTTTAATCGTTAAATTTAAAGGTCAATGAAATTATTGAATCTAATAATTTTTACCCTATTATTAATGTTAGGTATAAATTTATGTAAATTTTACAAAAATATATTCTAATGATAAACTTTTCTTTTAAGTTATAACTTAACTCTAGTTAGTCATTTAGGGAAATTTGTTATATATATATTATTTTAATGTTTGATAATTGTATTATTATACATATACTATTATACTTATAATGGAACATTAAAATAGTATTATTTAATATTTAAATTTGTAAGGGTAAGGTTTTTTCTTGTTACCTTATTAGTATCTAAAATAATAATAATAAATTATTGTATTTACCCCTGCTAAATATAACATTGCCTTAAAAAGGGTTGTTGACAAATCCAAAATAAATGGTTGTCTATGAGATTTGTGCAAACACAGATGATAATTTTTGTGTACACATGTTAAGTTTAAATTATTCTGTAACTATAAAAACACACTAACTTTACCACTGGCAGATTATATTCTCATAATTAATTTACATTGAACGTTTTCAAGAGATCGTTGGTAAGCACTTTAGTGTATTGTAGTAAAAATAATAATTACAATAGGGCTATTGCATTCAATTATTCGAACCTATTTCATTTTTTCTTAAGGTAAAACGAAGTAATTTTAACCGGTAGCAAATATTTATTCTAAAAATAAATTAATTTGTAAAAAAATTATTGGTAATTTCAAATCAAGCAGAAATCAAATTTGTAATTGAATTAAACTACAAAAATGGATCCCTGCATTTTAGTTAAATTATAATTACATATCTAATTAACAACACATATCGGAAGTTCATATTATATTTGTATACAACCAGTATATTTTGTAATGTCTGATTAACTAGGTTTTAGTCTCGATATTATTGATATTATCTAGGCGTGATAACTTTAAGCTTAAGCATAAGTGTTTATAAATTAAATAATTAGTTGTAAATTATAACATTTTTAGATTACGTCATTTCGTTAGAATTTAACTTGGCAATAGTACAGGACAATTAATATTATTTTGAAAAAATTAACTTTATTCAAAAACGCATACTGCTACTCGAAAAATTTCCTAAATATACGACTTCCGACGATTTGAGGCATATTTATTTTTAGTAAAACATGATCTAAATTTTTATTTTTTATTGGCACCGACTTTAATATGAAAACGATCAAAAAATTCAGAATATGTCTTTTTTTATGACTTCGTAGTCCGTACGACACGTATAATGCACAAGTGAAAAGCATATTTCATATATCTTGTGTATACTACAACGGCACAATATAGTGTAGTTGAAGCATATGACCTAAGACTAGATATTTTTAGACCAAATCCAGACGCCAGACTCTTAAAAATAAAAGACGATAATTCACCTTTGACACGCAACTCTAACCTTAGCAATTTTAGCGACAACACAACTTTCATCGAGACACACATTTTAGCAGTACTCAAACCTACAGTATCGTTTTTATATTTCTTTCTAATCCAAATTTTACACCAGAAATTCTATAATGTTATTCGTCTGGCAGTATTTGATATATTTTTCATGAGTTCGTGTGTTATCTTTAAATACTTGTATATATTCACCTAGGCGATTTCACAGTTGTTTTGCTTCTCACTCTTACAAATGCCTACAACTTGTAGAAAACCAGGGTACATAAATTAATGCGGACAATAAGACATTGTATGTATATAATATCATAGATGGTGTTGTGCAATCAGGTCGAAAATCCTATTGAATCAAGGTTGGCGATGGGGTGGATGATATGTGAGAAAGTAATATTTCGATTTCCATTGTCATCTTTAAGGTCGAGAATATAATTTTTTTATTTTTTTTTTTGTCATTTTCGATCCTTCAACGTGAATATAATGTAATACACGAGTGTAATGGTATTTCATTTTAGTGTGTTACGATTTTTTCATGAACATAAAATGTAACTCTCAAATGTCTAGGTGTATATTTGTCTTTTTTATTGTAGTTTATCAAAATACACACCATACTAATGTTCGAATAATGAGCAAACACTCGTTTTACAGAATAAATCAGAACACATAACATGTACATGAATCCATACAGTATGTTAAACACACTTCAACCTTACAATAAAAATCCCCTTTTATGTTACTCACTAAACTCAAATATAAAAGAAAAAGTCATCCTCACTAGGTCGATGTATACAGTACTAGTCAAGTAGAGTTGAAATGTTGTGATAACATCACCTCCAGAAGTGGTAATGATACTTGAATGTTTCACATTGTATAAAATAAATATATATATATATATATATATATATATATATATATATATTACTACATTCGGATATATTTATAAAGACTGTCCCTACCAAAGAGTTTCATTGATAGAACAATACAAATATTTCTACTATAAGAAAGCTCAATTTTGTTAAAAAAATATAAATATAGATAACCGCTTATATACATATATTATGTTCACTGTACAGTACATTTTCAGTAAGTGATTTTCTTGCATAATACCATATTGCATAATACAATTCAAACCATCGATAAATATCAAATCTATTGCTTATTTATCATTTGATTTTTGTATTTTCTGCTGCCACTTGGTAATTCTAAATTTCTTGTACATCAAAAACATCATCCGATTACTAATACAATTATACCCAATATTTCGATACCTATAGAGTGTAGTGTGTATAGACATACAAATACCATACGAAAAATATCAAATAGGTAGGTAGCACAAGACTTTGACCAGAAGAGTTTATTTCTAATGTTTAGAGTGGAATTTTAGTCTTTGTGATCCGAAGCGTTACGGACAATGCAAAACGAACCAACGGATTTTTTTATCGGACTTCCGAAGTTTTGGAAAATAATCGCTTGTTACAAAGCGTCCGGTCCACCTTGGCACACGTTGCGTGCGACAACGACGACGATCTGCGTTACGCAACAAAGACGACATTTTATTGTTATTGAAATCTTCTCGATTATTTTTTTTTTGTTATTATTAAGAGTTAATGACGCGTTCGATATCGAATGATTGGAAAGCGTTCGGTTGTTCTCTCCTTAACACAATTTATTTTTTTTTGTCCAAACATCTGTACGAGTGTAACTGGTTTTAATGTAACGAAAAAAAAAATGAATCCATAAATCTGTAGACATGTATATAATATATATGTGTATGTGTGTGTGCGCGTGTGTATCGCTGAAATTCCGTGTCAAGTCCAATAATTATTATCATTCGAGACGTTGATCGATTTGGGGGAGGGGGTAATCTCATTGTTCGGGAACACTATTGGCGGTATAGTATTTCGGTTTTTCGACGACATTTGTCACGGACACACACACAATACTCCCCTCCACCACTGAAATTTTGCCAGTTTAACTGGTTTACCCCCACAATAATAATATATATACGTCCTCCACGATATTTTTTTCTCCCCTCCCATCGTTCGGCTTTGCTCATTCGCATTCTCCTGTTCACTCTCTCATTTCCGAATAATGACATTTTCGATTCAACAAGCTAAACGTTTCTATTATCGACTGGGTAGTCCCGCTGCGCTTAGACACACTGCTGGCACAGGGTGTCCTAATGTCGGAATTATTAATGACACCCCGAGTATATGTTTGCTAACTTCACCTGGCCCGCCGACACCGGGTGCTACAATAATTTTCTACGTTTCCCCTCTGCACACCACTCCCAGTGACCCGTACAAAAGCCACGTTATTAATAATCACCGTATATCCTATTTTGAACCCCGTGCGCTTCCATAAGCCTACCAACCTCGGGTTACCCCGTGACGTGGTTCCGCGGTGTTGGTTTCGAACAAGTCGTCCATGAGAATGCACACGCCAAAAAAAAAAAATATATAAAATACTACTAGACAATTTGTAAAATATAATAACATACAAGGGAATGCGAGAAAACAAAAAAAAAAAAAATCGTTATACAATATTTTTACCGCAGTTAGCCTTTTGTTTGTAATTTGTTTTCATGTGCACATGTACAGTGACCAGTTCGTCAAAAGAATACAATGGAACCATAACCGTACTCGAAGTCAAAACTTATTAGACACACACACACACACACACATACGCGTAAACCACATGCAACATAGATTTTTGAAGGTTTTGTTATTCTTTTTTAAGGATAGTCATCCGTGTACTGTACAACAATGTAACGACAATCATCTTGGTATGACATAATCTATTCGGGTCACATTTACAAGAAAATTATAAAAAAAAAAAGATTAAAAATACCGAGACGATTGGAACGTAAATATTGTATAATTTTCGTCCTTATTTAAAGTTCCTACTACATCTATAAATGCATTCTGGGGTCGATACGTGAATTTGAAATTAACCATTGTGTGGTAATTTATATAATATTTTTGTTTTCATACAGTTGGACCTTATTTTCGTAGACATCCGATCACTGTTCATCTTTTCATTATTACATGGATATTTTTTTAAATTTCTTCGTAATTGTACATGAGTATTTTTACTACAATACTGTACAAAACAAAGAATAAGAAAGAACAAAAATAGTGTATTTAAAACACCTCGTACCTGCTGTATAGTTGTAAAATTGTTATAAGTCCTGCAAGCAACAAGTGTATATTAGAATGAAATCCCACTGGAGTTATTCTGTATTTGAATAAATTTTGACTTTTAACAAATTACCAAAATGGATATCATGTTTTTGATGTGTTAATATTGTTCGTTTGACGTTCATTATAATATTTTTTGTTGCATAATGGCAATGATACATCTAATTTTTGAATTTTTAAACGATTCAACTTCTTAAAAAAAAAAATATAAAAAATAAATGATTTTACTAAATAAAAATTTACCAAGAGGCATACGCTTTACAATTAGTTCATTTGATATTATACTTCTCAGATTCGTTTTACCTACATTACTATTTTACATAAAATTTATTTTTCTTACGAGTATACATTATACAGAAAAGTACAATGGATTTTAATTTAAAAGATGTGAAGTACTTTACTCATCACTTTCAAAACAACGTATAATATAAGTTCCGAAAAAAGCAATACTTATTTTAAAAAACTGATATTATACCGAAAACATAATATGTTTTCGACATTCATATTTAGACGTAATATATTTTCGAAAACACTATGTTACCGTAAACGACAATGGAAATCGATCAAAGCTTCTCTTAGCTACTCGGAACAATACAATTTACGCGGTACATCGTACGTACGCGTACCGTGTACGCACGACAAACATGTGTAGTTCCCAACCGTAATACGACTGTTTGAAAACGCTTCGTTTGATTACGTATTTACTATTTTCATAACGCGCCGTTGTCATACGGGCGTACTATTCATAATGGCATAATACGAAAACAAAAACCAAGCGTTGGTTTGTTGGCCAACGTGTTTACGTGTAGAAACCGAGTTTTCGTTCGTTGTCAATTAACATAAAAGAAAATACGAACGAACAAACGGAGGGTGAACTATAATTAAACGGCATCCAACAGTTATCTAGAGTTTCAAATCACCCGTCCCTTCATCCCTAACCTGATCATCGGCCGATGTGCGATGCACAGCGTACGCAAACACGCACGCGCATACCCTTCGCCCACTAATCCTCGACCGAAACCAGTTGTTACTACCGCAGGAGAATAAAACACAGGCGCTGTAGTTCTGTACAAAAATAAAACGCATATACAAAGTGCAGTGCGCATATGTGTTACACTCTGTACACACTCAACACTATATACGTGTATAACGAACGTATAAATAAAAATACACACACTTATACGTACACACATACGCTGCGTACGAACGCACAAACACGTACAGATCATCTGCGGGCTTTGAACCCGAGGTGTACCTACACTACATAAAATATCCTTTGTTCCACGTTGCCTGTATTATGCCGTTTCGATGTCGTAGCCGCCGTCGTTGGAAAGTCGTAATCGTGAACACATTATACCGCACGTACATATTTAGTCTCTCGTTTTATAGTGCATGTGTGCGCGTAATGTTTTAGCGGGTGGGCGGGAAGATCTGGAAACTGGTTTTCAGCGGGAGATCGGACCGATCGCGCGATGATAGTACGGGGTGGTGGTGAGAGGGTCGGCTGGAGCTGAAGGGTCAAGTGGTCTCTCTCTCTCTCTCTCCTAAACTTGGAAGGACACCCTTTGACCGTTTTCTTTTGGTTTGTATGCGTGTGTGTGTGTTTGCACAATAATGTAATCCGATATAATACTTTATGCACGCCATAGAGGTCAAAGGGACGTGAGAACAACGTCTTGTTGTCGTATACGCGTACAGGGTGCAGTTCGATGTGTATAATAACCGTCTTGTGGTAGATATGCTGAAAATGGTGTTGTTGGTATACTGGTGGTGTTGTATTAAACCGACCGTTGTCATAATTATGATCAACGCACAATGAACATTCGTGATCGTATATAATAATAAAAACGATTTATTTCGTAGTTCTTTTCACGTGTACGTTGAGTCGTCAAGCGCGGTGTTGAATGTGTCGTCGTCACATGTGTAGGTCCAAGCAAGTCACGCGCAATAACCTCCGTATACTGTGACTCGGAAAATCGATAAATTACCATTTTTATTTTCGAATTGATTTATTCGGCAAGAGTTATCTTCGTCACATTGTCCGAATATGTCCTGTACAACGATGATTTTTATCCGTATTTTGATACCCTTTAAGAAAGATTGGTCGGACGAATTGGTTAGCCGCACCGGTGAACTATAGATATTAATAAATGTTTACTACTTGAGTTTTCAAATGAGACAAATGTAAATCAAAAAAATAAAAACGTGTACTTATTTATTTTAACTTTATAAAACGTACGTATTCTCTATTGAAGTTGGTTTATTTGAAATGTATTTTTATGTAAATGTTATAATCTATGCTTTATTGGTTTTATGTGGCCTCGATATTTCGAACTAGTTCATTATAAATTTGTAAATTAACTTATTTGTTTTTCTTTTTTTTTTTTTATAATTGAACTTGAACTATATTTTATTTATAATCCTCACTGTTGTTATACTAACAATGGGCTTTGGTATTCAATGTTAAAATCTAAGGTTTCTGCCAATCACCCCATTGAATAGGTCTGTACATGAATCACACGTCAACACATTTAATTTCGTTATCTATATTGTCATTATACATAGACATTTCAGTTTTAATGAATGACATGAATCTATACTTGATAGCTATTGACAATTGTTGAACTTGAACTTGAGTTTAAATGCTTCAAATCAAGTTTATAATTGATTAAATACGTCTGGGTATCATAATAAGTTTAAAAAAAGGTTCAGTTTTACGTCATCAATTCTCAGTAGATTATCATCTCGATCGTTACGATAAATAATTGTAATACGTTGTGTTATTCGTTTGAAACTTTTTATTTTTTGTTCTATACAATACTTGTTTAAAAAATTTGTAATCATATAATTGTATAATAAAACTATAAAATACTTTATAAGAATCTAGAGTGTTAACAATACTAAAACCGATAACATTTTAATTTTGTCTTGGGAAGTTAACATTTTTGTAGAACATGAGCACCAATATTGTTTTTGTAATTTTTAAATAAAAATATGTAAAAACACAGCATTGTATGACGGACATTCAATTTCTTTTTTTTAAAAAAAAAAATATAAACTCGTAATAATGATGATCAATTAACGCTGTTAGATTAATTAGGCAACAATGATAAGATAAAATATTATCAATTATCGGGAAAAGGTAATTCAATAATATTATCATAATGAATCACTATACGAACGTTATGTTATTAAAATAATTATAATTATAACACATTTTATTCGATGGATAACATTTAGATATCATGTTTTATTCACCACGATAATATGATGAATCCCAAGTATAGGATTATTTTTATCATAAAAATCATTTTTTAATGTGTGAGTTTAGTGTAAACTCAATCGATATTTCCAGAAGTCAGAATAACAGTGAAATAAATCGAATGTATCACAAACTTTTTCATTCATTAACAAATTATTATTTACGAGTACATTCCAGTTTGATATGTTTATCTCGTTTTCCTACGTAAGTACTGGGTAAGCAGGTACACTGTAATACGCATGTAACGATCAAAACGATCATCACTCGTTTTCAAGATTATGCAATTTATCTCATATGCAAAATACCTAAATTAATTTACTTACTCGGACCACCGATGTGGGCGTTATGCCAACAAAACTTAGGATCAGCACGTGAATATTATTACAACGATCGTGGAGAAAACCGATATTTCTCGTCAGCACGTAATAAAAACAAGTGCATGTCTTTCGAAAATACAAAAATTAATACAATTTCTTGTTTCGCAATTGCGCGGGCTAATAAAATGCGTTTGAAACGTACGAAAGATGTGTATCGGGCACCGCATCCATGAAATAAATGTCCAACCATCCTGCGCTATCCCCGCAACAAATCCTCGCTAACAAAAATTATATTATTATATATAAAAAAAATATACATGTGACGGCAGCGAAATTATCGGATGTGTTTAAAAATATATTATCAAATCTCCCTCAATGCCGGTATTTTTTTCCTCATGTTATAATACACGTTCTCTCTCTCTCACTCTCTCTCTCTCTCTCTCTCTCTCTCAACGAGTTATTGTCGTCAGCGTCGTCTGCAAGCCGTGCGTGTGAACAGTCGAAAAGGTCGTAACTTTTTGCCGAGCCATATTCTTCCATATATTTCGTATACATATGCATATACGTAACATATATATATATAATATTGTACACGGTGTATATGTTACCGTATATATGGGCCCAGACGTAACCCGAACCCGCCGTGCGGGCCATCATCGTACACGTGCAGCGCAGTATTTTTCGACCGATATTTCCTCTCTTTCCGCGCACATATACTTCATGTATACACATACGGTGTGTGCACAAAACGCTACACTTGGGCGACAACGGGATTACGGCAAAACACGTGTGAAACGCGCACCTAAATGACCCCTACGCGACCACCTACACTCCGTAGACAGTGTCCTCTTCTCACACACACACACACACACACACACACACACTAATGAATCGAGACACTTAATATATCCGTCCACTGTTATTACGGCGAGGGTGTAGGCGGGCGGCATCGTGTGAGCTGTACACGAGTGAAGCCCTGACGACGGTTGGCAAACCAAGAGCCGGTTGTTTCCACAGCTGATGTAATTCTATATATATTATAATTTTGTCCGGTCGAATATTATGATGCCGACGTATGTTTCACTTACAGCACACGAATCGGTCCTTCTACAGCCACCGTCGTCATTCGGAAACAATAACCCGACACCGGACGCGCACGTGTTCCTATATATATACGTAATAAATACACGAAATGTGGAATTTCTTGTGCGCGCGCGCGCGTGTGTGTATGTGTGATTTTTTGTGTATTCATAATTCGTTCGGTTTCTTTTTCACATTTTTTTTTTCTACTTTTCATTATGCTTATACTCGTGAGACAAAAGACGACGAACGGTATCTGTATGACCTGGACGCCATCGGTTTTTTGTTTGTTTTTTTGTATTCTAGTCCACCAGGAGTTTACCAGAGGTTTACGTTCAAAAACATTGTCGAAAATTACTATTTTTATCAACACTGCGCATTACAGTCACTGCGGTTATAGCATAAATAATAATAGCCTATTGTACACGGTATTACAGTAATATGTGTAGTAGGTATACGTTTTCAACAAATACACAGGTACGACTTAACGAGCCGGCGATAGTAATTAATATAAAAATATATTATAATAAAGGGGCTAACGGTGTCACACGCGCGTAAACTGTGTAATAATTATTGTTCGATAAGAAAACAACGCGCAGAGTTATTATCTTATTTGTGTTCTATTACCATGTTATTATAATTATTGTTTAAATGTTAAAACGATAGCAATATAATAATCGTCACGCGGGCCGGTGTGTATGAGTAATATTATTGTGTACGCACCATAATACGGTAACTATGGAGACTCCCGATCTCCCGTACAATATTTTATTCAGCTATACACGTTTTTTGAATATATATTATACATACACACACACATATGTATACGTATTATTATTATTATTATTACGTATTATTGATTATCTTCGAATGCCACGCGGCAGAAGCGTTGAAATAAAAATCGGTGGCGAATGATAAATTAATGAGCTGTAGAATACGGGTTTGCACCGCTGCGAAATAAGACTAAGTCCCTGCGCGGGCGCGAAAAAATGATTTATTATACGCGGGTAAGAACGTTTTGGAACATAATACACTTACTTTACTATTGCAGCAGCGTGTTGCAGTGCACGTCACCACGGCCGAGGTAGATTAAAAACTTTTCGGTGTGTCGACTTTTTCCGCAATGGAAGTCTACAGCAACAGTGTATAACAGTGATGATGGTAGGGTGAGAAGAAAATTCAAAATGCTATGCGAAATCATAAATCCCGTTGATGCGAAACGAAAAGTTGTTATATAGTCTCTCAAGCTTTTTCCACTATAGATGTATTTAAGTATTGCGTACCGTATATATATATATATATAGTACGAGTAATAAACGCGCGTGTCATTAAACACATACACATATATATATATATATATATATATTTGCATAATTGATGTGAAAGGGGAAAAGGGTGATAGTAATAATATGCAAAGAGTACTTTTTTAATTAGAATCGTTAAATTACATTGGCGGCAACGGTTGGCCCGTCCGCGGGATTCGTGCCAATAAACCACGTCTCTCTCAGCAGTCACTTCAATATATCAAAACATGCAACAAATGCGACCATTATATTTATACTGTTACGTCGCCACCGCTCTTTTGTCTCGTTATCCCTCTGCACGTGTATTATTATATCAATACTAGCTAATCCATAATTTATTATTTATCATAACTTGTATAAAAATATACATTTCATTTCGATACGAAATAGATACACGGAATTCGGTAGGTATTCCGAAGATATAAATAAGATAAGTATGAAACAGAATCATTGTTCTGTGCAACCAGAACGAACATCACGTAGCTTAATTAATCGTATTAGTTTATATTATCACATAGGCGTTCCTAAACGTCTAAAATTAATAGCCACAGTTAATTGAAAAACGATTGTCATCTAGCATGGAACTATAGGGAAATCAGTTTTACTTGTGTTGTAACTGGTAAAAGAGGAAAATTCTCGATACATGTACGAGACCTTCCCTTCCCATATCCAAGAAATTAGTAAGAACAAAGGTAAAAAACTCGTTGGTAGGGTTCGGTATAACTTTGCAAAAAAAAAAAATAAAAAAATAATCGAGAACTGTTCATTTGTGTAGTTATAAAGTAACTTGTCCAAGAAAACTCGGTGACTTCTCTTCCTCTCGTGGTCAAAAATCAAAAAAAAAAGTAGTAACAACTTTGGTGTACACCCGGAGGAGTATTTTATGACGATGCGAATAAAAAGTCTAGAAAATGTTCGATACCGTTTTCAAATACGTAGTGAACAAGAAAAACATGTTCCTTTACGTGTATTATGTGTATATTGTATGTGATTGTACACGGCCGGTG
>NW_020273119.1:0-32043 GCF_003268045.1 Sipha flava
GTTGTAGTGCCTTTACCTGTAGGGAGTTATAAGGAAAGGTTTTTTTTTGGTATTTTCCCGCCGGCAAGAACCGTTCCACATCTCCATTTTATCAGCCCTGCGACCGTGAAGATATTATAATACACTATCAAATATAAATACATAACACACAGCCAAACGTATTATATAAAAACATTGGTGTACGACCGCGGCCGTTAGTACACTGTACTTTGAAAAAAGTAAAAAAGTACATTGAAAAAAAAAACAAAAATAGTACCATTTTTAACGCAACCGAAATTTATTTGTGGGTGAGGTTGATACTTTCAAAACACCATTCTTCAGGTGCAACCTTTGTGTAACATATATTCTGAGACTTCTTAATGAAATCGGAAAAGAACGTATCTGCAACTGAAATTGTAGAAATATTAGAATTCATGAATTCACTAAGAAAAACACTCATGAATTTCGCCTTGACATCGTCTTCCCCAACGTCAGTGCTTCAGATTCATCTTTAGCTAACATTCCACTTTTACTATTCAGATGTATTAAATACGATATTTTGTATTAAGCATGTGTAAGCCACTGACTGCTATCACTCGATGATATTCTACACTCGTTCATCGAACTCTATCTGTTTAATGTGTAACATGTGTTTACCAGACAATATAATATAATACCGTTTCTATAAATTCATATTATTTCCACCGTCGCCGCGGTCGTCGGATGTTTTTATTATAAACACGAGAATTATTATGATGCGCGCGCGCGTGGGTGGTCAATAAAGAAAAATGGTACGCTGTGGCAGCGCGCGACCTCCGATTTTTCTCGATTTCTAATTTAAAAGGTAAATCGTTTTTAATGGATTATCATTACGGGGACGTATACAAATCGGTTAACTCGCGCGTTTCGGTTTAAGTCGTTTGACAGAGAAACAAAATAATTTAAACATTAATTTTTACATTGTATTTTTAAACACTACGTTTTATATATGAAAAATTACTGTCGTAAAAACCATATTTAAAACAAATGAAAATTAAATCATTTAACATCCCAACCTAATAGTTCGACCTCAACCAGTAGTTGCTTGCAATACTCGTACATAGTGTTCAATGCTGACCGACAACGGTAACCGGTTAAACGGTAACTGTGAGAGCAGATTGGAAAATTAAATTTTTCCTTCTCTGCCCTTATGACTCTTCTTAATAATGTTTCTATACATAAATTAATATTATTCTTTAAAAAAAAAAAACGTTAATGATTGTATAAGGATATTATCATAAATTTAAATTTATAAAATTAGTACGTATAACAAATTAAAAAACATTAACATCTTTATTATCATTACGTTTTTTTCCAGAATAGTAAGTAACCTAATACGTTTAAAAATATAAACGTAATAAAATAAACATTATGGTTTAAAAATAATAATTTTTAAATATTTCCCATTTTTAATTCTTATTTCTTAAACATGTTTTTTTTCACTCGTCATATGTATTTAAGTACATAAAAATGTAAATATGTTTTTGATAATTTTCGTATTAATTAAAGTATAAAATCAAGTTTTATAGCTTTTTTAAGTATCAATTTTAATTTAACTCAGACTCTTATAGGTTTTTGCCAATACTGTTAATCAATGATCGTGACTTTTTTAACTGCCATATTAATTTAACTATAATATCAGCTTTACCTATGAATGGCTTTTTATAACGTTATACTAGTTACGTAAACTTGCTTTAAAATGAACAATATTAAAGTATATACGACCAATGTCAGTAAATAATGATAAATATTTGTATAATTACTAATTAGTTAATCCAATATCACTGCAAGTTGTATTGGAATAATTCAATAATAGTCTACAATTGTATAATAGTTACTAGCGGTTTTATGCTGCGAAAAATAATTTGACACAACTCTTTTTTCATATATACTATTATTGTCTGATTTATATTTAATGTGAACATAATATTTACATTATATATATATATATATATATATATATATATATATATATATATATATCAATTATATAGTATATAATTTTTTGGATTGAAATGGGTCATGAACATTTGCACATATACAATAGCACTTCAGGCTAAAATTTTGTATTCATCTATTATTCGTATTGATATAATTAGAATTTTTTTTAGATTATTTTTGAATAAATTATTTATATATTTAATATTAAAAACATTATTATTATAGTAAATAATTAAAAACTTGCACAATAACAAATATTTGTATTACAATGTTCAAAATTCAATTAACTATTAAAACTTAGTTAATTACAATATATATAACTAAAATATCACATTATTCTCAATTATCATAGTAAATTATTATATTTATTGTAATTTTTGAGCTTAATAGTATTTCTAAAAGCTCTACAAATAAAAATTAAAAATTACATTTTTTATAAGATATATTTACGATATGTTTGTGATTTTAAAATAGAATTTTATGAGTACTTTTTCATTTGTTATTTTTATTACATACCAATTACCCTCTAAAATGTACAATTTTAAGAATTCATTTAACCTAAACGTATAAAAATCTGATTGTACTGATTTAATTTTATTAGAAAACAGGATTTTCATCTTTACTTTTAATAAATATGGTCAATAACTACTGTTCAGTATTTTATTACCTTTACATTTTTATAAATAAGATATATTAATAAATATGATTTCTGTTGTATTATACATCAGACGTTAGTACCTATTATAAATGAATTATGAACAATTTTACTATAACTATTTATAAATTATTTACAATTCAAAATATCAATTAAAAATATAACATCTCTGGTCGATAAAATAAATTATAATAATTAATGTTTAATATGTATAATATAAATGTATGCATTCGTGTATATATAATACGAACATGATTTAATTTATTCAACAACTGAATTAGCAAGAAACAACATCACGGTACATTTTGAATGCATTATTTTATAATTTAAATTAATATAAATTATTAATAACCACACTGTTTTAAAACACTAAGTATGAATGAAATTATATTGACAATAGAGAAATGCCATGTAAACCTGTCTGGTAAACTATCGTGGTAGTGATAATCTTTCATGCTACTTAAAAGCCAAAACAATTAAAAAAAAAAATTACGAACTCATTTTAAAACATCAATCGAATATAAAATATAATTGATTTACTTTAAATTAGAAATAATATATTTTTGGTATACATAAAAAGAAAAAATTTTCGATTTTTTTAATTCGTCACGATTTTACTGACTTCGTATATACCTGACGATGAATTTTTAATTCAAAACCGGTCGTGCTTTATAAATATAATAATACTCCAGACTAAGCATTTATTTGATTATTAGTTTATTTATTTATTTATATATTAAAAATATTCAGTTGTAAGATCCTAATACGAAATATGCACTTGACGTAATTAAATGAAATCAAGAATTTCTATAATATTTATTTACTTCTAACTATTTAATCACTTTATTATAATAGACCTGTTTATTTATCAATAATTATTTGATACTTTATTAAAAATGTACAACAAAAACTGAAAAGGAGGATTAATCATGGTTAAAAGTATTATTATATATTTTTTTTTTTATTATATAATATATCCGCGATATTATATTATTATATATTATTATTATTATAGTATTATTATATTATTTATTATTAAAATGAAATATTAGGCATTTATCGACAAATAATAATAGTCACGTATTAGCTGTAATGTAAACATAGACGTAAATGGGGTGAGGCTTCGGGGGGGCTAAGCCCCCCCCCCCTTAATATGAATTCAGTAACCTGGATTATATTATCGTTTTATCTCGTATAAATTTATTATTTTATATGATTGTGATTTTTTAAATTTAATTAAGCTTTTATCTCACAATATTACAGCTCTTAATGATTATAACTAATAATAATAATTTAATGATTATTTTTGATCATTGAAAGGTATGGTGACAAAGCATCAAATTATAATTTTTCGTTAAAAATTTTAGGGCTGAAAACCCTTTCATTAAAATTCCCTATTTGCGTCTGTGAATGTAGAAACATAAAATTAATTTCTTGATTAGCCATCAAATATGTGTCATTTATAATTTTTTTTTTTTTCAATAAAATGTTTCTAGCATAAGCTATCTACATCTACGAATATGAAAGACTTTTTTTTAATATTAATTAAAACAATGATATGATAATAATTAATTAATTTAAATCATCATAAAGATCTCTCGTAATAATTATAAAAAATTTGAATAATTATAAATATATTAGTTTGTAATGTACTCATTATTTGAATGTGATATACAATTTTTTTTTTCTTTGATTAACTTATGATTATTTTATTAATATTAAGTTTAAAATTAAATTTGAATTCATGAAACTGTTTGTGATAATAAAGTATTATCACATGACATTAGTCAGAAGGTTAAACCATAATATTACCAATGCATTGTTATAATTTGAATAATACTATATATATATATATATAGGTGACTATACTACTTAATGGAGTGTTTTTGTTAACACAATGTTTACCAAATTAGAAACTCGTAACTAGGTTCTCCAAACACGTGTCATAAATAATAAAAGTTTCAGTGCTTAATTCAATTCTTAATTACGTTTTGATTATGATTTTTGATACTAATTCAGTTGAACAGAATACCGAATTCACAGCCAAAAATTATTGAGTATCCATTCAAACATTTTTACGTGTTATACCATCGTATAATCACATAACGGAGATAACTCAGACTTGGCGATATAAATTTAATTTCGTTTTGAAAATACAAAAGTACAGTAAAAAAAAATGCATATGGCTGTGTATTAAATACATTTTTATTTATTTAGGAACAAAAATTTTATTTTCAATAGTTATTTCTAAACTAAATCACACTCCATAAAGCAGCAAAGTTTAAAAAAAAAAAACTAATAATATTAAAATTAAAAGATAACTGCGTTGCTGATTATACTGTTATTCAATTATTTTTTGTTCAAAATAATATGTCGATTACGATTAACTCTATTGTTTTTAAAAATAGAAAATGATTGTAATGCCTATTACTATCTACTATTTATTGTATGTCAGTCACTAAGAGACTAAATAAAACGCGATTTTATTTTACCTATATAAGCAATTACTGATAAATTGAACATCCGTTAATTTTTTCAATATACACTTGTCTGCCTTAAATATCAAAATAAAATTTATGCAAATGTAACTTGTTATAAAGGAATGGTGTACATTATTTATTATTCACATGATGCAGACTAATGTTTTTTTTCTCTTGATATACATATAGTGATTACAATTTATGCTGATCTCATTATTATTATTCTTATTACTTGTATTTTAGCTTTCAAGAGTTAAAGTGAAATAAAATACACCATTAAACACTTAATTTGTTAATTGTCAACACTTCAAGCGTAAGAATTATACTGGAGTATATGGGTACACTATAATATTATGGTCATTTTATTCGAAAACGAAATTGTATACAAAAAAAAAAAAAATAATTATCATTTTAATTTATATATAGAGTAATATTTTGAAAATATACTGATTTAAAAATAAGGTATTTACTTAATAAATACTATACATAGGCAACAATTCTATAATTTAGAATACCTAAAAACAATATCTCTATTTGAAAAAAAATTAAAATTGTAATCTATTCGCAGAAAAACACACTAATTCTAATAATCACATAGAGTCTTGTAATAGCCAAGATGATTTTATATAAAAATCAAAATACAAAACCGTATTAACATGAATAAAAAAACAATTTTTTACTTAATAAAAATTAATTATTATGTAAAACAAAATGTTTTATAAAGTAATTTATTACTGTAGTTAAAAAAATAATTTACAAATAATTGTATCTTTTTATACAACATTATCAGTGATTTATCCAAGAAAATATAATTCCTTCATTAATTGCACGTAATGACATCAAAATATTCTTTCGCATTGTTTTTTTCATTTTTTTATAACTTAAAGAATTATATAGTATCACATGACAACTATGATAAAAAATTAAAATTTTATTTTTTAAAAAATTACTGAAGTTACATTATATTTAAGTTAAATGTATCATCCAAAAAAAATGATGTCTTATTATTTTATGTTACATTATATTAAATTATTATACAAGGTTTACTGGTTATTATTTATAGAAATTCAAATTTTTTTTTTGCAAGTCTATTTCTGGCTTGCTGTTTAAAAATACAATATTATACGAAACAGTATTAAAAAAAAAAATTAAAAAAAATATATGAATTTCATCATTGGAAAAATAAAATCTTTCTGGTGCCAAAAATCGACACCAAGTTCCATGTAACGCATTATCTGTGAGAACGGAGATTTCAAACACTTGCATCACTAGACGTAGGTATAATGTATCTGTTATTCCGTGCAATTCCATTAGTCTATATCGCGATTTTTCTACCTAATTATTTTTCCCAATATACGAACTAATTTTATATATATCATAATCGTTGGTACAAGTGCAGCATCATATAAACCAGGTATAGGCAACTCAGTTACTAGAGGGCCAATTTTAGAAAATTAAAATCTAGCGGACCAAAGCATAGAAAAAAAAAAGTCATTCAAAATATAAATTTGAATTAGCATTTATGTACATGGAAATAATAAATTCAACACACACGATACGAATGATAAGAAGAAACTGATATAATTTAAATAGTTTCGTACGAACAGCTATGGTTGAAAACTATGCTTATACATACATATGACATTTAGACATTTAACGATACTTAATACTAAATAACAATTATTATTTCGATAAGTATAGACGATAAACTTTAAAATTGTATGATGTAATTTTAAAATATAATATGGGCCAGATAAAAAAAAAGCCGCGGGTTGCCAGTTGCCCACCTCTGATATAAACAATCATTATTCGTATTCGTCTTTACTAAAAATTTAAATATATTTTCTTTCTATTTTTGTAGTGAATTTATACTTGAACGCATAAGTATAAACTTAATTAAATTTTATTTTCCCTTCCCAACGCCACCGTGGTGGTATGCTTATGCTTAATTTTAATTTTAAGGTTTACAATTTAAGGTTAAAATACAACATTATTGTATATAACCATAAACATATGTACAATATTAAATATTATTTTCTCTCAGCTTCTTTTAGTCGGGATGAACTAAACGACCGGCAGGGTCACCAGGACATGCCTTTAAAACCAGGACTGTCTTGGTCAAACCGTAAAGCCTAATTTTAACGTTTTATAAAGATAGATAATTTTTGCATGTGTAAGTCGTAGTGCCTAACGTTAAATCATAATTCAAAATTCATTAGCGTTTGGTTACACTATGTTATAAATATTTTAATAGTAATTGTTTTACTACGCGCCTCTCGTGAGTTATACAAATATTATTTGATAAGTACCTATTAGTTAATGGACCCCGTCCATTCAGCCAGTCCTGTACATTAAACAGCTGATATTATAATATTAATAAAGTGGAATTATAATTTTAATACACAATACATATGCAGTACTACACATTTTTATTTCTGAACAAACCTTTTGAAATACGACTTTGTTTAAGGACTCGGAAACCTTTATAAATTCCGGTATACTTTGTCTCGCACGAAAGCACACCAACGCCTAGGCACAATAAATAATTATACTAAATAACATTTTATAGTGTTTAACGGAATTCCAGATATTTTTAATGACTTATGTGACGACAATAATATAGTGTAATAATAATAATATGTTTTACTTACTCTACATTTATTGCATTGTATCTATGTTTTGTGTGTTTTTTCGTTTCACGCACTTATATATAAGAAATTATAATTTCTTTAGTATCTGCGAAATAAATAAAATATAAAAAAATAAAGGAATAAATAAAGATTTTATACAACAGCGGAGGAATATTATTTTTATACATCTTTCAATAATGAAAAAATGTAATATCCTTTCGCCCTTTGTCGTAGTAGGTTTTATTGAAACGATTATAAAAAAAAAATTGTGTAATGATGATTAAAAAATAATAAAAAAAAAAAAAAATACTACAAGGCTTTGGCTACCACTGTATACCACAACAAAAGACCAACAACGGTAACGGAATTTTAAAAAATGGCCAGCACAAAAAATTAAGAATAATGTGTGACCAGTGACTCTATTTTTTAAGAAATTATATTGTTTTCAATAAAGTATAACCGTCTAGACGCCGGAAATAATAAAAATTATATTACATGCACGGTTCGAAGTAACTTCAGGCGAATTACATTACTCACAGGCTTTTACATTAATAGATGATTAAAAATAACTAAAAAAAAAAAAACTATGATTTGGATTTCTACATTTTATTTTATTTTATTTTTCTGATATGTATAGTCGATGTACACAATATTGATCAGATTTTATTTATTTTAAACATATGGAATTAATATTTTCCAAGCAAAAAAGTATACATAAGAATACCTGTTAGTAAACTAGGTAAATGTTATGTTATTATGTACGTATCATCGTCGAATAACCTCGGGCAAGTATAATACAATCATGCTAAATACAATAATGTAAAAAACCGATTTTTCACGATGTTTTTATTAAATCGAGAAATTCACACGTTTGCCATATGCTCCTATTATACCCGCCACTGCCGATGATACCGTGTTCATCACGGCTCGTATAATGAACAATTGAGTTAGTAATTGAGCGCTGTAAAATGTTAATTCTCTCTCCGGCCCCCCTCGCCGCCGCCAACATCGCAACCGATATCATACGTGTTATTATGTTATTATGTTATCTGATGACCAGAGGCGAGCATAGAGCTGTATATTCGAGGGTGCCTAACCTGCAATACTTTTGTACCTCATTTAGACAAAAATTGTAGGTGTAATGGGCAGGTACATAATATAAGTAAGCTGTAATGCATAGATAATTAAATGAACTCAAGTCGAAATTTGTATTTAATATTGTGGTACATTACCATCCCAATGAATGTTTTTCCTTGAATATCGTATATTTTACTCAGATAGCTTCAATTATTTATGATTACTGCTTTTGTTGTCTATTGTAGCTGTTACATTATCAAAATAAGTTTTTACGAGACAATTTAGAATATTTTGTTTTATTTTTTCCATTACGAAACATCATTTATTTTTTACCGAATATCTTGTAATAAATAGCATTTAATTTTGAGCAACATCAGTAAAAATACGAGCCCCTTACTCTTAGACTTAAATTGTGGAGCCACATTTATAACATTTCAGTAGGGGAGGGAGATATAGGTACTTCCAGCATTGCCCGTGCGCATGCATATGTTAATATAATATGGAAAATTCAAGTCGTTGATGCTGACACGTTTTTTTTCTTCAAATTATACACATGTATTTGTCCTATATACAAGTATAAAATGTGGTATATATTATAATTTCATCCGATTATTGTGATTACGGATGAAAATAATTGACAACACTTAAAACGAATACTTGCTTGTGAGGTTTCAAAGGTTTTTCACAGTCATAATATTTGAAAAAAATGATTATGTCATCGAAATATTTTTACATGAGTTTTTTTTTCTGTCTGTCCGAACATATGGGCTTTATTAATATATTAGTAACAAAAATATCTTCATTCGTCATTACATATAAGTTGTTGTTAGTATGCTGTATACTCGTTCATGTATCAACACGGAAAGTTAGTACACAATTCGTACGGTTTAAATAATTACTGCTTATTCTATACCACAGTTATAAGTCTTTGTACACTTGAATACCAAAATGACTCAAGTTCTATTTTGCGATACACATAAAAACAACCTTATTACATGACTGTTTGTAATATTTTACAATTATGTTAGTAAAAAATGAATAATACATGTTTTATATACGATTATATTTTGTTATTCGGTTATTGTAGACGTTAAAAATACCTAAATATTTTTCTACCATACCTTTTAATGAAATGCATTTATTTCTATTTTTTAATATTCGTATACGGTACGGTATGTAAACATTATGTAGATAATTCTTATGGTTTAATGAAACGTATATAAAATAATTGGATACCTAGCTCAATGATTCATAAAAAAAAACCAGCTACATTTAAAAAGAACAGTTGACAAATTGTAATATATCATGCTATTTAATTATAATTCAAACTATAGAGGGGAAATATTAAGTACCCTAAGTGGGTCTTCTCTTTTAGTCCACATAATAACTTATATGATTTTATTATCTATTTGACTATGCGTGTCCATAGCACTTGTGCAAATATATAAATTACTTTATGCATATACTTTTATATACTTGTGCATGAAATGTTAACACGAAAATATTTATACGTTTGAATAATGTGAAAGAAAATTAAATAATAATACATAAATATCTACACCGTACTCAGTTATCAAATTAAAAAAAAAAAAAAAAAAAAAAAAGAGTATGAAAAATCTTAATAGTCTTCAAGATTATCAAAATGGTTTTTTTTTACTATTTTTAAAAAAATTACTATTGGTACAAATTATACAAAGAATAATTCATATTATATGAACAGTAATTGAACTAAATTCAATGCATATTATTATCTCAATATCAATTCCCTTTTATTTAATATGTAACTTGTCATAGTGTATCATGTTCATCAATGAAATATTAATTTAAACAATAAAGTTATTTTTTAGAAAATTATAGCTTATGTGACAAGGTACATAAACGGCCTCTGAAATAGTATCCATAGTTTATTAAACATACAAGAACAATTCACACTTATAATTAAATTATATTGAATTATAATTGCAGTTAACTTTAAATCTACTATTTTCGTTCAAATATACAGAATTGATCATACTAAGCTTTAAATTTTTTCCTCCTTGAAATTTTTTCAATACTCTTAAATATTTTATTCTGCTGGTTTTTTTTTTGTGATTTCCTTCACCAGACCTACGTGACTTATCATATTTATCTTTTTCTTCTTTACTCATTGATGTTATTTCGTACATATTTAATTACGTCAATTAACATTTTCACAACGGTTTCTATCACTTTTAATATATCATCTATCAATATATTCATATTTATAGTTTTATTTGTGTCTATTCTTGTTTCTTACTCACCTTTATGTATTGATATATTAACTACTTGTTATTTAATATAATTTAAAAAAAATCTAACTGTGTATTTTTTTATAGTAATTGTTTATTATAATTATAAAAATTATGTTTCTTATTTGTTTTAGATGCATTTATAGAAAAACCGTTTTCCAATAAACCCTTATAATAATTATTAAATTATAGAGTTGACACATCCACTTTTTTAATCGATTTTGGCTTATCAATATAATGAATTGTAAAAACTAATGCTGCTGAATCAAAAGCATCTACCAAATTTTTTTTTTTTTTAATATAATAATTTTACTTCTAATTCAACTCGTGGCTCCATAAATACTAGTTACTTATTTTATCAATACATGTAATAAGATAAATAATAGTTCCAGGTGATAATGTTACACCAATAATTGTAAAATCAGTACACTGTCTCTAAAAACTAATATTCTGTCTGAACACTAGTAAATTATTGCTTGGATAGCATTCTTACAATTATACAATGAACTTATAACCTATTTTAAAACTTTTTTCTTGAATAACAATATATTATAATTTTTATATTTGTCTATAAACTTAAAAAAATCTTAGAATACGTCTAGACGTACAGTCATGCATTAACAATTATTTGCATATGGAAATTTTTGTGTTAAAATGACATTGTCGGTAACACTTTTTATCAGACAAAAACAACTAACATATTCAATTAAAAATGAAAACACCTACAAGAATAAATTCCTCTTAAGATTTATATATGTGTTTATAATCCAGTCAATGATCAAATGTAAAATTTGAAAGCAATTATTAACAATTCACATAACAAATTTACATATCATTACACTAAAGGATAAATAAAACTTCTCCACTCGAAATATCGTAGTGACAATTTTTTCTTATGGTAGTACATAAAGTAAAAATTCAATTTTATAAACATTTTCGAAATCGCATAAAATATATTTATATCTATTCATAAATCAACTTTCAAATAATATATGCGATTGGCTAAGCGTAGTTGATGGTTTTTGAAATCAATTAAAACTTAAATTCTACTTCGTAGATTTAAACTCTTGTTAACCCATCCTAAAAAATAATAAAATTCTTATTACATATATGATTGTTGTTTATACCACTTATTTCGGATATTATTGATAATTTATCAGTACTTTCTTACTCAACAATGGTTTTGTATGTGATAAAAATTACGAATTCTAATTCAATACAATTCTTAAAATGTCTCACGTTTAAATAACCTGCCTTGTATAAAATTCGATTAACTGTTGAGAAAACAACCATATCACTTTATATTCGATTATAATCTTTAAACCGACCTGGCTATTGCGTCTATCGGTTCTTTATTACTTCTAATGTAATTTGTTGTAGTTTCTTCTAAACTCTTTGTCCTACTCCTAACTATTTTTGAAAAAAAAAAACCTTGGGAGTGCGAATAATTGAATCAATTGTCCCTTAGTGTTTACAAACAGTGACTCCATTTTGTAAAATCTAAGAAAAATCAATTTACAAAGCCTTTAACTTGTCGGGATTTTAAACTTACAATAGTATTATTGTATAATAAATAAAACATACATACAAATATTATTATAATACAATCTACATATTAGAATATATTAGTTTGGTGAAAGTTTATTCTTATCGTTTTCAATTGTTGGCAAACATCATTATTCAAACACAAATCTGATTAATAAACGTAAAAAATGTTTGTATAAAAAGTCAATTATTTGGACACAAAACACACTAAAAATCAGTGTTTTTTTAGTATAATTTATCAGCCACCACTAGATGAATTAAAATCAATCTTACATTATTATTAATACCAACTGTTTGAATATTTTACATAATCTAGGTACGCACAAGTATAAAGTTTATATTATAAACCATGCATTGGCTGAAAATGTCAGCGAAAATAATTCATTATTGCGCTTTTTTATTTCTGAAAGGATACTGTCATTAATTCTAGGATTAATGCCGTTCACGCAGATTTGCCAAGTACAACGGCCGACAGACATGCTGACGATGGATTTCGTTCATCAGTTTGAAGCGTTGTAATGAATGGTCAAAATGAATGTTTGAGGGGGAGGGGGCTCCGTTGCACATCATGGCCTTTGGTTGATGGTAATCATTATGTATTGCAGCGATTGATGTTCTCGTTCTGAACCTCTTGAATGTTCTGAACCAAATCATTTAAGGGTGCATATTCGTTTATCATCAATACTTTTTGACAATTTGTTGTTATGATTTTGATTTTTGAGTAACAGTTAACACTACTATGCATTTTTGGGGGTCCAAAAATATAATTATTTTAAAGTAGCTAGCAAATTTAATTATTATTTTTTAGTTTAATTAATGTAAATATTGTAATTATAATGTAAAACTGAATCATAATTAAATGTATTATGTAAAAAAAAAAGGTAAAAAGTATGTACAAGATAATAAATTTAAATCTAAGCAATATTTTTTATGGCTTAAATGATATATTACTTTTTCAGGTGTTACACTAACTTCGTAGTAGACATTGAGAGTAGCTAATCCATTTCGTTTTCTTTTTGATGTGGAATTTCTTAAATCAATCTTCAAATCAATTATTCAATTTTGCCAAACATTATCATTTTATCATTTTAGAAGGTTATGTCACGGTTCAAGGGGGGGGGGGAGTCCGGATCCGAGGACCCAACCTGGTTGCGCCATTGATCCAGTGTACATCATTTAGAGACGTGCAATATCCATCTACCATCGAATAATGTCAGCGAGGCGGACGGTGGCAATGTTTTCAAGAAATTGCTTGTTCCGGTGTCTGAAAATCTCGGGTCTGAACGGGTCGGTAATCATCCGGAACTTGGTGGTTTCTCACGGGGCGTAGCCACGGATAACTCGTTGGCCAGCAGTGCACAAACTACGCGGATGTAATATGGTGGAGGTTGACGGTTACGATGAAATGCGCTAACTACGTTTTAGCCGCGATGGTGTCGACGTTTCCTTCCGAATCATTTCGCAATATAATATTTGATTTGTGCTCTCGCGGAATACAAAAATTAAAAGTTTTCCCTCGCTGTCCATGATGTCTTCGGTTGAAGTACATTCATTTTTATCTTGAATTTCACACCAGACATAATGGTTAAATATATACTCAAGTACACTGACACAGACATACATGCATGTATATGTAGGTATGTATATATATATACGTATATGTGTACTTGGAATTCGAAACGCAAAAAAGTTTATGCAAAAGAATAATAACGATAAAACTTCAGTGAACTAAAAACAAAATACGATTACTGCTAGACATCTTATTTCAAGGTTCATGACTTATCTTGTACAGTGAAATAAAACTTTTGCATTGTTTACTCGAAAATAAATAAATGGATTTATTTAATTCGTAGGTTAGCACATAGTTAGTTTTAACCATATTTTATACGTTGAAAAACTACTGAAGAGCAATTTATTTTCAGTAACCGAATGCCTATGTTGACATTATCTATTGCTATTAAATATATTTATTATAAAAATAGATCCATCAATGAATTCAAATATAATATCAATAATATCATATAGTTATTACTCATATAATATATTATAATCGATGTTAAAGCAATGTAATTAATTACTTCTTATAATTATATTTTTCTAACAATTGAGTATGGAAGTGTTAAAATGAACGTGTAATTAAATATAAATTATATATTTGTTGTTTTTATTTTAATATCAATCACTAAATAAAAATAATCTAACTTCAATCATTAATTTATTTCATCAAATAATAAATATAAAATTTATATTAAACTTAAAAAAATTAACTTTCATCCTATTATTTTTATTACAATTTTGATAACACGTTGTTAAAATTCTTGACATGAGCGTTTACTTTCGTGGAACATAATATTTCCATCCCGTAAAATTTCAAGTTCCACGAAATTTGACATCGAAGCTTAAACGATGTAAAATTCTTACGTAGCGTTATACTCACGCACTTAAACCTGTCATGTTTACTATTTTCGGCAGTATTTGGTCCTAGAAAATGGCATAGTGCAGCGGCAAACACTTGTTTTGTGTCTAATGAAATTCTGTTCAGTAATAAGTTTATCGGCCCACTTCAGATTCCTCTAAGCAGAGTGAGTGGTGCGATGTGTTTAAAATGTCTTCGCAAAGTTAAAATATCGCAGCAACCCCAGGTGTTACAGTAAAAGCGTCTCTCCGTAGATAAAACCGACTGCTACGGAGGGATCCAGTCCGTATTCCACCCCCTTCATTACGGGGGCCAAATAATTTATATGTGCGTAGCGTCGCGTCGTAGCCGTTATGTGTATTTGGCGAGAGGGAGCGAGTTTAATAAGGGGCCAAACTCCTGGCAATATTCCTCCTTAGAACATCGGCATGCACACATACAAACACACAGTGATGTTGGGAAAGAGAAAAGATAGAGATGAGCGAAAGAGAATGCAGAGAATGGAAGAGGACGAAAGAGAGAAGGGGAGAGAGAGAGAGAGAGAGAGAGAAAGAGAATGAGATGGATATGTATGTATGTATATATATATATATATATATAGAGAGAGAGAGAGAGAGAAAGAGAAACGTGTGGTAGAAATAGAATTTATGTTTGTGTGCGTGTATAGCATTCCCCTCTTGGTTGCTCATAAAAGCCACCCTAAAAAGCTCAGGCGCAAGCGCTGAACAACCCCTACATTTATTTTTTCGTTCACCCTATGCCATGGAATAATCTTAACCGTACCTTGGAAATATCACTGGAGTCCAGGATTCACGAAACTCACAACATTGAAAATATTTGAACCCAGTACATAATACAGAGTTATTGGTCGAACCCACTGAATTATTATAATGTACTACCAGATTCCTACATTCATTTGATAGTTTATTTTCATTATTTGAACTATACATTGACTTATACAATTTGACTTGAATATTAACTAAAACGTTTATTTTCCATTTCAATAGTATTATATAATGAAGGTATTTAGATAAAATGAATTGAATGTATTCAAAAATGTACATACGTCTACATTATAAAAATACATGTGTACTAAAATAACCTTTAAGAGTTATATAGTAATATCAGAAAAAGTTTTTTTTACAATCGACTACAAATTAAAATGTTCAATACTTTAAAAATTATTTTGGTAGGTAATTGGAAATGTATTATTTTCAGATTTATTCTAACTGTTATTACTTATGACACATGATCGATTGATGAATAAACGAGTGGACTTGTAACTTTATAGCTCAATAACAATAAGTGTTATATAAATATTACAAGTATGTTGGATTAATATTTGTTAAATATTATAAAAACCATAAGAGGTTTACATTCATAAGTGATCAGTTCTCGTATTTGTCATAAATCTTGCATGGATTTTGTAAAATTAATAAAATATTATAGTTTTTTAAATTAATCATTTATTATGATAAATATAGACACTTAGTGAGTAATTTTTTATTTAAATCATTTGTAAAATTTTATTGACGAATTTACTGTTTAACAATAAAAACTGTATGAAGAACATATTTAGTAATTTAGACAAGGTGAAATTTACTGTACACTTATTTTTTTTTCGAAAACGACAGTACAATTTTTTTAACGTTATATGTTATTACTCATCTAAAACATCACTGTTTTCATAGGCATCTAAGTAATTCAAACGCGATTTTAATATTTTTCGTAAAATATTTTTTAGGGATTCGTATGAAATACAGCTAGATATAGCTGAAATCAAATTGCACTATATGATTGTATTTCTAACATGGAGTACTAAAAAAAGCAATGGTAATTGAAATATTATGACAGGGATTTTAACGTTTTTACAAGAGGAATTTTATTTCTACTATGAAAACATAAACTCTTCAAAATATTAACCGATAATCGTGCTTTCCCCTCTCCCTCGGTTTCTCCGTGGCGTAGGAGTACTCGATAATAATAAACACTGGTTGCAATACACTGCTATAGGTTGATCACTCGTAGGGGTGCACCGACGTACCACATGATAGTACCGAGGAAAAGTTATTGTACGATTGTCGTTGTCCGCACTCGTAAAAACGTAATATGCATGGATAGTAGAAGCCAGTAGTGTAATTGTGGGGGGGGGGGGTGCAAGGATAATTATGAGAGGGCCAAAGGTATCATTTTGCCCCTTTCCAAATAATTCAACAAAACAAATATTTGAATTATTATAAGTTAAGAAATAATGTAATATATTATTTAACATATTATGAGATAACTAAGGAGGCTTAGGATTTTGATCATAGTTCATAAATTATTATTTTAACCCCTCCCCCTATAATTTTTCCCAGTTACGCCACTGACAGAAGCAGCAATAGAAAACAATATCGTGGTTAAAACCACAAATCGGTTAACAGTTAACGCGATTAATTGGCAGATACCGATGCGCGACCGGGTCGGTTTAAACGCAACAACAAAACAACGCACGGTGGCATCGGGTGTTTTCAGTATGTCTTTTATTTTCGATATTTATTTAACCGTATAGTAGTACATTTATGCGTAAGTACGTACTTGCAAAGCCAGTGGGGATGAAAAGTTCACTTCTGTACCGATGCCGTCGCTGCCGTCGTCGTCGTTACGACCGACGCGCAACGAGCGAAGGGATTTGGCCCGGCATGTTTTTGACATTGAACTTGGGCTACGCTGCGCACGCTGCGGACCATAAGCTTTGTGCAGTCGCCGCCGCTCCGAGATAATAGCCTTGAAAAAGAAAAAAAGAAAGAGAGAGAGAGAGAGAGAGAGAGAGAGAAAGAGAATGAAATAGAAAATGAGAGAGCGAGGGGACTATACTGGCTGCGCCATTATCGAGCCTACTCTATGGATACACGTATTGTTATAATACTATCATCGCATTTTGTTTACCGCTTCTTACATCCATATACGGAAGAACCTCCGTTGAAAAAAAATTCGTTGAAGAGAAATGCAATTTTTATCGCTCGCTTTATTTTACTATACACAACGTGTACCAATAATAATACATAATATTAATATATATGATAAAAATATGAAATAAAAATGTTTATAATAATAATTATTATAAATATTATTATCATTTTTATCAATTATAATTATTATAATTGTATACCTTATTACAGTAATAG
Source organism: Sipha flava (assembly GCF_003268045.1). Taxonomy (NCBI): domain Eukaryota; kingdom Metazoa; phylum Arthropoda; class Insecta; order Hemiptera; family Aphididae; genus Sipha; species Sipha flava. The sequence goes on from NW_020273119.1 coordinate 18,197, forward strand.
ATCATAAATAACGTTGATGACAGTAGCCGTTGATGCATCGTGGTGTATATACTTACTTGTATATGTACCTTATCATTTATTATTTTTTCCACGAGGAATTTTACAAAACTTTATTTTCCGTGATTTTATAAGCTCCGTAATACGAGTATAAAATAATAACATAAAATCAATCAGAAACATGTATTGGTAATTATATCATCGTTTCTTTAAAAAATGTTTGTGTACGTGTGATTTTCGTTTTCGTTTTACTACAACTGTCCGTCGTCGACTGACACTCTGATGCCGACGTCACTCTTCCGCACACACGATTTGCCACTTATATAATTGTATAATATACTCTCAGGGTATATCGAGTAATATATTACTCGTATATTATTTAATATGGTCTAATGTCGTTTACTGTCTCTTTATCTTTACAAATTTAGCTCTTCTCTTCTCATCCTCTCGTTTCAGTGAAATACCCTGTTAACCGTTTATTCGTATTATTGCTGTTGTTGTTGTTGTTTTCGTTATTATTAATTATTACATCGACATCATTAGTGGCCGTTAATTAGTATAACCCCATCGATTGTCTTCCGTTTCGTCCGTCTTTCGTGCTTAGTGAAGTCGTAATCTACGTATAAATATGTTCGACACAACACTGCTAATGCTTGCATAGCTAATGTGTTAGTAACGAGAACACTACAAGAATAATTATTGAGTGAAACTTGCTGTCCCGAAAGTAGAAATATTCACTGTCGAGGATTTCCAGTTATCGACAATATTTAGGAATTAGAATATTTCTGAATTTGTTTTTTCATCACATTATTAACCATTTCGACTGGTCCAGTTTTGAGATGATTTCGTTTTACGCGTATAACATAAGAGATGGGATTTAGATGGACTTTGATTGAATGTTTACGTATCAATACTAATCTATCATCAATTGTTTCATTTTACACGTGTATATTCTAAAATGTATTTTAAACTGTGCGTGGTTTTGATGTTTTTAGCTTTAAATGCATTTCACTTATATTTTTGATCAATTGTTCATAATGCCTAATGCCTTTCCATGGTTGTACTTTGTAAAACGTTTTGTGCAAGTTTTTAACGAACAAATTTTTAAGAACATTACCTATAATCTATTTGTTACTTCTATGGTATTTTCAATTTAATTTGATCCAATCATAAGTGGCTATTCGTGTTGAATAAAGTATTAAGGTTTGACTATCTAACATATCCTTTATCAAAAATTTTATATTCTTAGATAAAAGCTTTTCCACCTTTAATTCGTATTAAAGTTGTAGTATTATAAAATACCGGTTGTGTTATAATTTTTACATTTTTTAGGTAGTATAATATATTATTCTTAAGAACGTTTTTGTCACAAAAATCTATGATCTACAAGTGTAAACCGACGTTTGTGTACTTCAACAATAGATAAACATATTTATGATACGTCATTTTCGGTATACAATCGTAAATGTATAATTATATATGCAAACGCGTGCGAATATAAACTACACTAACGCCATGTTCGAGGAATAGGTACCTACGTGTGTTATGTATAGAGTTCAGGTGTACATCGAATCACACTCACGATTGGCTTCGAAGTAACAACGAACCGTACTTAATATTAAAAGTGCACGATGGGCAATCGAACATGGTTTCACTATTATAGATTAGATATATGCATAAAATATAAACAAAAAAATGATTACATGTTCATCGCATGCCGTTATCATTTTATTATTGCACACATAATTATGCCATCACCATAAAATCGTAAACGATGAGTTGTCCAAACCGATGGTTCATTACTCCGTTGAATTTCAATGACCTCACAATTCATTCCGTTCATATTATAATTTGATATTACGTTACAATTTATGTACACACAAACGCGCACATACATTTTTTTTTTTTTTGATTTTCTATTCCGATTAATAAAGATTACGCATATCTCAAAAAAGCAGACGACGTGTTCGATACACAATTTTTTTTTTAACAATATCATTATAAAAATTGATTAAAATACAGTATCGTTTACATTCAATTGAGATATTTTTAACAAACGTATCGCGCATGATTGGATTTGTAAAATAATTTATAGAAGATTACTTATTAATATTAGATTTTTATTATTATTTATTTAAGATTTTTAAAAGATTCTATATGTGATCATCAAGATTCTATCGATCCATCGTGATAAATTTGCATAAATCGTTATATAATATTGTATTTTAATTTCATTTCGGACAATAATTTCCACTTTTTGATGTCATCAAATATTTTTTATATAAAATCAAACATTTTAAACTATTAATATTGGTATTTGTAGTTATTTTTTTTTAAGCTTTTCGCTGAAGATATTAAATAATGTATTTTTATAATCAATGATAAACAAGATTTTTTTTATTATAATACATGTATGTAATTTAATTATATGATGTTATCTAGAATTTAGATATTTATATTATTTTATGTATTTTTCGTTTAAAACTTAAATATTTAATAAGCTAAAATATATATAAAGCCTACTTATTGGAATTAAATCAAAAGAGTACCCATAAAATATAACATTAATATATTTTAAAATATTTGTTAGAAAAAGTAAAATTGATTTGTTATGTAATATGATCATTATTAATCTTTTTAATGAAACTAAAAAATTTAATTTTAAACACGGAAGAACAATTATTTCTGGACGATTGCATTTTATTATTATATTATTAGTATGGGTATAAAAGGTTTAAAACCCTTTTTAAAGATATCTTCTGGTAATTCAAAATCGTTTTCAGTTGTTAGTTACTCAAGATTCTCTTATTGTTCTCTAATGTCAATTGTATAGGTATCTACAATTTATCATTGTAATCTTTTTTTTAAATATTAAATATTATTTATACTTCTACTTGAACCCTGAAAGATTAAAAAATAATCCAAGTACAATTTAAACAAATACATAATATTTCCCCGTACTATTTGCCGCATTTTGTCGTTAGTAATAACTGATCACGCATAACGATTTGATATTCAAAGAATATACTTTTGGTGTTAGATATAAATAATTAAAATATTATTTTTATTACAGTTCAATACATTTTCTTATCGCGGAGAATAAAGTATACCTACGCATTTTTACTAGGCAACTAAAATAATAATTTAAACGTACATTTTAATAATAGTTTGAGTAAGTTTGTCCACACATTTTTGTCTACGACAGAAGAAAAACATGCAAAACAATAACAAAAACTATCTCATGTCACACATTATTTATAATTTAGAAACAAATATATGTATATATATTTATTTATAGCTTCTATTCATACTCTAAGATGAATACCGTCCATAATTATTATTAGTACAGAAAACCATAGACACACAAGTATAGTGTATTTGAATATTAGTTTTTCAAGTGATGATAAATAAGGTCAAAAAGTACATATTTTTCCTAAATAAAAACGTCGTATGGAATACAAATGATTTCAAGAACAAAAGTTGTATTATTAAATATCGCGTAAAGTATAATTGAATCATAAAATTTTCGACAACCGTAACGAAAATATAAATTGAGGAAATTCAAATAATGTTAATAACGTTAATAAATGTTGTTTCATCTTCATTTTTTTTTCACATAAGATTTGTATTCAAAAATTAAATAATGATTATATTAATAATATTATCACAAAAATATAATGAACTTTATACACGAATAAAAATGTAAAAACGTTAAATAAAAAAAAAAAATTGATTAATATATTAACTCTAACTCACAACTCTTTATACATTAAAGCTTAATAAACTAAAAGAAATCTAAAATATTTTATCTAGCAAGGAAAGTAATACTTTTAGTAATTAATTATTCCAAACATTGTACACTGAACATAAATCTAACCAATATCTATATTCAATGAACATAATAACTGTCGGATACTTCTATTGGGTGTTTTTATAAAATTATCGTTGTAAAATATTGTCACCTGTCTGCGAGGGTAATTCTCGTCTGAGTAATGCAAAAGTATTCTTCTTTATCATTACTCATATCGTTGTCAGTTTTGTCTCGAGCAGTTCACCATTTTGTGTCTTATATATTAAAAATAAAATAATATACAACATATATAACCAAATATTTCATATACTTAAAATAATATAAAATAATTTAAAATAAAATCTAACAGCTGTACAAAATTGTTATATAAAGCATTTAAACGTGCATTTTTAATTCATTTTTCAACTAAATTAAATTATTTCATCCTTTCATCATTAAATCAAACGTTAATTTCAATATTTATATTATTTATATACATATATTATTGCTAGCATTTCTGTACCTCTCAAATATTTAATTAATTTAAAATACATTCAAATTCTACTAACTAAATCGATTTATTAAATGTATTCTAATAAAATCTTTAAATATTTTTATTAAATAAACTTTTTGAAACGCATGTAAAACAAAATTTCCCTTGGTAGAATGATTAGTATAAAATATGCTTTATGAATACTATTTGCTCCACCGCTTACTTATTTACATAAATTATGACATAAGTGTTTGCTCAAAACCTCTTCAACCGTACAACATATTTTATTTTAGAAGATCTTGACATACTCGTAGCCCTTCCAGTATTACTTAATTTTCAGAATATTTATTTTGAACCTAACGTTAATATGATTATTGTTTTTATTTCTTGCATTGCTTTGTTAATTACAAATAGTTTTGGTAAATTCAGTCGTATTTGCGAGGAAATAATTTTTTAAAAAACAAACCGTGCCTTTTATTTCAATTATGAAATAAAAAAAAACATGTTGGTTTTCCAACGCCTTAGAGGAAAAATAAGCAAAACGAAGTTACCATAATCCGGACAACGTTGCATAAAAAAATATTTATGTTACTTTGTTTTTCATTTAAAATTATATTAATAAAATGATTATTTTTTTCATAAATATGTTAAATATATTTATAAAATAACAGATTAGAACTATCCAAGTCCACTGGTGATTAGCGTATAAATTAAATGCAGATTTCAACTTATTTCGTTGATCTATTGAAAATTAACAATTTTAAAGTTATAATTGTACGTCTTAATAAATAAGTGATGTATAATTTCATTTGAGATTATCAGATAATGGAAACCTAATAATTTTGCTATCACGTGCTCAAATTGAAAGGCGCACATATATTATCAATCATAATTCATCAATTTAACAACAATTTGTTATTGGATAAAGATAATATCAAAATTGTTTGTGATTAAATCGATATATCTACCTGTCAAACATAATTATTTGATAGGTCGAACACCACGAAAACTCTGTTTACAAAAAAATTAACAACATTTTATTATTTGTCATTGCTTTATTTCGCCATAAGTGATTAATCGAACAACTCAATCATTAGATATAATGTAAAACGTTTTAATCACAAATTTTAATTAGCATGTCATTATGGTCGGCTAAGAATTAATGCAAGGAATAAATTTAAAAGTGAAAATTATACTACGTACAATCATAACGTATACATTGAACGTAAAATCATTCATCAACGAATAAAATAAGCATATTGATGGATCAGTATTACTATTTAATTGTTTTTTAAATATCTGTCTATGAATGTTCCAACTTCCGATCAAGATGTATTGCAACATACCAGTATTGTAAACAAATAAATTTGATATCTGTCAACGTTTGTTTTTTTTTTTCTGATCTTTTCTTGATTCCGATCAACACAACACACCGGTGCCGTACAGTATTAGTTACGTAAGACAACGATGCTTTCCTGTCTCAAAGTCGAAATACCGTTATAAAAAATTTAAATCTTTCCTAACACCCAAAACACGTAACACGGTGAACGCACTCGAACATGAAGCGCATATACATTATCATTGCAGTATAGTGACCCTTCGGGAACGCTGCTGAAGATTTTAATCATTCAACGACAATAATAGTTCAACTTTGACGCGGCTCACGGCACACGGCGCAGAAGTAATACGAATTTTTGATCGTCTCGTAAGACCTTATTCTAAGGATTTGTACTTACTACCCAAACGCACTGAAAAGTTTGTTTTATAAAATTAATTTGGATTATAATACTCACCCCTCCCCAAATAAATTGTATGTTAATATTTTAGAATTTTGACCGTCGCATGGTAAAATATTGAAAAAAAAAAAATATGAATCTTTTCCGTTATACGTGTACCACAGTTTAAATTTCATAGATTAATCAATCACCGGAGCAGTAAAGATCGTAAACTTACATGATTGTTGCTTGTTTTTGTGGGATTTATAAATTGCACGAATTTCGAATTCCAAGTAGAAGTGCAATCATTCTATACGGAAAACGATATTTTCGTGAGGTGCCCTTGTTCATAAAGTCAACTGCCCATTTGATTTTTCCCTACTGCCCGATTCTGTTGGTGCTGACCAAGACCGAACAAGACCTGGGGGAGGGGGGACCGCAATGCAATTACGTGCTCTCGCGAACCGCGCGTCCAAGTGCAGCAGCCGCGTGCACGCGGGACGGTTCGTACAAAGAGACGGCCTTGGACGCAGTGGTGCCGTTTACGCGCCAGGCCGTTGCACATCTCGTTTGCGCGTTTTATCGCATTCGTGCGCGCGCACGGCGCTGCACAAACGGCACGTTGTTCTTTTTTTCTATTCGTTTATTATTTTTCACCGCTGTGGTCAACCAACTCTGCGGCCGATCGTCTGCGCCGCGCATATGTATACAGTCCTATGGACCACTGCCATCGGGTGGTGGAGGTCGGCTCCGGCGTGGGGTCAACTTGCGCAGCAGCAGCACAAGACGAATAATAGTATAACATAAACGCGGCGGCGTTGACCGGGTTTTGTCGTGCAGCGGCTTCGGCGGCGGTGGAGGTGGGTGACCTTGTTGGCTCGCGCACGCGCGTTCGCGCACGGCACGCACGCAGCACCTTCGGCCGCCGCCACATAATAATTGGATTGGCCGCGCTCACGATAAATCAACTCCGAGCTCTCACGGTCGTGACGGTCAGATCTCATTATAACACGCGCATAGCGATACGTACGTAAGTACGAGTCTTCGGCTCAACGGACAATGCGCACCGGCGACGACGGGACCGTCGTCGACGGAGATTTCCGACGACGACGCCTCGATAAACGCGCACGATCGTCGTAGCGGACATCGTTCGACGATCGTTTCGATGCCTCCGAGACGTTGTTAGGTGTAATGCGAAAAACGTGTTAGGACAACGGGGACAACGGGTAATACCGTGCGCGGATCCAAGGGAGGAGGGCACTGGGGCCAGGTTAGAAATCTAACCCTCCCCCAAGGCTTTTCAAAAATTTAAATTTTTCAATACATTTTTGTGAACTGTAAAACCCCGATCGTTCGATCAGATACCTACCTAACAGTTTTATTATGCCTAAAAAACCATATTGTGACGTTAATACGAGGTGTGCATCGTAATATAACAACGTAGTCGGACTCTGTGGCCCAGTACTAATTTGGGAAAACAACTATTATTACGGCTGGAGTTTGTAACATAAAATGTTTTATTAAACGAAACCAAGTGTAACGTGTAAATACAGGAGATTATTTATTGGCAAACTTGCGTTCCAAGTTATTCTCAGAGCCCCCTCAGCAATTTTGCGATAACCAAAAAAAATACCCCCCTTCCGATATGTCTCCGAAACTGAGTAATACGTGCACATAATCAAACGTACCCGGGACGGGAGTGGTCGAAAAACGAGGGTCGGTACTGTTGGCTGTACCGCGTTGTACGATCGACGATATGAAGCGTATTGTATATTTTTTATTTTTTTACGGAACAACCTTTGCATTTATACGTGTTTCGATGGATTTACTATTTCACCGTTCGACGATGTGTACAGAAGTCTGTGCACCGCGATCTTTCTTCCTGGAATTTACCAAATCCGTCCACCGTAATCCGCCAGCCGTAACGATCAACAACAGCCGGTAATATTTAATACACTCCGTTTGTGGACGGCTGAGCGGTGTTTTACTACTTCTCGGTTGAGATTCCGACGGAGACATCGTTAATGTGCACTCGCGGTTTGTGTTGAACTGGTACTGTTGTTCGATCCATCGATCGAAGACCATCAATCAACCGTGCAATCAACGCGCGTCTAACATCATTGTCCGGATTAATTATCAATACCTCTTGGCGAGTACTAGCATCGACATTACGTAAGTATCTACGCACTGGTATGCAAATGCATTACAGTTTTTCCGGTCGACTTTTCGATATTGTCATGATGACACACATGACAATCTTTTCCACAAACAAACAAATTTATTTTTTATTTATTAACACATTCCAGTAACCCTAATCCAACCTATATAATCGTAATAAATTAAACAGCTTTTAATGAACATCGAAATGTATTTAGGTTTAAAAATTCTATCCGTACTTGAGACGCCTAAAACTAGTGACTTCATGTATACTTCATCGTACATGACACTATCCTTAAGCATTTATAATTCAATTACATATTAAACAGTTCGAAAAAACAACGTTTTAATTTTAAATATTTAATTTTTTTTTTTTTTTTAATTATTTAATTATGAGGACAAAGCTCGTACCTCAAACATATTCATTTAATAATTAATAATCTTATTATATAATTTAGGAGTATTTAGTTTATGGTTTATTAACATTATAATCACAACATTTTTAATTTTTTAAGTTCAGTGTTTAATTTTCACGTGAACCTTTTATGTTTATAACCAATCACTAGTTTTTATTTTAAACAGTCAACTTATATGTGTAGGTTTATATAAATAAAACATATTTCTTATGGAATTTCATTAGGTTCTAAAAACATACCGTTTTGCGAGTGATATTACTGGCAAAAAACAACAATTCCCGTAATAGTAAAATTATAAAATCCGGACAAAAAAAAGTTTCTAAAGATCCAATTGGTATGCTGGATGCGTTGCGGATAAAAATTCAATCAAAATCCGTTCGGTGCCACAATCGTATACGCACATGTAGTATAAGAAGTATACGGCTTTGCAACAAAATATTTTTATCCTTTAAGCAAGACTGCGAAAAAAAATAAAAAAAAAATAAAACGAATTCCTATTTAAATAACTTCCTCTCTCAAAGTGATTTAACGTAAATATTTCTTAGTTTTCTTGCCAAAAATTGCAGTGTTTAATTTTAATATTGACTCGTATATGTTATAATATGAACGCGTATGTTGTCGCGTCGAATAATCCAAACATAAATAATTCGCTGGGCCGTTAATTATAAAATTAAAATATTTCGTACGAATGTATCTCTATAATATATTTAAAATTGTATTCTAGTGAAAGTTATATAATTTTAATGAACGATAAATATGAAATACCTACAAAAGTCCCCTTTAAATAAAGTGGTTTTAAACCTCTTAAAATAAGTATGATAATCCCTATTGATATGTAATACTTCAATGTTCTGAAATTTTTTATATTATACATATTAAATTTGAGTGTAATATACAATTTAATTTCATTGTTTTATTTATTTATGTAAAGTCTAATGTAGATTATAGAACTAAATATTTTTTTGGTATTTCTATAGTATTAACATTGAGATCGGCCACCATAAGTTAGTTAAAAATTGTTTCAAGTACATTGCAAATTAATTATTTATGACTAACGAGTAATATCTTTCTTAACAAGCTATTTATTATTATTTTACGACGATAGTGGATAATTCAAAAATGTTACGGATTGTATTTTTTATTTCTCTAGAATAAAAAAAAACTTATACTCTTTGAAAAGTATTAAATCAAAGATCGATTAAACTTGGTAAATATAAATATAGTTTACTACAGTGACTACAAAATATACTTTTTCTTATAACATTTATAGTTTGTAGTTAATTTTTTAATATTGTTCAACCATTATTTAGTATGTAATATTTCAATAGAAAATAAAACAAGAAAGTCTTGAAAATGACCGTGTATTCGTTGCCTTAAGTGTATTCAACCATAGTTATAGAATCACTCGATTTTTATTTTCTTTAGTATTATAAGCGTTTATTCAAATATATTGAAGGCCGTGTTCTCATTGGCCTCTACTTTTATTCAGCTTGAATTTCAGATTTTAAAAGTATTTTGACCTTAAAATAAATAGTTAGGTACCAACAAAATTGCAATCATCACGAATAACACAAAAGTAAGTTAAATAAGTTATTTGAATTGATAAGAAATTCTTAATTGTATAATAAAGTTTTAAATTGTATGACTTAGACAATATTACAATACTATATTTGTATATTTTTCAATATGGCAATGGTTACGTATTTATTTTTATAAATTAATTAAAATATGCATACGGTAATAATATATTTATGGACAAATTTCATTAATCAAAATAACCCAAGATAATAATTTTATAATATTTTATTTAAAAATACAAATACTAATCCTCACAATTTTTTAAGTAAGGTTAGTATATAATAAAGATAATACCAATGAAAGCAAAATACATCGTAAATTCTAGTAAATGATCTCGTAGATGCAATTATTTTTATCATTTTAGTGATAAAAATAATTACATCTATATCTATTATTGAACACTTTATTTTACACATCTTATAGCACAAGTTAGTAGTGTGTTATTATTTGATACCTGAACGATAAAATAATAATTCAAAAACTATTTTGAGCGAAACTTGGTTTCCCCAATCATCTAAATTCATTTAAAAACAGGAAAATACTTTGCTCCTACATTTTTTTATTACTTATTTATTGTTGACTTTTTCAAGAAAACTTTATAAAAATAAGAAATGTAACACTTTTAACATGCGCTTTGAAATCCATGTAAAGGATCACATAAGAATTTGGTATGTTTCAAATCACAAAGATTAAATTATCTCTTAAGTAACTAAAATATTTTTTCTTTACTAGAAAACTATAAAATCTATTGGTTTTAATCAAATTATACTGTGAATGTAAATGTGTGTACTAATATATAGTATCGATACAATTATCGGTTTAAGATTTTCAGATAAAATTACAAAATTATGATAGTTATCAAAATTTTATTCTGAATTATGATTAATTTTATGTTTACAAGTATATTATAGTTTTACTGGATATCCAAAGTTATATTGTTTCAGGACTTTTAATATTTAACAATTTGTCATATATTATACATTTTTATTACTACAAAATGATACGGGCCTACTATATAACCTATCTGATCGGATAACGCAACAATTAAAAAACTTCCACAAAAAACTTCACAAAACTAACGGAGCACTTCATTAAAACGTTGGCAGAAGATCCGTCAACCTAAGATTAAAACCACGGCTACCACAGGATATTTTATTTAAACCCAAAGAAGACACCTCAGATTCAGACACGAATCTAGACTTATAAGCTTACCAACAATTTGTTAGTATTATTGTAAACATATTAATTATAAATTTAAATGATATTATAAAAATAATTTGTTTATTGACACAATTATATTAATAAATGAAATAAAATACATTTTGATTATAAACGGAGATTATATTTAAATTAATAAATACTATTATATTATATTATAATAGCTAATAATATTTCACTATTAATAATAATTCAATAGTAATTAACTACTATAATTTAACCTTGCGAATTGTTTTCACCGAGTAGATACCTTGATTTCTTTAATCAATTGATCTTCCTTTATATTACCTTCAAAATATTGACATAACAGTTGAGAACAATTAGTAAAAAATTGACTCAATGACTTCAATGATAATAAGCCAAATATTCTGTTTCGCTGAGAGTTTTATTTAACGATTTCATGAAATTTATAGTACCTATGTAACGTTCTTTGACAGGATGTACTAGAGAAATGTTCAAACTTTAAGTAAAAATTAACTTCATAGCAGTAATTTATTATTTATTGAACCTTTTTTTGTGTGATAAAAAGCTTATTTTAAAACTTCAAATTGCAATTAATTTCAATGAATATACAAAGTAGAAAGGATTTTTATCTATATTGAATTAAATTAAATAGCAAAACTGATTTAGTTAAATACATAAATAAATAACCTTAAGTAATATGTTAATTAAATTTCACATTTCAGACCAAAAATATTTCAAATTACTTTATATACAAATATTATAAACGAAAAAAACAAAAATTATAGCAAAAGTGATAATATTTTATCTGTTACTTTATTAATACATTTCCACGTGTATATTTGTTGTATTAGATTTATACTAATTGTTATAATCAAAATTCTGAAAACTTTACATTTATTATAAAAACTCATACAATTAAAAAAAAAAAAAATTATATATTTAGTGATAGAACTTTATATGTAATATATTAATTATCCACAAAAAATTAATTTTTCGTTTTTCACTAATACAAAACTTAATTTCGGCTTTTTTTAACTGCATATTTTGTGTATGTTATAAATATAATTAATAAATAGTAGACGGTTAAGTTATTACGCGTCATATAGATGTTTACTAAGCCAATTATTTAAATAAATAAAAAATAATTTTAAGCACTTCTAGTTATTAATAATTTTAACGACTACGTTATAATTATTGCAGTAAAAAATATATAGTAAATTTTATTGTTTAACGCTATTTTTTAATTAACGAAGGATAATGATTGAATGATATAGGTAAAAACCCCAACATAATATCTTATTTTACTCGGATATCACCAGAAAGTTTGTAAAACAAAGTCCATAAACCAAATATCGACAGGTGTTGCAAATATGACATGGTTTCAAGTATAATGTATCGTGGTAGTATTTTATTTTATTTTTATTTTTATTCATTTTAATCCAAATAATAACCTCGACATGAACTGTATTTTAGAGTAAAATGTTTTAGCAATTTGTTAAATTCAAAACAAGAAGGGGTATAATTTATCGTACGTCCTTGTTTTTGGCGCGAATGAACTGAATGGAGTAGGTATACAGCTGCTAACAGGTAGGTATAACAGAAATATTGCGAGGAAAAAACTTGTAATATGAAAATTTAGAGTCGCCTAGAGGGGTCCTTGTACTCATTCAAGGTTCAAAGACCGTGCGGTTAGATCCAAGACTAATTTGATTTGTTCAATGTCAATGTTGATCTGTCAATAATTCCAAGTTCACTCATGGTTGGATTTTCGCAGCCTATTATAATACATCCGGTAACCCACCGGTATGAACACAGCGTATCATAAAATGTTTTCGTATCTGAACGAGACCATGTCTGCCACGAACAATTTCCATCACGCACCGATACTATTTGGTTACCGACATTTAACTGAGGGATGTGCACAGCAGATAAAACGTCAAATAAATGCTTTCGAAGAGTTTGGTTCGTGTTTGAATCTCATCGAATTAATTGCGATATCAAGGACGACCACAACCACTGTATAGTTGAACCATTCGTTACTTATACCAAAGTGCAACTCGTGTCTACAGGTCGTTGTTGCGAGCGACAACAGAACAAGTTATACGTACGTTTAGTTTACGACCAGAAGTCACCGATTGTCGTAAGACGCTCGTAAATGGCCGATTGATAACAAAATTGATATACAAATAATGACCCGTAGCGTGACTCTGTGCTGCACATCGATAACCTGCCGATAACTTTAAAAATACATCGAAAAAGTTCTCGAACTTGAAATATGTCCAAATTTTTAATGGCCAACGACGTTGGCAACGACGCATTGTACACGACGAGTATGTTGTAAACGCGTTCGAGCTAACGTATAATCATTAATCTTAACCATTCCATACAGTTCAATTAAATTAATTTTGTTCCATTTACTATAAATTTCCATCGAATAGATTTTGCATGCGGTTTTTCCCAAACATTCACAAATTTACACACACACACACACACACACACACACACACACACACACACAC
>NW_020273120.1:0-19489 GCF_003268045.1 Sipha flava
TTAATCTATTAAGTCATACTAAGTCCTATTGAATTATATTGTTGGGCTAGAAGGGCTATTTATACACTATTTTTACATTTTGTGTTGCTGAGAATTTCACATACACCTCTACTATTTTATTACCAGCAATACATAATATTTAGTTACCGTTATTTAGTTGTGTCTTTTGTATTATTTAAATTTCTGGTTTTAAGTACACACACTTCTAAATACACGCATACACAAACACATTTCGCACAACAATCACCACTTAGTTCGACAGTATTTGCTCGGCAATCCCGACCACTGCTGTTCGAACTATTACACCACATTACACACCGCTGATCGGCCAAAAATTAAAAATAAGCAAGGTGCAATTAGGGGTCCGGAGATCGCGTAATAAGATTTTATGCTCCCGGTCCATACACGAACTTCATGCGATGACACATAGAAATTGAAATGTGTAGTCAATTTTGGGACCCAAACAGTACTTCGTATACAGATTTATAATTTACATTACATGTTCAATCTAAATGTGTCTACGTTTGGAAGTCTTTTTTGCTATAAGTTATTGGTGATGCTCATGAGATGGATAGTGGATATAAAACGGGAAGGTCACATTTGAGATCTAAACAGAATATCACATAGCAATGGAAGTCACATTATTGCATACCAGGATATTATATAGATAATAATATAGTTGGTTTAGAGGCACTCGGTAAATAATTAAAAAATATTGATGAAGATGAATTAGATCCGTTCCTTAATTCTATAAACTTATTAGATAGTAATTTGGATATTAATGTTGACATGGGAGATGTTGAATGTGAACCTGACGGTCCATCGATATCTTTTCCAAGCTTTATTTCTGAACAGCCGCAAAAAAAAAAATGAAATATATAAAACTCCAGATCTCAAAATTAAAATTTGATATAACCACATCTCCTTTTGTTGCTAAGTCTCAGCCTAAAATAAGAAAAAAAAAGTTGGATATTTCTCGGAAACATGAAAAATTGTACATTTTGTATAAACATGAAAAATTGTCTATACAAAATGTAGAATTTACTGGTAACTTTGAACTTTCAGATGACATTTTAAATTTATGTATTCTTTATCAAATATTTCGTTACTTCTTCCAAGACGATTTAATTGAATATATTGTGTATGAAACATTCATATATTGCGTAAAAATAAATCCAAATAAACATTTTAAAATAATTTCAAAGACTTGAAGAAATGTCAAGTTGGATTATGAATTTTAATTAGAATGTAAATTTAGATTGAGTTCAGACTTTACAATATTTGTTAAAGAGTCGCATAGTGGATAATCTATAATAACAATCTTTATTCGCTGATCTAAGATGTATTGTTTTTTTATTTCCAATTACTTGAACAATTTTTTTTAACATGTGTTCACCCAAATCGCGCACACGGCTACATTCCAAAGTGTACACCTGCTGTTGCAAATAATTATTTCCACCCTTGTCGGTTGCTATGAAGGAGTGTTTTATTACAAAAGATTATTTATCGGCCGGTAAAGTCTGAGAAGAGATCGTATTTCCAACACCTGCCCACGTATACTATCTTGAAAAATAATACTTTTTTGTTCAGATTTTAATCACATCCATTCCAAAAATCAAATATCTGTGTACGCAGAAGCAAAAAATATATACCTAAAATCAAAGTATACACACATTAACGTATATCGCTGGGAAGAAGTACATAGTTCCTATCATATTCAATATCATATCGTTTTACATATTAGTTATAAATATTTATTATTATTTTACGCATCAATACTTTACAAATATATATAACAGAATAATTTTACAACAAAAGTATGTCGATTTAAAGACAATAGTTCTACCAAAAAAAATATAGGTACCTACATAGTATTTTGATTGTATTTTATACGTTGATTTCAATGATCACCTATTGAGATATATTTAAACGAATATACAGTACAAATCGATAAAAATTATTAGCATTCGATTATACAAATACTTTGAGCTTTTCTAGATTTAAAATGTATACGTTTGGGATTTATGTAATTTTTCTTATCTAAAATAGTAAAATATCTCTCGGGCGATGACGGGTTATTCAGTTTTTAAATTTAATCAATAACTTACTCTTGTTTTTTTTTTAACTGTATACTAATTTTATCTTTTCGAAAAAATAATCTTTCTGCCCAATTATATTTCGAGATCCGTGCCTGGCTGTACTCCAGAACGGTGTCTCTGGTATGCTACGAAATAATTAATACAATACGTCGACATGACCACCGGTCAGTGTCGTCGTACGACGGGCGTGTGTTGATTTCAACGGAGTGAGAAGAAGAATTCAAGTCAGAGAATGAGTGTTTATGAAGCACTAGATAAGAAAATGCGAGTACAAGTGCGAATCGTTATTATCTGTACAAATCGTATCGATTCGTAAATCATTTGACGATAGATCATTAAGAGTTGACTGACGGACGCGGTAGTCAATCAATTGTTACGTTGCGCTCGTACGCTAGTACCCTAATACGTACGGCTGAAGCCCGGTTATTCTTGACAGAATGTTTTCCAGCAAAGTACCCCCCCCCACCCCGTAAACACGTGTAATAATGATCCCCGTACTATTTACGATGTTCGTCCCAGATCTCGTCAACGCTGCATTTTTCGTGTCCGTTTCCGTTTCCGCGTCCTCGAGGTAGGTTTTCCTAGGATCACGCGTTTTCTACACGTGTATGACGTAATACGCTTAACGCAACCCACTTGTTTTCTTGAAACTTATCGCACCGTTTTCCTACAGAGCGCAACATGTTCCATATGCCGTGAACCACTTGTTCTTTTGAAACTGATCGCATTGTTTTCCTATAGAGCGCAACACGTTCCATGTGCCCCGCGCGATTTGCCGACTGACGACAGAGCGCGCAGCTTTTTAGGAATTGTTGTTTTTTTTTTGTTTTTGTTTTTGTTATTTTTTTTTTTTTTAAGTGTTTTTAAGATAATAATATACAAAAATAAAATATTTCTATTTGGCTGAACGTTCGTTTATCGGATGACGACGAGGTTAGCAATCATAAAATACTGTATGATCTGATGAATTACTTGAAGTGGTCGTCTTTATCAATACACGTTACACATTGGTCACACCAGAACCTTAATACTAGTACTACTATTAGTCAACTGAATTGTTCAACGCGTCGCCACTAGTTTTATAGGTGAACATTTCTACTTCGCGTTAAGCTATCACGTCGACGTGATCGGTTTTTACGGCGCGAAAAACGCGCTCCTAGGAAAACGTACCTTTACATACATCTCGTCGTTTATCACTTTCTTTTCACTTTATATGATCGTAACATATCGATTGATATCGTATACGTGTACAGTGGCGTAACTAGAAATTATTTAAGGGAAGGGGGTCTAATAGTTTTACTTAATTTGTTCTCTAAGCATAATCATAGTAAAGGGCGATCATTGGGGAAGGCAAGATTATGCACTTGTCCCCCTCTCTTCTATAAAAAAATAATATTAACATAAAATTGAATAAGTGTTACCATTTTGAGAATATATAGCTCATGATTTGAAAAACAAAATTGGCTCCTTTTTAAAGTTTTACTTATGGGCACCCATGATCATAGTTAAATTTATAACCAACAGAATACTATAAAATATAAAATAAATAATAAGTTATAACTAAAGCTGGGATTTTAATGCTCTAGGTCTCAAAAAATACGCTTAAAAAAATCCAAAAATAATTTAAAAAGCTCAAAAAATCCACTATAAAAATGCATTTAAATTATATTTATTATAGCTTAAAAATTGAAAAAAAAATTTAAAACTATACCACAGTAGTGTTATTTTTTTGGTTTTTTTTTTTATTGTATTGTACGTTATTAATAGTTTAGTTCTGTTATGCTACTGTTTTCTTTCTTTCATTCTGAATTATAATTTAAAATAAATTGTTGATATTTTAAAATATTTTTGCTAGTCATTATTACTAACCTAAACTAAATTGCTATTACATTGTATAATGATATGCTATCTTATATTTTGAAACAAAAATGATTGTCGTTAGTTGTATAGTATCCTTTTTTTTTATAATTTTCGTTCATTTTTATGAACAAATAGTTAAAAATGCTCTCAAAACTAAGAAAATGCACTAAAATGGTCAAAAAAGCCCTAGAAATGCATTTAAAGTTAATTTAGTCAAAAAATGCAAAAAAAAATTAAAAAAAAATGCAAAACTTTTTAATTTTCAAGTTTTTTGAATTCACAATAAAATCAAGTCTTTAAAAAAATAAGAAAAACACGGGTCACAAAATTACATAAACGTCAATTAACATTTAACAACTGCCAAGTTATGTGGGTAATAGCTCCATTGGTTATTGTCTCGTTTCTCATTATTGATTACAACTATGATAGCTGTTATTAATATTTTTTGTTTTATTGAATGGAAAAAATACCTAATATCTATTTATAGAATTTTATAGTTAATAAATAATAATAATAATTAAGTTTTATTTTTAAAGTTTTTATAACGAACACGGGCTTGTTGTTTATAATATAATAATATAATATAATATTTGCCGCCACTAATCACTATCATGACAAGTACCTCCACAAACGACTGTTATTATTACGAACTACAACTTATAGTCCGTGGTTATCTTGAAGTTATACAATCCTCGGGTTAACGGCCACAACAGACAAAATTTATAATATTAATTAGAATTAATATGATAAATACAATAACAAATAACAAATGGTTTAGATTTCAAAATAGGTTTATAATATTAATACTATTTTATTTTATGTTTATTAAATTTAATTTGAAACGCGTTAAAAATGTAAACGTTGAAATTTTAATGGGGTTGGTCTGGACCCGAAATCCCCCCCCCCTTGGGTACGCGTATAATACGTGTACGTGTATAATATATCAAAATATTATATCCAGTGACTTGGACGACGGAACGATTGCACTACTAATATTTATGAAAAGAAGACAATTCTGATTGTAATAGTATACATATTAAAGATTTATTATATTATTTAATATTTAAAATACTAAAATGGTGATTTTCAAATGATCAAAATAATCAATTTATAAATGTTGTTGAGTGTCATCGCAGCGATTACCAAAAGTATGCTATAATTATTATGAACGCGTATCGTGCGCCGCACGCGTATCGATCTATCACTGCTGAGTGCACTACGGAATACGCTACATGTATACGAATTACACAGTGTGTATTCCTTATTTATTTATAACATAAATAAAAATTGTTTTGGAAATCAGCAGTTACTTAATTATAAATTTTTCTACTTTTTTAATTTTCTTTTTGTTTTTTTTTTCATTCAATTTTCATCGTGTGAACATTTTACACGTATACACAATACATGTACTTACACCATACAAACATATTAACAATAAACACATTTGAAGTGGTAAGTACGAAACATTACGCTATGTCCCAGCTGAATCCGTGCATTGCTTGCGTTACCTGTACAACGGGCGATGCATGCAAACAAATAAAATAAAAGCAACAAATTACGGACATTTCTTAACTGGCCGAGCAATGCGTGCGATACGTTTTATCGCGCAATAAAAATAAGAACATGTTTTATTTTTCAACGCAAAGTACTGTGTGCAAGACCCAATTTTGAATACATAAATTAAATAGGATTTATAAAATTTATATTTTATGTTTAAAAATGAATCTTCTTATTTCTGAAGTTCAAAAAAGGATCTACTGTGGAAGAAATGGTTTCAAAATTTAAAAATCGCAATACGGTAGATAAAGAATGGGAATCTGTATTAAAAGAACTAAGAATATCGAGTATCTTGTATACTTAACATACTCGGTAAATATATATGTAAAAAAATTATAAAATAATAACTATAATTAAGTTGTATTTATACCTACGAGCAATTTAGATAATTAATTATTGAATAATAATTTCAGTGGTCAACGTTATTTTTGTGACTAAAATTTCACGACCTAACGTCAATTTTGCCGACATGCGTCACGTGCGTTTCGATGAGTGAGACGCAACGTATGCTACGCACGGATTCAGCTAGAGCAGGGATGGAAAATAGGATTTTTCAACGCGACAATATGTGACGTAATTGAAAAAAAAAATTCAGCTGTGCCATAATTATTTTTACTGATACAGAAAAATACAAATGAAAAATTAATGATAATGTATAAAGTAAAAATAGAAATAATGTAAAAAAAATATTAAATTATTATTATAGTTTGATAGAATATAACTTCAAGTTGAAGTGAACACACACTTCTAATAGTCTAGTGCACCACTATATTACAACATATAAATTATGTTTTATAATAATAACAATACGTCGTGGTGAAATACATATTATTAATATGTGCAATTGATAATTCAATTTATCGAATGTTTCTTAAAAATCTATAAATATACATGGACAAATGAAAGTTTTTCGAGTGCCATCGAAAATCTCTTGCGTGCCACTTATTTGCCACACCTGAGCTAGAGTATAGCGTCGCATGCGTTATTTTTTCGTGCACTACATATAAGACTACGAGTGGAATCAGATTTTAGTGAGGTAAAAATATGAGGACTCGATTCACTCGGACCAGACGGTACCATTCGTCGACGTGATTTTTGCGGTCGTGAAATACCGTGTCGAATACGCTTGGAGTGCGAAACGCGTATGAAAAAAAGAGATTACGAAAGAGACCTATCGCCAACGAGAATGATGCAAGTAATGAACGCGAGGCAGCGTCTCGCGATCAATACAGCGGGGTGGCGGCTCTGCGCGCCAGTACGCCGGAACCATTACATAATCGAAAGCACGTCAGTCTTAAAGCGGATTTACACTGGTCGACTGCGGTCGAACGACTTTTGCCGTGCGGCGAAATTGAACGTGTAAACTCGTTTTCGGATTATCGCACAGCCAAACGATTAAGAAAAGCAGTCTACTTAAATAAGGTATGTCCACATTAATGCGTTTTCGTTTTTGAGTGTCCTATTCCCCTTGCGTTTTATCTAGTTTTTCGTTATTCGACGAGCGCATGCAATTGTTGACCGCTTTAAACGCATGCTTTTTTTCTGTGCACACCTGTGTCTACAACCAGTGGTCGTTTTTCAAAGTCGGTATAGTTAAAACTAAAAGTATGTCAGATTCTAATTTATTTCTCAGTATTTCCATAGCGTACTACATTATCGCGAATGCGACAAATAAACGCGAGAAAAAGCGTTCCGAATGGATAAAAAATTATTTTAAAACGCGAACCTTCGGTATTATTCACGATTTGCAATTGGACGAAGACTGTTTTGTTTGAAATCTTTACGCGAATGTCCAAAACCAATTTCTTTTCATTATTAAAAATGATCGAGCCAGAAATTGTAAAACAGAAAAGTTTATGTGCCTCTATAAATTGTAATGTTTAATTTTCATCTATTATTATGAGCAACACATACAATATAAACGAATAAATTATAATGATACAAATTAAAATACTGAAATAAATAATGAAATAATTACGGAAATCGCAATCAAAACGCACAAAAAATCCACTGGGCTTGTAAACACATGCTTTGTCGCATGTTGAACAAAACTTTTCTCCGTTTAACTCGATAGACGCATGCGTTATTAAATGCTTTTCGTTCGTTAGTGTGGACATATCTTTAGGTCGATTTGAACAATCCGATCAACGCCGCATGATTAAAATCATGTAAAAAACTAGGCGATGAAGTTTTACATGTGTACTCAAAATAATAATAAAAATAAACTAATTTCAAATTAAGTATTTTGAATGAATGAATTTTGTAATAATATTTAATTTTTGAATATTAATTTAACTTTATTAATAACCTATTTGGAATATTTACTGCTAGATTATAAATTCATGTTATATATTTTTATGTAAATTAAAACATTATTAAATAAGATAAAAATTGAAATAGAAACATTTGACTTTTGTTATTTCATCGATGTTGTTCATTGATTTTATTAACAAATTAATTTTTGTAAAATAAATATTAAATTTTTATACAGATTAATATTATGTGGATACATATTTTATTTTATTATTACATTTTATAAAATATGAAATCGATCAGAGTAGTTTTAAATAGAATTTGGTATATATTCAGGCCTGTATTTAAAAATGTTGTGCCCGAGCATATAATTTATGCTCCCCTCCTCTAATAAATAATAATAATATAACACGTATTGTTTCGTCCAATATCCAGATTCTTTAATATTAATATATAACTTATAAATGAAAATCACTTAATAATTTTTTTAATTAACAAATTAAACAAATTATAACATAATAAAATATACAATTTATTTTTTTTTTAACTAACAAATTATAATATAATAAAAATACAATTTTTTTTTTAATTTAAAAATTAATTAATTAATAAATAAATAATAAAGCATACTATTTTCTTTTTTTTGTTGTTGAATTTTTTTTTCATTAGGTAGGTACATCATTTTTAAAATTAATTTTGCTAAAATATTTTTCCGCCCCTGAGACTAGACGCCCCCGGACATGTGCCTACCCGTGTCCCCCTAAATACGGGCCTGATTATATTAGACGCCTATTGAATGATATTTTTCCTAAGCCATATTATCTTTATTTTTATTATTAATATAAATAAATAAATTATTTATTCTCCAATAAGTACTTTATTTTTATTAATTTATTCAATTTTGCATATAAATTGCTTTTTATTAGGATTTGATAAAATGGCCGAAAGGTGGACAGATAGTGACATGACAAAGTTTTTGGAACTATACAAAGAAAAAGAACTACTTTGGAATCCAAAACTGGATTCATATAGGGATAATTCTGCTCGAATAGCAGCACTTGATGACATTATTAACAATCTTCAAAAAACCAAATTTAACACAAAATGACTTAAAAATTAAAATTAAGAACATTAGGACTATCTATTGTAGGGAATTAACTAAATTATTAAAATCTAAAATAATTGGAGTTGGAACCAACGATATCTATAAGCCAGGACTGAGATGGTTTGAGCAAGCTGATGAATATTTAAGAACAGTCACCGAAGCTAAACATAATAAATCATATTTGGTAAGTAGTAACAGTAGTTTCATATTTTTACGTAAATATAACAAATTAAATTTATTATAATTAGAAAATAAATAGTGTTGTTTCCATAAAACAAAAAAATGTAATACTTTTAATAAATCATCTGATTTTGTCATGGTACAGCACCGCTTTCTATAAAATAGTCGGCATTATTTTCTCGTACTGCTACAGCTTCTTTTCTATGTTTATTACTTCCCATTATTTTAGAAATATTAATCAAATCTTGATTTATTTGATTAGCCCTTCATGAACCTGGTGTTTATTTATATATATATATATATATATATTTTTTTTTTTTTTTTTATTTAGATGTTACGAAATAAAATACAAGTTGAAAATATGAAAACTTCGAATTTAAAAATGAAATCTACAAAAACACCGATCATTTCTACAATTGAAAAAGAAATTTCAAAATTAGATGGTATCGCTAAAGGATGTGTCGATAATGAATTTGAAACTTTTGGAAAGCATGTGGCCAACCAAATGAGAAAAATACCGCTTGAACGAGCTCTTATTTTACAAAACGATATACAAGGTTTACTGACACGAGAAAGATTGCGTTGCTTATCATATTCAAAAGTTCTTTCAACATCTTCAACTTCAGTTTCAACCACTAGAACTTTACTATGTTCTAATTCGACTAGGCATTATTCTTCCGATACTTCTTCCACCGATCAACCTACTGTTTGTGTCAATACTATTGAAGAAACCGAGAATTCTTGTAAAGCAGATATATTAGCGCAAGCCTGGTCAAACGTAAACATGTGTGATTTCAATAATTAAAATATCAAAATTTATAAAAGATATATACACCAATTCAACATTTTGAAGAAACGAAGTTACTTAAATATTTGAATTTTTAATGGTATACAATTTTTTCAGAGTTTGTTACAAGATTGTGATTTTTTTTTTTTTTAATAAAAAAAATACAACTTATGTTTTGCTCCATTTAAAAATGAATTTTTAAGTAAAAAATATATGATAAATTATCTTAATAAAGTTTTTCAATGAGTCGTATATGGCTTCTAAAACATCTGATATTATGATAACTTATATAGTTATAATATATGATTATATTAATTAATTAAAAAAAAAATAATAGTTATTATTTTTGTTTTTATACTAATTAAAAGTAATTATTTATAATATATTTAAAAATATTAATAAAAAAATAATTCAATTTAAATGTCATTAAGGTATTTATCAAAAGTAATAAGTTGAAAATATTTTTGAAAAAAGAGAAAAATGTTATTTAAAAAATAATGAACTTCACACGTTTTTAAATAGGTACATGAAAAATATAATCTTACAAAAAACTTAATTTAAAATGTTATACTGTTTTTAAATGTTCTAAAAATATTTTATTGCTACTTGGGACATTTCAAAATAAAACCATATTTGCAATTAAACATGTTAACACTACCTACGTACATTTTAAATTCAAATTATATTTACAACTATATTTGTAAAGTACTTAAATAAGAATCATGGTGGGCCATGATTTAGAATTGTATAGGAAAATGTTAATAATTGAGAAAAAATATTATCTCAATCCGATCACTGTTTCAATGTGATAATAACTATCTAAAAAATAAAGGAAGTTCTGCAACGTTGAAACATGCGTATAACGCTATGTCCTAGATGGCGCATCATGTGTCCAATACGATAAATATTGGCGCCGGATCCCGCACAACTATTCCGATGTTTGGTAATCAAAACGGTTTGTATTTTTGTTGTATGCATTTTCATTTCATATGCAAGAAGTGGTACAGCGGTGTGAACTTTTATAAAATAAATATGTATATAATAAATTCTTTTAAGATGGAAAAAGCTGAACTTTTAAAACTTAACTTAATTTGCTTGTACACAGATGATGGTATATTTCAAACATAAATCTATCTTTATGAATAATAATTGGAGATGATGTTCTATTATTTTTATTTTTACAATTTGAAGTTATTTATACTTAAAATATAGGGTTACAGATAAAAGGGGTTTCGCGTGTTAAGGTGCGTATTAATGTTACACAAAAAAATTAATTAAAATACATACGAATACATGAAATTGTGAAAAATTAACAAAAAAGTATACACTTATGACATTTTATATTTTTATATGCATTTTATGTGAAAACAATTTTACTGTAGGGTTTTGCTGTGATAATATTCATTTAAAAATATTATAATTAGAAAAATGTCCTAGTTTGAACAATTTTCTTCCAAACCATATGTTAATGGGTGTCGATAAATATTTGAATGATAAATTATATTTCATAAAAAAAATAATTCCAGTATTAAAAAAAAAAAATCATTCATTATAAACAAATAGTGACTATGATAAAAGTTTATTTTGATTTTTATTGTAATTTTTCCTACCGTTGGACCAGGGCCGTAGCAATCAAATATTGCGCTCGGGGCGAAACTACTAAATGCGCCCTTAAGTATTTTAATTTATAGAAAAAACTCACAAAAAAACTGAATATTTTTTTAAACGCAATATAAATAATGATTTTTTTTTTTTATAATTATATAAGCATTTGTTAATTTTATTTAAATCAATAACTTATCAAAATATAAATATACATTATAATTATAAGTAGGTACATAGGTATAACATAATTATATTTATGAGTTATATAAGTAAATATATAAATACATAATATTACTTTAACTTTAATAAGTTATAATTTATAACAATTAAATTGCAAATTTTTCATTTTTCCGCCCTCCCAGAAAATGCGCCCGAAACGTAGACACCTCTGCCCCCTTTTTTGCTACGGCCCTGCGTTGGACAAACACTGGGAAATTTTAATAACAATATAATGTTATTTATTATAATCGATAACATTATGTTATAATATATATATATATATTATATTATATTTATTATATATAACATATTATTGAGTCAATATTTCAGCGGATATGAAAAAAAAATAAATATTAATAACTATGAAATCCATTTTACCAATATTAAAAATAAATGCTGACGACGATTATAATATAATAGAGGGACTGGGTACGATTGTAACATTTTTTATACAATTATTTATTTCTGCCACTATTTTTGTTTTATTAAACTTATTATTATTATTAAATCTTAATTTTCACAATTTAGTAAAACACACACACACATATAGGAATCCTTATTGTTATATTTCATTGTTTTTAACTACAAAAACCTACTATTTTTGTTTCTCATCTAATGTTAATAATGCATTAAAATAATGATAGATATTATACTAGTAGGTAATAAAACAATTTAGAAAAATAACGTTTTTAAAAACGTTACTTGGAAACAAAAAAAGAAAAATAGCGTTTTGAAAAACGTTATTTAGAAACACTATTTAAGAATAACGTTTTTAAAAACGTTAATCAAAAACGTTTAAAAACGATAAACAAAAACGATATTTTTTAAATCAATTAACAAAAACGAAAACAAAAAAATTAAAAACTTTTTTCATCCCCGATATTTATAGTTAAAATTCTTCATACATAACATTCTGTATCCACAGCCAGAACCCAATACCCAAAGGTGGGCCCCAACCTATAAAATCTAATATGACATCAGATGTACAGTGTATGCGACCATTTTACTTTTCACGATTATTTCATTTTTATATTAGTATTTATTTATGTATAAACGAAACATTTCAAAATGTTTAAACTTGATAGATCAACTATGAAAAGATAAGTTATTTCAAATGCCAATTAAACTAATTAAGTTAAAAAGTATATTAGAAAATAAAGTAACTAGTTAAGAAGTTTAAAAAAAATTAACTTTACATTATTGTATATATATGTTACTGGCAATATGGATAATTCAGGTATTTTGCAAAATGCCTAAGAATTATGTAAATTGTCAACCCATTTTAGGCAATGTAAATAAAACATGATTTTCAATATTATTTTAAATATAACCTAGGTATTTTATAAAATACCTAGGCATCATGTAAAATGTTAATTTTTTTTGAGCAAAGTACAGAACATTTTATTATATGTTATACTATATTAAGATTTTTATAATTATTATACATTATTACTAATATTACATAAAACATTTTTATTTTAAGCTCAATTTTTTTTCTTTAATCAATAATATAAATGTATGGTAAAGTTTGTGTTAAGTATTCAAGAATTTTTTGCGAAAGACAATTATTCTATCGACATTTTCGAAAAAACTGAGGAAACATGAAAATTTCAGTAATCTGTAATTAGCACAAAAAAAAAACTTTTAGCATCAGTCGTCCAAATAGCCGTGGACATTTGCTTGCCTTTACGTGCGCCTCATCCAAGTTGCGTCACCACCCATCCATCCACAACGTTGTTCCACAATCTGCTTGCCGTAATTAAAAAGAAATAAATCGTAGGCAGATCTTAATAAATATTAGAAATATTTTCGAAAATATATTTCGATGTCTATTTAGCAGGTATTTAGGTTTAACTTTGGGGCATCAAATGTTTAGCCTATCATTGAATTTGGCCGATGAGCGCTATCTTTCCGCAGCAGTGTAGTATGCGGATGCGACGATGACGCGTACCGCTGATGCTCCGCAGTAGTGTGGTGGCGCGAACGTCGCGATATAATATTTAATTGTTCTGATTTTAACGTTATGTCCGTTACAACTGCTAGGTAAACTTTCCTTTAAACCCAAAAAAAAAAGTTGGTTTAGGACATTTGTCAATTCCTAAAGCTAACACAGTAAGTTCATGTATCATAATAGCTAATGGAATTGCTCCAGCTTTTGATGGACTTAATATATTGGTAATAGTGGTATTAATGGTATCCACACTACTACTTGAATCAATAAAAATTATTTCCCTTGAGCATTTCATATCCTGGGCTCTTTTCATAATGGGAGTTACAACAATGGCTGCCCAAGGATTATTTGTTTTTATCATTATTAGAACTCCTGTTAAAAAATGGTTGAATTTAAACTTAAAAAATGACTCTTTAGTAAAAACTGCCAAAATAATTGAAAATATGTAAATAGCTTTTGGTATTTAACATTCAAATTTTTTTCGTGTGTTCTTGTTTTATGTTCTTGCCTTTTTCATTGTAAACTACAATTTTTTCTTGCAACTTTGGAAGAGGTTCATGTACTGGGCCAAAATTATCTTTCCTCCACTCATCATGTAGGTAATACACATGTCGCATTGTGGGATTTATATTGGCATTAGCTAGCAAAGTACATGAATTTTCTTGCACTAATAGTTTATTTTCATGCAAATGCTTGGCTTCGTTTGGAGATAAACCATTTTCAAAGTATTCCAAAAATACATTATTAGTCTGTAATATTTGATTACTATCATATCAAAAAAATTAAAATGCACACAATATTTAATAACAATTAATTATTAAAAATTGAAAAACTATATAATATCTAAAAATTTCCTATTACTTACTATTAAATTGTAATGCTATTATGTAACAGCTATTCTAATTTTTATACATTCAATATCAATTATTTAAATTGAGTTTTGAAATGTACCTAATTTAAATACCTAATGTCCTAATACATATATTAAAATAAACAATTGACTTAAACCACCTCAAACAATTAAAAATGAGTTATTATAAATAATTAGAATAATTATATTTATATTATATACAACTATAATTATCAAAACTCTAATACCTAGTGATTTAATCATATTATTTTAATATAAAGTTATTTCTGAATATCTAGTAAACCGAATACTTAGGTAAACACTGTATTAATATAATCTGTCAAATATCAGAATAAAATATAATTCTATATTAACAAGTGAGTTTAAGTAGTTATATTTAAAATAAAAATATGCAATACTTATCTCAAAATTAAAATAAATATATTACATATATTATAAAAGAAAAATATACCTAATAATATATAAGTAAAAATTAAAATGTACAATTATGTACTGCTATTTTTAACCCAGATTAATTAACTAATTAACTAAAACAGTCGCCCATTTAAAATACCGGAGTTAATTTTTGAGTAGTAGGTATTTCTTTAAATTTTTTCTTAATATATTAGCTTCTTGTATCTTAACTATTTAGCCCAACAGTCAATAATTATACAAAAGTGAAAAGAGTAGTAATTAATAAATATGAAAATATAATAATATGTTTGGAGATTATACTTTTTCATATTCTGTAATTAGTATGAGAACCAATATCAAACATTTGATATTAGCCAACATTCTTAAACAATATAAAATAAGATAAAAATAAACAACTTCTGTCTTGAGTAAAAGACATTTATAAATTATAAAGCATTCTTACTTCACTTTTTGTTCTTAAAAATTTTAAAGCATCACATGAGTCAACGGCATGATTATGAGTCCATACAATTTTGATTGAAGCATTTAGTGGAGGTGAATACTTTAAATAATCATCATTCTTCCTAGTATTTTTGTTATTTTTTTTTTAATAAAATATCAATTGAAGATAAGCAACCAGTATTACGTTCAGTAATTTGGTTAGTACTTTTTTTTTTTGAAGTATGGTGACAGATAAAATACTTGTGGAAAATTACCCTACACAATATAAAATTATTGTTTTTAAATATATCTTACAACTTATTTAATTTGGATTTAAATAATATATTACTTGGTTGGATTTTGCAATTCAAAATTAAATATATATGATGTATTTGTTACTGTTGTGAACAAATGTATAAACTTTTTGGCAGATTCATTATTCTCAATATTATTTGCTCTAACAATATATACATTAGATTCTACATCACTTTTCTTTTCGTCGATAACTAACACAAAATTGTCTTTAAGTTGACATAGATACTCATTTAATAAATCAAAATTCATTTTTCTAGTGAAACGTTGAAACAGTTTTAATTGAAAAGTTCAAACTTTTAACTTAGGTATATAATATTAACCTTATCAATTTATATTAATATTATCAATGTTGTATGATATTTATTTATACCTATTCAACTTAAAAACTAATAATAATAATATCTATGCATATTCAATATGATATAATCATATAATAAATTAGATAATAATTAATTATGTTAAGACTTTAGTTATAATGTGTAGGTACAGAGGTACTAGTCATAAACTTAGCTACAATACGGCTAAAAACCAGTTAAACGTTAAAAGTCATTGGAAAAATCATTAAATGCATTTTGTCCAATATTTAATAATTGTAATTGTTAATTACCTAATGTTAATTAATAACTGTATAAATCAAATTAAGTTTAAAAAAAATTGTTATTGTTATTGATTA
Organism: Sipha flava; assembly: GCF_003268045.1. Taxonomy (NCBI): domain Eukaryota; kingdom Metazoa; phylum Arthropoda; class Insecta; order Hemiptera; family Aphididae; genus Sipha; species Sipha flava. The sequence goes on from NW_020273120.1 coordinate 16,310, forward strand.
CAATTAAAATTCTGATTAAGGTTTTTTTTTTTTTTTTGTTATGTGTTTTATAACAAATACATATTACTTAGATACATTTTACTATAAAAATATTTTAGTTACTAATTGCCTATTGGTTAGTAATATTAATACCTATACCAACTATTTATAATACATAAAACAAATAATAAATTTCATTATTTTTTTTTTTTTTTTTATAATCTAATTTGATTCCTAATTAAAATGTTGAAAACATTGAATAACAACATAATCTAATAATTTGATTTGTAAGTTGATTTTACTGTGTCAGTAGATAAAGAGTATTTCTCTTTGAGAATATTGAATCATGGTCATGACAGACATTCAGACATCAGATTGTATTATAAATTATAAAGTATCTTTCAAAGTTAACCCCCTTTCTTTTGAGAATTTTAAGAAATTATTGTTGTACTGCTGTTTATTTTTGCGAGTTAATATTTTTATATTAACGTTATCAATAATATTGTATTTGATAAAAGAAAAACATATTTGCGCGGTTTTTTCAAATAAACCAATGAAAACGGCGTATTTGTATACGGCGCTGGGGCTCTAGTCGGTTTGGTAATACGCGAGCGGGATACCGCTACGACGCTACGTAACGCGGACCGGTCGTCAACGAGGGTACAAGTACACAGACGACAACAGACGTTTTGACAGCGGCTACTACGCTTTACCAACGAGAGCCATACGAGTAATGCGCAGTGGCGTAACTAGGGGTGGGGTTTGGAGGTTTTCACCCCCAAACCACCCGAAATTTTTCCGAGATTTTTACAAACTCTACGTAGGTAAAGAAATTGTTTATTTTGATCAAGCAAAACAGCTGATTGTTATGAAATATGAATATTATTCGTATTATAATTGATAATATTATTAACATGACAATATGGAACGGTTTGTAACGTTTCGTTCAACTTTAAAACATCAAAAACCTTGCTACTATAAATTCTTAATATTCGATTGTATAATAATTATTTTTGTGGTACCTCAATATGAAATAGAAGTGAATGAGTTAAATTTAAATATTTTACTCATAAACCCAACTTAATCTTACTTCCTTATCCCCACCAAACACCAACAGAAAATGCTTATTTTTTCGAAATTCACAACCCCTCTCTTCTTCCCCTCAAAAAAAAAAAAATCCTGGTTGAGCCACTGGTAGTGCGCAACCTCTTTGATATTCACTTCCCCAAAATGTAATAATTTCGATAGAGCGACCACATACAAAGCAATATTTATATTTATAAAATTTTAAGATTATATGTAATTTAACTTTAATGTTATCAAATGGATGTACAAAATCACCCGAAAATACGAATCCTAACACATGATACGTCGAAGAGATATGCTTAAACCCCATTGTAATTGAAAATGTTTTTTTTTTCGATTTAAATGGTAAAACTCGGTAGTGCACAACCCTGGAGAGGAGGACTACCAATTATTTAACACTAAATGAAAAAGTATATTATAAATAATGTTTTATAAATATATATATGTGTGTGTGTTCATGTGTATGCACGCGATTTTACGCATGGAAGCAATTTGAATTTTTTGTTGGAATAAGTTTGAAAAATGTATTGGTACCAAACATACTTGTAGTAAATATCCACGCCCCCATGACCAACTTACTTTTATCATCATATAAAATATTTATGTTACAATTTATAACATTTTGAATGTAATGTCTTGAATTTTTTTTTTTTAGGAGGGGCTATGGCCAAGTTGATGGCTAATCCCCTCTCCAGTGGCGTAGTAAGGTTATGGCAAACTATGCCTACGCGGGGGGTACGAATTGCAAAGGGGCGCAAAATTGTGCAAAAGTCGTATTTTTTCCGTTATGCTTTTTGAAATACGTATATGCTGTCTATTTGTACTCACTATAGTGAATACACGCGTATACGTGTGAAATTAATGATGAAATTATGAAAATAGCACAAGGGCGTTTAAATAAAAAATTTCATATGAACAAATAAAGTCATAAAATCATAAAGAAAGAAAAGCAAATTTTCAATGATTAAAATTAACACCATAATAATAACTAATAAATATAAATTGCATACTTAAAAAAAAAAATAATAAAATTAAAGGTTAAAAAAAATATCATAACATCAAATTTTAATTATTCAAAAAGTGCTTTTTTCTAAGTTGGTCAGGGGCGCTAGCTAGTCTTCTTACGCCTCTGTTCCTTCTTCCCTGATTTGCGCCCATTAGCGTAATTAGAGTCCAAATATTGGGGATGCTGAAATTACATAGCTCGCACTAACCTATGAGGGGCTACGTCAACACTCCCTCTCCCTACGTACCTTATCACAAATTAATTATTAAATGTATCATAATAACACATACACTAATATTTTAATTTATAAATATTAACAATCATAAATTGTAACATGCGTATTAATTTCATTATATAATTTTATTTAGGTCATACAGCACTAAGAAATATACAAATTAAAAAAATATTGTAAAATATAAATCATCTAATATTCATACTGGTTTTATCTTGTAATGACTAGTGGAATATTTTTCAAGTAATTCTGACGATATAATTAACTAATACAGAGGTTCCCAAACTCTGGGTCACGATTATATTTTTAGTGGGTCGCGTTATATTTTCCATGTGTTTCTATAAGTTATTATTGATGTATTTTTTTTTGCGTGGCGATTGTGGTGTGTAAGCGTGCGAACGCCCGCTCCGTAAAACATTTCTGGATCCGCCCCTGTAGCAAACCGATCCTACTGTCGGGCCGACAATGGCCGCGCCGCGGCAGAGTCGCTGCACGCCGTTTCGAGGTATTCGTTTGGTATCGTGTTTTTTTCCGAACGTTTACGTACCCGAGAAGAAACTCGAGTGCACAGCGCAGTATGGGCAACACTAGGCCCTTGTGCTCGCGTGTTAATGATTCAACAACAATAATAGTAATAATAGTTATATTTACGTCCGTGTTTTGTCGACATTGGTCACGACTGTTGCTCGTACGCCCGCACGCGGCGACCATAGGGCAAGCGTTGGAGCCATGGAAGAAAGAGCGACTGATCAATACCGATTGGCTAGCGTTTATCACGACGGCGATCGAGCATATTCCGAACCGTAGTCTGTCCCATCGTGAACGTCGTCATTTCGCGTTCGTCCGACTCCGTGTTTGTGAATTGTTTTTTTTTTTT